>NC_085138.1:226582413-226951328 GCF_035046485.1 Aedes albopictus
AGCACGATTGTATTCTTTTGAAGCAAATGATCAATTTCAAACTTTTACTTCACGTTTAACAAAAAAAAAAACACGAGTTTCTACCCCATGCTTCCACGGGTCAAGCGATGACAAAGAGCGTCAGCTAAGAGTCGTGTGTTTCGCTGGTAGTGCAGCCTGGGCTCTGTTGTCCTTCTGACTTCAGCTAGATTGAGGAGGTACGACCCGAGCGTCTGTTCACCAAGGAGGTGCGGCTCAAACAGCGTCTGTTCTGGCATCCAGCGGCTGACTAAGAAATGCTGCATCACACCCATCCCCCCAAGGTGAGATCCCCATCAGCGTAGTTGTCCCAGTGTTGGTTAGAACGCTAAGCAGAACTTGCACGATGATCCTCCGACGAGACAGGAGTGTCGGCGTAAAAAGCCACCCGTAAAAATCCCCATTACGAATTGCATGAAAAAAAAAAGACTCGATACAATCGGCAAAGACCCACGCGACGAAATAAGGAATACGATTGGAAACATGGAACACGGAATTGCAAGTCACTAGGTTTCGCATGATGTGACAGGATAATCTACGACGAACTACATCCCCGCAACTTCGACGTCGTGGCGTTGCAGGAACTTTGTTGGACTGGACAGAAAGTGTGGAAAAGTGGGCATCGAGCGGCTACCTTCTACCAAAGCTGTGGCACCACCAATGAACTGGGAACAGGATTTATAGTGTTCGGCAAGATGCGACAACGTGTGATCGGGTGGCAGCCGATCAACGCAAGGATGAGCATATTGAGAGTTAAGGGCCGTTTCTTCAACTACATCATCATCAACGTCCACTGCCCACACGAAGGGAGACCTGATGACGAGAAAGAAGCGTTCTACGCGCAGAGCAAACATACGATGGTTGCTCGCCGCGTGACGTGAAAATCGTTGTCGGCGACATGAACGCACAGGTAGGAAGGAAGGAAATGTACAGGCCGGTAATCGGGCGAAACAGCCTGCAGGCCGTATCGAATGATAACGGCCAGCGATGCGTAAATTTTGCAGCCTCCCGTGGTATGTTAGTCCGAAGCACCTTCTTCCCCGCAAAGATATCCACATAGCCACCTGGAGATCACCCGAATATCAAACAGAAAACAAAATTGACCACGTTATAATCGACGGTAAACTCTTCTCGGATATAACGAATATCCACTGATACCACAGTGCGAATATAGTTTCGACTCTGCCGAGCCAATCACGGGAATCTTCTTACGAGCGACCTTGAGGTGGTCGAGATTTTGTGGCAGCATTACGACGTGCACCTCAATGGCCACGTCGCAAGCACCGAAGGTGGCGTGGTAACAGATCTAGGAGTACGTGCGCAGGACGAAAGATTTCCAGCCCCTAGCCTCCAAGAGATTGAGGAGGACGTTGGCCAGTTGAAAAAACACCAAAGCCGCTGGAGCAGATCAAATACCAAGCGAACTTCTAAAATTCGGTGGAGAAGCACTGGTGAGAGCACTACACTGGGTCATTATCAAGATTTGGGAGGAAGAAGTAATACCGAAAGAATGGATGGAAGGTATCGTATGTCCCATCTACTAAAAACCGACAAGTTGGATTGCGTGAACTATCGCGCGATCACATAACTGAGAGCGGCCTACAAAATACTCTCTTAAATTTTATGCCACCGTCTATCACCGATTGCAAGAGAGTTCGTGGGGCAATAGTCTATTTTACGAAACGACAACAGTGTTGATATTGATATTAACACTCACGGGCTTGGGCCAAGGCTTGGGCGCAACCTACTGTCAATTTTTCATTCATGAAATGAGCGATCAGCTGATCCGAAACGTCTCGTAAAATGGCTCATATCAGGCTAGACGCGCTATAACGGACCAGATGTTCGCCATCCGCTAGGCGTTGCAGAAATGCCGCAAATACAACGTTGTTCATCGATTTCAAATTGGCGTATGATACAATCGATCGAAACCAGTTATGGCAGATTATGCACTAATACGGATTCCCGGATAAACAGATACGATTGATCAAGGCGACGATAGATCGAGTGATGTGCGTAGTTCGAGTATCAGAGACACTCTCCAGTCCCTTCAAATCTCGCAGAGGGTTACGGCAAGGTGATGGTCTTTCGTACTTGATGTTCAACATTGCTTTAGACTTTTAGAGGGTATAATCCAACCCACTGACAGGCATTGTTGTCAACATCTCTTTTGTTAAAACGGCCCCAAAATGTGTTGATCAAACGAAATTGGGCCCCTAATGTCACTACTGTCACTCCATGCTATAGATATAGGCGTGTCAATGGCGTGGTATAATCAAGAGAGCGAAGATAAACACGAGTGTAACGATTTTAACGAAGTCCGTTGAAAACGAGGCAGTTGAAGAATTCGTGGGCTCACTGGTGACCGCCGACAACGACACCAGCATAGGAATGCAGAGACGCATTGTTGCAGGCAAACGGGCTTATTTTGGACTCTGCAAAACTCTACGATCGAATAAAGTCTGCCGTAACACGAAGTGAAATATCTTCAAAATTCTGATTATACCGGTTGTCGAAAGATGCAGAGGACACCAACGCAACCTTGGAGTTTTCAAACAGAAGGTGCTGCATACCATCTACGGTGGAGTGCAGATGCAAGACGGGAATTGGAGAATGCGAATGAACCACGAACTGCACCAGCTGCTGAGAGAACCAACCATCGTCCACACCACACAAATCGGGAGGCTACGGTGGGCGGGTCACGTCATCAGGGTGTCGGATAGCAACCCGACTAAAATTTGCGGACCCTGCGAAGAGTGCGGAACTGGATACACAAAATGGAGACGATGTCATCAAAAGCCGTTGGCTATAGAAATTCGGGAACAAAACTGGAGGTGGGTCGGCCACACTCGGCTTGGGGCGGGAAAGAAATCTACAAGCAAGCGTTAGATTGGTTCCCAGCAGGACATTGCGGCAAAGGTAGATCAAGAAGTCATGGCGGCGTAACCTCAGCAAAGAGGTAAAAGAAGTTGACAGAAACTTGACCAAGCCACAGGTCAAGACGATAACGGGCTATCGCCCAGGATGGTGATCATTCCCTTTGGCGCACAGAACTAAAAGTAAGTATAATTTCATTCGTTTGAATATTCATATTAATATTGATTTACAACGCTAGGAAAACAAGTCAAGTTTGCACTCAGATGAGGTATGTTGAACCATTGCCAGCTCTTAGGACTTGAGTTGTCGACTAGATATTCAAGGCACCGTGTTGTGGAAATAAATCCATCGTTTCTGAAATGAGAGAAGTACAAGCCGTAACATAATGTCTTGTTCAGTGAATACGTGCACATATCAATACCTAGACTGGGTACATTTCACCACCGGGTACTCATGTTCGAAACAGAACGCTTGGGCTTTGCTGTAGATCCACGACACGGCGTAAGAGAAAAACGTTGCCACATCTCGCAAACAGGAGAAAAACTGCGCATCGCAACTGCATCGTAACCTATGCGAAGATGAGATGAATCATGTATATATAATTTAATCTAGAAGCGTTGTATAAATCTTCAGTTATTAAATCTTAATTAATTTGTAAAAGCATTCAATTTCAACAAAGAATCAACCATTTTATAATCCACAATACACGGTCTGTTGCTGCTGCTCTACATCTTCCATGACGCTGTAGTTCCATAGTCCGTAGGCAATGAGGTGGCGCAAATAAACATATCACTAATTGAGTTGCATTAGATGAGGGGTAGAACAAAAGAGACAACTAGTGGTTCGCAATGTTTATCTGCGCCACCTGTAACTGTGCCTTATCGGTCCGTAGGTACCAACTGGATCTGATACAAATACAAACTTTGCACGCTTTTTATTCTTCCTCCACCACTTCCTCACTTACATTTTACAGCTTTATTGTCCACTAGCGAACAACGTGAGCAATTACTAAAATTGGCAGCATTCACTTTTTGTACTACGCCTGAATGTATCCTATTCTACTATATCGAACTGATTGCTTTGTGCTGCTTCACTTTTCTACTCTTTTCATAGTAGAATGATGAGCACGAGGATGTTAATGCATGGCTGTTGTTTCTTTTTCAGTCCGATTGAGGGGTCCATTGAGAGTAGTCGTTCAGGAGGTTCAGTGTTAGTCGCTCTGAGGGGTAGATAAACTGAAGAAATAATTGCAAGAGCTGGTAATCAAATCCATGTCCTAGTAACTTTTTTTAGTCAAATAGACTTGAAGAGGTTTTAGGTAGAATCATAAAACCCAAATAAAAGGTGTTAATGTTTATCTGCGCCACCTGTAACTGTGCCTTATCGGTCCGTAGGTACCAACTGGATCTGATACAAATACAAACTTTGCACGCTTTTTATTCTTCCTCCACCAAGGTGTTAAGCTCTATGACGGTTCTAAAAATCTCTAAAAGACTAATTGACCATCAAAATGTTACTTGTGTGGCCATCCGCTTATGAAGTGAACGTGAGACCAACTACGTCACGAACCCCGGCCATTTTTATTTGCCCACCGTATCCTTCTATCTTTGATCACCTTCTGTATGCTGAGTTCGCCATAGAGAGCAAAGACCTTCTTGTTTATCCTTCGCCGTTACACACAACTCTCCATCACACCGCAGCAGATCGTCATTAGCTCACCTCGTTACATCACACCTTCAAGAATGATATTGAAGAGTAGGCATGAGAATCTGTCACCTTATCGCAGTACCCAATTCACCCAAAACCCTTACTAAGTTTTGCACGCCGTCCATATTTCCTTTGATCAGTCAGGTCAGCTTCCCAGAAAAGCCGATACGTTGGAACCTAATATTTACGGTATTTCCGGGGGATTTGCCGTACGATGACGATCTGTCGACCAGCTGTCAATAATTAAAGCCGGCTCGATAACTTCCCTCCATCTGGGATAGCAGTCGGGTTTTCAGCCGGCTCATCGGAGTGCTGCTACCACCTTTCAATCACGTCACCGCAGTCCATCCGTCAGGAGGCTCCCATTTTTATCACTACAGATTTCGGTTCGTGGCACGTTGCGGAATACGTTGAGTGTCTGCTAGTGACGTATTTCTTGAGGAAGACACAGCAGATCCATTTCCTTGCACTTTGGTTCTCCCAGACGCCCTGTTTACTCCCGAAAGAGCAGGGCATGCTTTTTTCGCTTCTGTTTGTATTGTTCCACGTTTTATCGAGTATCAACCTGAGCATGATCGTCTGCGCTGCGTGCTTCTCCTCCAAAATCGTTCTACACTCTTCGTTTAACCATTGGTTCCTTACCTTACCTTACCGGTCAGGCTAAGGCCGGGGTGGCCTCTGCTGTACATAGGAGCCGCCTCCATTCCACTCGGTCCATGGATGTTTGTCTCCAGTTCCGCACTCTGCGTAGGGTCCGCAGATCGTCCTCCACTTGGTCGACCCACCTAGCTCGCTGCGCTCCACGTCTTCTTGTACCGGTCGGATGACTCTCGAGAACCATTTTAGTCGGGTTGCTATCCGACATCCTGATGACGTGACCCGCCCACCGTAGCCTCCCGATGTTCGCAGTATGGACGATGGTTGGTTCTCTCAGCAGCTGATGCAGCTCGTGGTTTATTCGCCTTCTCCAAGTCCCGTCTTCCATCTGCACTCCGCCGTAGATGGTACGCAACACCTTCCGTTCGAAAACTCCAAGGGCGCGTTGGTCCTCTGCACGTAGGGTCCATGTTTCGTGCCCATAGAGGACGACCGGTCTAATCAACGTTTTGTAGATGGTTAACTTCGTGTTACGCCGAACTTTATTCGATCGTAGAGTTCTGCGGAGTCCAAAGTAGGCACGATTTCCTGCCACAATGCGCCTCTGAATTTCTCTGCTGGTGTCGTTGTCGTCGGTCACCAGTGAGCCCAAGTACACGAATTCTTCAACCGCCTCGATTTCATCACCGTCGATATGAATTCGGGGTGGCGGGCGCGGTGATTCCTCCCTGGAGCCCTTCGCCATCATGTACTTTGTCTTCGACACATTAATGACTAATCCGATTCGCCTGGCTTCACTCTTTAGTCGGATGTACGTTTCCGCCATCGTCTCAAATTTACGAGCAATAATATCAATATCATCGGCGAAACCAAGCAGCTGAACGGACTTCGTGAAAATCGTCCCACTCGTGTTTATCCCCGCTCTTCTTATTACACCCTCCAAAGCAATGTTGAACAGCAAGCACGAAAGACCATCACCTTGCCGTAGCCCTCTGCGAGATTCGAAGGGACTCGAGAGTGTCCCTGATACTCGAACTACGCACATCACTCGATCCATCGTCGCCTTGATCAACCGTATCAGTTTATCCGGGAATCCGTATTCGTGCATAATCTGCCATAGCTGTTCTCGATCGATTGTATCATACGCCGATTTGAAATCGATGAACAAGTGATGTGTGGGCACGTTGTATTCGCGGCATTTCTGCAACACCTGGCGGATGGCGAACATCTGGTCCGTTGTAGCGCGTTCACCCATAAATCCAGCCTGATATTGCCCCACAAACTCTCTTGCAATCGGTGATAGACGGCGGCATAAAATTTGAGAGAGTATCTTGTAGGTAGCGCTCAGTAGTGTGATCGCGCGGTAGTTCCCGCAATCCAACTTGTCGCCCTTTTTGTAGATGGGACACACGATACCTTCCATCCATTCCTCCGGTAGTACTTCCTCCTCCCAAATCTTGGTAATGACCCAGTGTAGTGCTCTCACCAGTGCTTCTCCACCGTATTTTAGAAGCTCGCTTGGTAGTTGATCTGCTCCAGCGGCTTTGTTGTTTTTCAACCGACCAACCTCCTCCTCAATCTCTTGGTGGTCAGGGGCCGGAAGTCTTTCGTCCTGTGCACATACTCCTAGATCTGTTACCACGCCACCTCGGTACTTGCAACGTCGCCATTGAGGTGCTCATCGTAATGCTGCCGCCACCTCTCGACCACCTCACGCTCGCTCGTGAGAATATTCCCGTGGTTATCTCGGCACATGTCGGCTTGTGGCACAAAGCCTCTGCGCGAGCGGTTCAGCTTCTCGTAGAACTTGCGTGTGTCCTTAGCGCGGTACAGCTCTTCCATCGCTTCGCGATCTCGTTCTTCCTGCTGGCGCTTCTTCATCCGGAAGACTGAGTTCTGCCTGTTCCGCGCCTGTTTGTAACGTGCCTCATTCGCTCTCGTACGGTGTTGCAGCATTCTCGCCCATGCTGCATTCTTCTCGTTTTTCAACTGTTCACATTCGCCGTCGTACCAGTCATTTCTGTGATTCGGAGTCGCGAAGCCTAGTGCTGTAGCCGAGGTACTACCTATTGGTTCCACCGACTCCGTTTTACGTATATCAGACGGTGCTCTCGGCTGCGCTGTTTATAGTTGCTTTTACTGTACTCCAGCAATCTAGTAGAGGGTTTATATCGAGCTAACCCTCGCCCGGCAATGTCCGGCAAATGTCTTTTATGACGGTT
This sequence comes from Aedes albopictus, assembly GCF_035046485.1. Taxonomy (NCBI): domain Eukaryota; kingdom Metazoa; phylum Arthropoda; class Insecta; order Diptera; family Culicidae; genus Aedes; species Aedes albopictus. The sequence continues at coordinate 226,589,835 of NC_085138.1, forward strand.
TTGATGTCTTAGTTTGGCTACGCGTAGAATGCGCCCTTGGACAATTGATCAAGTGTTTACCGTTCTGCTGCTTCTTCCATAGGCCCTTTGAAAAGCTAATACAGCAGATTTTTTTACAGTTTTCTCGTAATGCTGCATGTTTTTAACTTCAAAACACAGGATGACACATTCGTTTAACTGGAGTAGAAGACTCGAACCGAAAAGACAGAACACTAATCCATTGTTCATAAGAAATATTACATTATATTACTATAATAGAAAACTAAGTGCCCCTCACCATGTGACTCACCGTGTGAACAACTGCGGTTTGAAAGGCAATCCTGGATATCTTTCGTAATCCCTCTTTTTCACAATGTAATCGGGACACTCATCGTGTTTCTTGCAACATAAATCAATATCGCGGAAGTATGGATTTTGTGTAACTTCGCCATTGATAGACCAATTACCAGGCCCGCAGAAGTTTGTTAACACTTTTGTCGTACTCGATTGCCTCACTGGATCATTATAAGATTCATTCTCATAGGCCTGAGCAACAAGGTTCTCCAGTGAGTTTATCACTTTTCGGTCAAATTGCTCATATTCTGGAGTGATCCACTGATTTTCAACGGACGCGTAGTCCTGCAGAAGACTGTTGAGAATTTCCACACTTCCAAAGTAGTTCAACTGGTCTTCAAATTCTTCACTTGTCTCATAACTCCTATCCGCCTTGCCAATCCAAAAAATCTCAATTACTATAATTGAACTAATCAATAAAATAATTTGCATTTTCCCCAAAATCAATGTAAGCACGTTTACAACCTATACCGCATGTGATAATGAACTGATATGAATTATTACCCACTGGCAGCTTTTATAACATTGCACAAATCAGCTGTCTCCTCAGCTACTCAAGCGTCGCCAGACTGGAGAAATATTGTCGCTCACTCAAAATTCATCGCCCAGGCCGTCAGAAGCGTGTACCTATAGGTACTACACCAGACCGGCCTCCGCTGCGGGAAGACCTCGCAGTTTTATCAACATTTATGAATTAATCACTATTGAGCTGTAGCCCTATAGTCGCACCTTACAGCCGGCCGAGCTGCGTCTGTTCTTCCCTGGCACGAGCGCGGGCAGGTACCTACGTATGTAAGAACGTATTTCCTCTACAGATAAGTCTCTATTCCCAGCCAACTGAAATCGCGAGATGTGTTTGGCTTATTAGTTCGCAGGTTTCGTGGGTTCAAGTGGCGTGTAAGGTTTTGGTGGTGCGTCTATATTTCGGTGAAATGTGTTGATTTGAGAAGACAGCTGATGGTCTACCTCGAGGTCATAGCCGGTGCGATATCTTTTCAAAATTTAAATTTCAACTTTGAAAGAACAAAACCACGTAGATACATTAGTTCATTCAGTAAACTATCAATCGGGACTTAAGTGTACTTGAGTAATGTAATCAAATGATAGTAAGCTTGATTACACTGGTCAACAGAAAAGCCGAAAATTGAATGCAACTTGTCCATCCGAGCAGAAGAAAATAGCTGAAAAATATCAAATTCAGGTATGGAAAACTGAATACCTACAACCTGAATGAGGTATTAAAAAGCCCTGCATAAGAAGTAAAATACCTAAATAATATTTGGTGTATATTGTGTGCATAACACGTGAATAATGACATCAGGTATGCCAATACCTAAATAATAATCAGCAATTTTTCCATGCAAACAGCGATTTTTCCATAACTGAATAATACCTCAAGCAGTCCTCAACACCTAACCAATAACTCGTTGAGGTATTTTATCGATACCTACAAAATACCAAAATAAGTTATTTTGGCGCTTGAGCCCAGCTAAAGCCTGTCCACGATAAATTTCGGACACCAAATCGTTGGTATCACAAGCAATCCAGTGACAAAGTATGCAAATGTCGGTGCTTCCTGCTTAATTTAATCCTTAATCTAGAAGAAAAGCTTTAGTTCATTCAAATCGGTTGATGTGCGGCAAAGTTATGACGTTTTGAAAAAATGTGATGAAAATGGATTTTGTAAAAATGTCATAAAAACATAAGAAAGTGTGGTTCTGTATCATCAAACATAAATTGTATTGTGGCACCAACGATTCCTGAAGTGGGTTTATTTTGAAGTACTAGTCCTGTCGCTTTACTTACGAGCTGAAAGGTGTTAATTTTTACAACCAGAATCAAGATTGTCATTATTGTTTGCACGTTAAGGATGATAAAGAAAGCGGTTTTTCGTATGCCTCTTAAACCAGAGATGGTATGGCAAGAATATGAATCTCTAGTACCAAAAATTGCCACTTTGAAGAAGCACCAGCCTTCCTGTACCGAAACATGTTCATGTTTTGATTTATCGCTGTGAGTTTTCAAAAATCTATCGAATCACGTCAATCTATTGTATATTGAGTGAAAAAGTTCAAACTTCATGAATTTTGAATTTTGCATAATTATACTATATTTATGATTATATGAACTCTTTCTATTGGAATCAAAAGTATAAGCTATGAGAAACATTCAAGAACAAAAAACATGCCAGAAAACGCATATCTGTGAGAATAAGCATTTACTTGCTGGAAAATAGGGTCCTTAAATTTGAGATTTCGATCAAATCACTATAATGCCTCTACTGATGCCATAAACTAAAGATATACCTAATGTACATTTTTCAATTTTTCTACGACCATAACTGTATGTAACAATGGTATTGGATATGAAGTTTGTCACACCGTTTTCGAGATTCTGCAGTTTTTAGGTGTCCGAAATTTAACGTGGACAGGCTTTATCTAGCACCAAGGTTGCAACCATTCATTTGCAAAGATTTACATTCATTTGCTATTATCTCAGTTCAGAAGCATGCTATCGAAAAACAATGTATGGATGAATTTAACCTTGTAGTTTTATCTGAAAGTTTGCCGAATAACATTGGGGTCGCACACGCATTCCAAAGTCGTGAGCGAGCTGTGAAGGCAACTTTCCACAGCGTGAATGAAATTTACATTCACCGCGTGGAGAGTTGCATTCACAGCTCGCTCACGACTTTGGTATACGTTTGCGACCCCAATGTTATTCGGCAAACTTTCAGATAAAACTACAAGGTTAAATTCATCCATACATTGTTTTTCGATAGCATGCTTCTGAACTGAGATAATTTCAAACGAATGTAAATCTTTGCAAATGAATGGTTGCAACCTTGTCTAGCACTGTAGTTGGAGGAAATGCCAATGCAGAACCCGTAGCTTCCGGGAAGGTAAGCCCAGGTCCCTGGGTTAGTGGGTTGGTGTCAGGCCCTGCGAGCCAGCCGTAAAAAAGACTAGCACCGGAAAATCAACAAGAGAAGAATGCGAACCGATACCAATGGCGACGACCACCGCGACGAAAAGGGACTTGCGATTGGAAGCTCGGTACGTGGAACTGCAGATCTCTCAACTTCATCGGGAGCACCCGCATACTCGCCGATATATTGAAGGACCGCGGGTTCGGAATCGTAGCGCTGCAAGAGGTGTGTTGGACAGGATCTATGGTGCGAACGTTTAGAGGTAATCATACTATCTACCAGAGATGCGGCAACACACGTGAGCTGGGAACAGCTTTTATAGTGATACGCGACATGCAGAGGCACGTGATCGGTTGGTGGCCGATCGACGAAAGAATGTGCAGGTTGAGGATCAAGGGCCGATTCTTCAACATTAGCATAATAAACGTGCACAGCCTTCACTCCGGAAGCACTGATGATGACAAAGACGCATTTTACGCGCAGCTCGAACGCGAGTACGACCGCTGCCCAAACCACGACGTCAAGATCATCATAGGGGATCTAAATGCTCAGGTAGGCCAGGAGGAGGAATTCAGACCGACGATTGGGAAGTTCAGCGCCCACCAGCTGACGAACGAAAATGGCCTTACGCCTCAACGATTTCGCCGCCTCCAAGAACATGGCCATTCGTAGCACTTTCTTCCAGCACAGCCTCCCGTATCGGTACACCTGGAGATCACCACAACAAACGAAATCGCAAATCGACCACGTTCTGATTGATGGACGGCACTTCTCTGACATTATCTACGTCAGGACCTATCGTGGCGCTAATATCGACTCTGATCACTACCTGGTGATGGTTAAACTGCGCCCAAAGTTCTCCGTTATTAACAATGTACATTACCGGCGGCCACCTACGATCTAGAGCGACTGAAGCAACCGGATGTCGCCACCGCATACGCGCAGAATCTCGAGGCAGCGTTGCCGGACGAGGGTGTGCTCGATGTGGCCCCTCTAGAGGACTGCTGGAGTACAGTCAAAGCAGCCATCAACAACGCAGCCGAGAGCACTATCGGGTACGTAAAACGGAGTCGACGAAACGATTGGTCCGACGAGGAGTGCAGAGCGGTTCTGGAGGAGAAGGATGCAGCGCGGGCGGTAATGCTGCAGCATGGAACCCGACAGAATGTGGATCGATAAAGACAGAAGCGGAAGCAGCAGACCCGTCTCTTCCGAGAGAAAAAGCGCCACCTGGAAGAAGCGGAGTGCGAGGAAATGGAACCACTGTGCCGTTCACAGGAAACACGTAAGTTCTACCAGAAGCTCAACGCATCCCGCAAAGGCTACGTGCCGCAAACCGAAATCTGCAGGGATAAGGACGGGCGCCTCCTGACGGACAAACGTGAGGTAATCGAAAGGTGGAAGCAGCACTTCGACGAGCACCTGAATGGCGAAGAGAATGTAGGCACGGAGGACCTAGACGGCGGAGGATATGACTATGTTGGTGCAACAGAGGACGGGAACGAACCAACTCCCACACTGAGGGAAGTTAAGGATGCCATCCGCCAGCTCAAAAACAACAAAGCGGCTGGTAAGGACGGTATCGCAGCAGAACTCATCAAGATGGGCCCGGAAAAGTTGGCCACCTGTTGAAACCAGTTGGTAGTCAAGATCTGGGAAATCGAACAGCTACCGGAGGAGTGGAAGGAAGGGATAATCTGTCCCATCCACGAGAAAGGTGACAAGTTAATGTGTGAGAACTTTCGAGCGATCACCATTTTGAATGCCGCCTACAAAGTGCTATCCCAGATCATCTTCCGTTGTCTTTCACCTAAAGTAAATGAATTCGTGGGAAGTTACCAAACCGGTTTCATCGACGGCCGGTCGACAACGGACCAGATCTTCACCGTACGGCAAATCCTCCAGAAATGCCGTGAACACCAGGTCCCAACGCAACACCTGTTCATCGACTTCAAAGCGGCATACGACAGTATCGATCGCACAGAGCTATGGAAAATCATGGACGAGAACAGCTTTCCCGGGAAGCTGACTAGACTGATAAGAGCAATGATGGACGGTATGCAGAACAGCGTAAGGATTTCGGGTGAACTATCCAGTTCATTCGAATCTCGACGGGGACTACGACAAGGTGATGGACTTTCCTGCCTACTATTCAACATCGCCCTGAAAGGTGTTATGCGACGAGCCGGGCTCAACAGTCGGGGTACGATCTTCACGAAATCCAGCCAATTTGTCTGTTTGCGAATGACATGGATATTATTGCTAGAACATTTGGAACGGTGGCAGAACAGTACACCCGCCTGAAACGTGAAGCAGCAAAGGTCGGACTGGTGGTGAATGCGGCTAAGACAAAGTACATGCTGGTAGGTGGGACTGTGCGAGACAGGACAAGCCTTGGCAGCAATGTTACGATAGACGGGGATACTTTCGAGGTGGTAGAAGAATTCGTCTACCTCGGCTCCTTGCTAACGGCTGACAATAACGTGAGCCGTGAAATACGAAGGCGCATCATCAGTGGAAGTCGTGCCTACTATGGACTCCAGAAGTAACTGCGGTCAAAAAAGATTCACCCTCGCACCAAATGTACCATGTACAAGACGTTAATAAGACCGGTGGTTCTCTACGGACACGAGACATGGACGATGCTCGAAAAGGACCTGCAAACACTCGGAGTTTTCGAACGATGGGTGCTAAAGACGATCTTCGGCGGCGTGCAGGAGAACAGTGTGTGGCGGAGAAGGATGAACCACGAGCTCGCTGCACTTTACGGCGAACCCAGCATCCAGAAGGTGGCCAAAGCCGGAAGGATACGGTGGGCAGGGCATGTTTCAAGAATGCCAGACAACAACCCTGCAAAGTTGGTATTTGATAACCATCCGGTTGGTACAAGAAGGCGTGGAGCGCAGAGAGCATGATGGGCGGACCAGGTGGAGCGTGATCTGGCAAGTGTTGGGCGTGACCGACGTTGGAGAGCTGCAGCTGTAAATCGAGTATTATGGTGGCAAATTGTTGATTCAGTATTATCATGAATTTGATATTAACTAAATAAATGAATGAAAGTTATTTTCAATACCTGGGTAACTGACCAATAGGCCGTGTCGATTTTTACAAAATTGCGAATACACAATCCCGAATAGCCACAAATGGTTGCAAATGGACCCAAATGAAGCCCTGCAAAATTTAAAAATTCTAAAAAATCGGTAAGCTAGTCCGCAATCGACTTGAAGTTTTATATGGGAATTTCAATTTTTCAGTATGGGGAAATCCAACTTTTCAAACTTTTGAAGAAAAAGGCACATTAAAGCAACTCTAAAAATCCGCTCCCCCCCTGAAGATTTAGTGCATATATTAGGGAACATTTTGTTAAAAGACAACTTTTTAGTTGCACTTAAGATAAGGGCGTTATTAAATTTCGAAACAATGGACATTTTAATCGCATGATTTCTAACTTCTTTAATTGGCATCACTGCACGTTTTGCGTGTGGAAGAGGGTGGTAACAGCCATCTGCGGCGTCACCACCCGTCGCTGGATGGAGACGCAAGTACCTGATAAAAATGAGATAGTTAGGATTGTAAATATTCTTGCGATATTGCTTTATAAAAACTTGGTATCTTCGGCAAAGTTGTTGGCATGGTCAAGAGCTGTCCAGTGATGAACTAAATCATTGGCAAATCCATCACTGGGCGGCGCTAGTGTGCATACAAACTGCATGCAAAAGTATTAACGTATATGCGTGTATCTCAATAACGTGATAATTTAACTGGATGGTGTCTTCGACAAAGTTGTTGGCTGGGCCACGGGCTATCCAGTGACGAACCAAGTAAGTAGGAATTCAACCGATAGGCGGCGCTAGTGTGCATACAAACTGGATGCAAAAGTACAAACTTATATGTGTGTATCTCAATAACGTGATAATTTAAGTAGGTGGTGTCTTCGACAAATTTGTTGACTGGACCACGGGCTATCCAGTGACGAACGCAATACAGTCTTGACTCCTACTACACGGTTAGTTCGGGGGTGCAGTAGGAATCCGTGTTGTAGGAATCCCAGAGCTTATGGGATTTCGCCTAATTGGGGGTGTGAGCGAATATATCAGGAGTATTACAAGATAGCACCATACTTTCTTTGGCAAAGTTGTAGTACTAGAATAGATCTACCACACAATGCGAACTAACATCCAATTAGTTGGCAATTTGGCCGATAGAGGCGCTATGTAGAAGTGGTTGCTTATGTTCACTCGCCAATAGAAGCACTCATAAGTTATCGCTTGCGATATCTCAAGATCTATTTGATTTGGGACAATGCTGTCTTCGGCAAAGTTGTTCAGTAGGTCAAGAACAATTTGGTGGTTAACCAATTAATTTGTGATTTCGCCGCTAGGTGGTGCTAGTTGTCAAGTAAAGTTTCAAACTTCTTTAGCTCGCGATCCAGATCAGCTAGAAAAGTGCCGTCTTCGTCAGAGTTTTTCAGGAAGTAAAAACCTATCTGGTGATTCAACATTTAGTTGGCGATTTCGCCGCTAGGTGCCACTAGTTTTTAAGTTAAATTTTAAACTTCTTTAGCTCGCGATCCAGAGCAAATAGAAAAGTATCGTCTACGGCTAAGTTCTTCAGGAAGTCAAGAGCTATCTAACGACTTAACATTTAGTTTGTAATTTCGCCGCTAGGTGACGCTAGTTGTCAAGTAAAGTTTCAAACTTCTATAGCTCGCGATCCAGATCAGATAGAAAAGTGCCGTCTTCGTCAGAGTTTTTCGGTAAGTAAAAACCTATCTGGTGATTCAACATTTAGTTGGTGATTTCGCCGCTAGGTGCCACTAGTTGTTAAGTAAAATTTCAAACTTCTTTAGCTCGCGATCCAGAGCAAATAGAAAAGTATCGTCTACGGCTAAGTTCTTCAGGAAGTCAAGAGCTATCTAACGACTTAACATTTAGTTTGTAATTTCGCCGCTAGGTGACGCTAGTTGTCAAGTAAAGTTTCAAACTTCTCTAGCTCGCGATCCAAATCAGCTAGAAAAGTGCCGTTTTCGTCAGAGTTTTTCGGGAAGTAAAAACCTATCTGGTGATTCAATATTTAGTAGGTGATTTCGTTGCTAGGTGGCGCTAGTTGTTAAGTAAAATTTTAAACTTCTTTAGCTCGCAATCCAGAGCAGATAGAAGAGAGTCGTCTTCGGCAAAGTTCTTCAGGAAGTCAAGAACAATCTTGTGATGTAACAATTAGTTGGTGATTTCGCCACTAGGTGGCACTAGTTGTCAAGTAAAGTTTCAAACTCCGCTATCTCGGGATCCAAAGCAGATCGAAAATTATCGTCTTCGGCGAAGTTCTTCAGGAAGTCAAGAGCTATCTAATGACTTAACATTTAGTTTGTAATTTCGCCGCTAGGTGACGCTAGTTGTCAAGTAAAGTTTCAAACTTCTATAGCTCGCGATCCAGATCAGATAGAAAAGTGCCGTCTTCGTCAGAGTTTTTCGGGAAGTAAAAACCTATCTGGTGATTCAACATTTAGTTGGTGATTTCGCCGCTAGGTGCCACTAGTTGTTAAGTAAAATTTCAAACTTCTTTAGCTCGCGATCCAGAGCAAATAGAAAAGTATCGTCTTCGGCTAAGTTCTTCAGGAAGTCAAGAGCTATCTAATGACTTTACATTTAGTTTGTAATTTCGCCGCTAGGTGACGCTAGTTGTCAAGTAAAGTTTCAAACTTCTCTTGCTCGCGATCCAGATCAGCTAGAAAAGTGCTGTTTTCTTCAGAGTTTTTCAGGAAGTAAAAACCTATCTGGTGATTCAATATTTAGTTGGTGATTTCGTTGCTAGGTGGCGCTAGTTGTTAAGTAAAATTTTGAACTTCTTTAGCTCGCAATCCAGAGCAGATAGAAGAGAGTAGTCTTCGGCAAAGTTCTTCAGGAAGTCAAGAACAATCTTGTGATGTAACAATTAGTTGGTGATTTCGCCACTAGGTGGCACTAGTTGTCAAGTAAAGTTTCAAACTCCGCTATCTCGGGATCCAAAGCAGATCGAAAAGTATCGTCTTCGGCGAAGTTCTTCAGGAAGTCAAGAGCTATCTAATGACTTAACATTTAGTTTGTAATTTCGCCGCTAGGTGACGCTAGTTGTCAAGTAAAGCTTCAAACTTCTCTATCTAGAGATCCAGAGCAGATAGAAGAGGGTCGTCGTGGGCAAAGTTCTTCAGGAAGTCAAGAGCAATCTGATGATTCAACAATTAGTAGCATGAAGAGCTTGCATTTTTAAGAAAAATTAAATCTTTTGTCGTTTTGTTTCTTTCTTCTGTCAAGTGCGCTAAGCAACGAAGCACAGACAAACAGACATAACTTTTGTCACACAGTAACACACAAATATGAATTTCAATATATGTACAAACAAGTTTGCATCTGGGATCAAACATCGGACATCTGAATTGTCTATCCTCCCCAAGTAACGCACTTGTCACATAAAAGTTACAGCAGCAGGTTTTTGTTCCGCTCTTATGTGTTACTTGGGATTACTATTAAGCAGCAGAACTATTTTGGTGCAACAATAGCATACGCGCTGAAAAACCCAAATAAACTCTACTTCCTGGTGGCGTTTCCTTGGCCGGTCACCGCTCGTTTACAAGGAACAAAAAGGATGACAAAAACGTTGGTTGGCGACTATTTATCATTGAGGTGCATCCTCGGATTCATCGTGGAACCCTTTACCGGCAATGAAAAAGCTAGTCGTCAATGTTGTGTTTGTCGCGGCGGTGAAGAGCACGACGATTGTCAACTCTGGTCTGGATCCAAGATAGAGATGTTTAAAATTCTATTTGCCAACTACCTCCTAATCGTTGAATCACCAGGTTGTTCTATAGTCTATACTTTCTGAAGAAAATTGCCAAAGATTACACTTTTCTATCTGCTATGGATTCCGAGCAGCCTAGCATCACCTAGCAGCTAAATCACCAATTTATTGTTTTATCACCAGAATGCTCCTGGCTTCCTGTTGAACTTTGCCGAAGACAGTACTATTCTATCTGCTATAGATCCTGAGATAGTGTTTTAAAACTTTACATGACAATTAGCGCCACATAACGGCAAATTCACAAACTATATTTTTAATCAGAAGACTCTTGACTTCCTGAAGAACTTTGCCGAAGACGACACTTTTCTATCTGCTCTGAATCGCGAGCTAGAGAAGTTTGAAACTTTACTTGACAACTAGTGCCTCTAGGTGAATCACAAACTTATAGTTGCATCACTAGATAGCACTTGACTTCCTGAAGAACTTTGTCGAAGACGGACCCTCTTCTATCTGCTCTGGATCCCGAGCTAGAGAAGCTTGAAATGTTACTTGACAAAAAGCGCCACCTAGCGGTGAAATCACCAACTTAATGTTGAATCCCAAATTTTTCTTGACTTCCTGGAGAACTTTGCCGAAGACGACCCTCTTCTATCTGCTATGGATCCCGAAATAAAGAAGTTTGAAACTTTACTTGACAACTAGCGCCACCTAGAGGCGAAATCACATACTAATTGTTAATTCACTAAATAGCTCTTGACTTCCTATAGAACTTTGCAGAAGATGACACTTTTCTATCTGCTCTGAATAGCGAGTCAGAGAAGTTTAAAATTTTACTTGACAAAGAGCGCCACCTAGCGGCGAAATCACAAACTAAATGTTATTTAATTAGATAGCTATTGACTTCCTGAAGAACTTTGCCGAAGACGACTCTCTTCTATCTGCTCTGGATCGCGAGCTAGAGAAGTTTAAAATTTTACTTAGAAACTAGCGTCACCTAGCGGCGAAACCATCAACTAAATGTTACATCACCACTGAGGTTTTGAATTACTAAAAGCTTTGCTAAAGACGACACTTTTCTATCTGCTCTGGATCGCGAGCTACATAAGTTTGAAACTTTACTTGACAACTAACACCACCTAGCGGTGATATCACCAACTAAATATTGAATCACCAGATCGAAAAACTCTGACGAAAACGGCACTTTTCTAGCTGATCTGGATCGCGAGCTAGAGAAGTTTGAAACTTTACTTGACAACTAGCGTCACCTAGCGGCGAAATTACAAACTAAATGTTAAGTCATTAGACAGCTCTTGACTTCCTGAAGAACTTTGCCGAAGACGATACTTTTCGATCTGCTTTGGATCCCGAGATTGCGGAGTTTGAAACTTTACTTGGCAACTAGTGCCACCTAGTGGCGAAATCACCAACTAATTGTTACATCACAAGATTGTTCTTGACTTCCTGGAGAACTTTGCCGAAGACGACTCTCTTCTATCTACTCTGGATCGCGAGCTAAAGAATTTTAAAATTTTACTTAACAACTAGCGCCACCTAGCAACGAAATCACCAACTAAATATTGAATCACCAGATAGGTTTTTACTTCCCGAAAAACTCTGACGAAAACGGCACTTTTCTAGCTGATTTGGATCGCGAGCTAGAGAAGTTTGAAACTTTACTTGACAACTAGCGTCACCTAGCGGCGAAATTACAAACTAAATGTTAAGTCGTTAGATAGCTCTTGACTTCCTGAAGAACTTAGCCGTAGACGATACTTTTCTATTTGCTCTGGATCGCGAGCTAAAGAAGTTTGAAATTTTACTTAACAACTAGTGGCACCTAGCGGCGAAATCACCAACTAAATGTTGAATCACCAGATAGGTTTTTACTTACCGAAAAACTCTGACGAAGACGGCACTTTTCTATCTGATCTGGATCGCGAGCTATAGAAGTTTGAAACTTTACTTGACAACTAGCGTCACCTAGCGGCGAAATTACAAACTAAATGTTAAGTCGTTAGATAGCTCTTGACTTCCTGAAGAACTTAGCCGTAGACGATACTTTTCTATTTGCTCTGGATCGCGAGCTAAAGAAGTTTGAAATTTAACTTAAAAACTAGTGGCACCTAGCGGCGAAATCGCCAACTAAATGTTGAATCACCAGATAGGTTTTTACTTCCTGAAAAACTCTGACGAAGACGGCACTTTTCTAGCTGATCTGGATCGCGAGCTAAAGAAGTTTGAAATTTTACTTGACAACTAGCACCACCTAGCGGCGAAATCACAAATTAATTGGTTAACCACCAAATTGTTCTTGACCTACTGAACAACTTTGCCGAAGACAGCATTGTCCCAAATCAAATAGATCTTGAGATATCGCAAGCGATAACTTATGAGTGCTTCTATTGGCGAGTGAACATAAGCAACCACTTCTACATAGCGCCTCTATCGGCCAAATTGCCAACTAATTGGATGTTAGTTCGCATTGTGTGGTAGATCTATTCTAGTACTACAACTTTGCCAAAGAAAGTATGGTGCTATCTTGTAATACTCCTGATATATTCGCTCACACCCCCAATTAGGCGAAATCCCATAAGCTCTGGGATTCCTACAACACGGATTCCTACTGCACCCCCGAACTAACCGTGTAGTAGGAGTCAAGACTGTATTGCGTTCGTCACTGGATAGCCCGTGGTCCAGTCAACAAATTTGTCGAAGACACCACCTACTTAAATTATCACGTTATTGAGATACACACATATAAGTTTGTACTTTTGCATCCAGTTTGTATGCACACTAGCGCCGCCTATCGGTTGAATTCCTACTTACTTGGTTCGTCACTGGATAGCCCGTGGCCCAGCCAACAACTTTGTCGAAGACACCATCCAGTTAAATTATCACGTTATTGAGATACACGCATATACGTTAATACTTTTGCATGCAGTTTGTATGCACACTAGCGCCGCCCAGTGATGGATTTGCCAATGATTTAGTTCATCACTGGACAGCTCTTGACCATGCCAACAACTTTGCCGAAGATACCAAGTTTTTATAAAGCAATATCGCAAGAATATTTACAATCCTAACTATCTCATTTTTATCAGGTACTTGCGTCTCCATCCAGCGACGGGTGGTGACGCCGCAGATGGCTGTTACCACCCTCTTCCACACGCAAAACGTGCAGTGATGCCAATTAAAGAAGTTAGAAATCATGCGATTAAAATGTCCATTGTTTCGAAATTTAATAACGCCCTTATCTTAAGTGCAACTAAAAAGTTGTCTTTTAACAAAATGTTCCCTAATATATGCACTAAATCTTCAGGGGGGGAGCGGATTTTTAGAGTTGCTTTAATGTGCCTTTTTCTTCAAAAGTTTGAAAAGTTGGATTTCCCCATACTGAAAAATTGAAATTCCCATATAAAACTTCAAGTCGATTGCGGACTAGCTTACCGATTTTTTAGAATTTTTAAATTTTGCAGGGCTTCATTTGGGTCCATTTGCAACCATTTATGGCTATTCGGGATTGTGTATTCGCAATTTTGCAAAAATCGACACGGCCTGACCAATACCTTGTCTTGGTATGATACCTGCCTTTGGTATGCTGCAGGTTTGTGGCAATTTGACCATAAGCGTTCGAAGAAATTATGGCCTGTTGTAGCCTTTCAGTGGTGGTACCTTGAGGTCTTATGAGCATTTTATGGATGTTCCAGGGGAGATTCAGGCGTTTCAGGGGCTTGTATAGTGTTTCAGGCATAAATGGCAGTTTCGCAATGTATGTAGACGTGGAGTTCCAGTAGTTCCGAAATGTTCCGAGAATCGCGAAAGAGTCATGCGGGTAACTCGAGAACCGGAAATGTGAGATTGTGGGGACATTGATATTTGGAGCAAGTTTCTGGGGCGGTTTTGGGGGAATTTCAGAAGATTTTCGGCGCGTTTCAGAGGCGTTACGCAGGCGTTTTTGGACTTCGGAGAGTCTCAGGTGCATTACACAGGGTCCGAGGAAATGCACCGGAAATGCCTTGAAACGCCCTGAAATCTCCATAATTTCATTGAAATGCCCTTGAAATCCCCGTAATCCAATTGAAAAGTCCCTGAAACCTCCTTGATATGACCCTACCTGAAATGCCTCGAAACGCCCCTGTAACCTCCGTAATCCCATTGAAACGCCCTTGAAATCATCATAATCAATTTGAAAAACAAATTCCATTAAACCCCAACGACCCTGAAACTCTCTGAAATGCCGCTGGAATGTCTCTAGAATGACTTGAAACGTCCCTAAAATCCCCTTCATGCTTTTGAAACGCCCATAAAATCCTCATAATGCCATTAAAACGTCAAGGAAACCCAACGAATGTCCTTAAATGCTCCTGAAATCCCCTGAAACAACCCCCCGAAACGCCTCTGAAGATCCTTAAAACTCCCTTTCAATGGACTTTCTGGGATCTTCCTGGGAATCTCTGGCCAATCAATCATTAATCATAGTCACTATGACAGATAAAACCAAATTTAATCATTAATCATCCTAAAAATCAAATTAATTATTAAACACAGAAATTGGAATTTTAATCATCATTGATTAATCATGATTTTTTATGCTAATAATGAACGCTCTGGGTTCACTGTTTTTTCGCGGTCAACAGTATTACCGGTAACATAGTTGTATGTTCTAATATATTGGTTTGCATCTTCCCAACTTAATTTCATCTATTTTTTGGTAAATTTACCGATAAATCGATTTTTTCTACCCGGTTTTCACAAAAATACGAAATGGGGTTTCAGTAAACTTAACTTAACTTAACTTAACACTTTAGGAGACCAATTAGTTTTCTCAATTCCCTATACAAATTTAGTATCGACCCAGTTTGTAGAATTAACTCTTCTTGTGCATTAGGATCATTTTTGACCCACGACGGGCGTGCACTACGTCATCGAGCTTTTCCCAACGTGATGTATTGGGAAGGTTTACCATTTAAGCCTAATTTTTTCGGTGTCAGGCTATTCGGCCGAAGGTTATTAGCAGTGCTGAAAAAATCATTTCGTCATATCTAAATTCAATCACCTACAGCTCATTTTAGAAGCTGAACCAGAGAATATGGTATATGAAAAACTTGTGCGGCTAGACCAGTTCTGCAAGAAAGTCACGGAAAAACCACCATTTTTCGAATATTTATGGTAAATGTCACGGGCTACCTTCCAAAAATGCAAATGATATTCACGGTAAATATCATTTGGCATTTTTCAAAGGTAGTCCGTGACATTTACATTAAGTAATGGTTTTCCTTTTCTTAACACCACCACCAGAAGAACAAGCAGATCCTGTTCCACTGATTCGTGTGTCAACGAAATAAACTTCCCAGTTTTAAATAAATATAAAAGAAATTAAATTTCAATGTGATTTTTATTTGAGAAAACTAAAAAATATACCAAAAAATTCGGTGAACTGAAATAATCGAAAACAAAATCACCGTACATATGTAGAAAATTCACCGAAAGTTCTGTGAAACCAATAAAAATAAACAGTTATTAACAGAAATTCAGTGGAACAAACCACCGAAACGATCGGTGAATTTGACAGATGATCATTTTCAATCTCCACAGATTGTTCGGTGAATCAAAAAAAACTATGAAAGGTTAACCGAAAATTCTGTTGTTGAGATTTCGGTGAAATATCACAGAATTCTGCGATTTATGCTTAGTACCGTGGATACACAGTTAGGAATCACACACGGTTACGGATCAATTCGATGTTTACGGTCAAATGTCGCCTCACTACACAGCATGACATAACATAGCATAGTCTTCATAGCATAAACACTATACTATGCCACTCCATGCCATGCTAAGCTGCAACATACTATCGTAAAGATCGAATTTATCCGTAACCGTGTGTGATCCATAACTGTGGATCCACGGTACATACAGTGCTAACTAAATGCCATTTTAACTGCTTATTGGTGACCTGGGATTTTATTCTATTCCATCTTATTCATCCTATTCCATCCTATTCCATCCTATTCCATTGTATTCGTGATTGTGTTGTATAATATTTTATTTTATTTATTATATTTCACTCTATTGCATAATATTTTGTTCTACTATAATATATTTTATTATTTTACACTATAATTTCATTCTACTATATACATTATATGTCTATTCCATTACATTCAATGCTATTATATTATATTCAGTTTTCATCCTATTCCATTATATTTCATTGCAGTTTCAATTCAAATTACTCACTTGTGGTACAATTGCCCAGTTTACTCACCTTCGTTGAAAATTTTAAGCATAACATTCAACTCAATGTTAATAATACGACACAATCAGGTGGCCATAAATCAGCTACAAAACGTTGACTGAAAGTCTGGCCTAAGCAAGCTTCATTTTGAAAGCGTGTTGAAGCAAAGCATGAAAAGTATAATGCATATAAATCGCTCAGCACTGCTGGTAGTATAAGTGCCGGGCGACTGAAACGCGTCATAAAAAAGTCGGCTCGGCACGGTATGTTTTTCCGACTCATCTCGTTTAGGTTAAGGTACTTTCATTAGGAGCTCATTTCTTCAATGTTCGTTGCAAATTTCGACTTCATATAAGCTGAATGGTAGGGTCTATATAGCCACAGCTGTAAAAGCGTGAGTAACCAGCATGGCCATGCTGAGGGTGACGAATTCGATTCCTTTTCTTGGTTTCCTTGGGCATAGAGTAACTATACGTATACGTGTCTGTCACACGATTTCCACATGCAAACTGGTCTGGTCATTGGCAGTGGAAGCTCTCAGTTAAAAACTGTAGAAGTGCTCAGCTGAGCTAAGCTAAATAGCATGCTTTGTCCCACTGAGGGCGTCACGCCAAGAAGAAGAAGAAACTCCATTATATGTCCGCAATAACATATCAAAAAATAATTAAAAAAATAAAATAAAAACTTTTTGAGATAAATGTCATCAGCTTTGTGTTTTTTAAATAAAATTTTAAATAAAAGTACAAAACTGATTACTCTCATTCAAGGAGGGTATTCTGCTTAGAGTGTCCGAAAAGTCGATACAATTTGTAAGATAGTTTATTTAAATAAAAAATACCACTTTTTATACAGTGCATTAATTCTCCATATGGTCGGCGTAAGTCCGGGTCATGAAAATACTTATGAAAATTTGAGATAAATAAAACAAATACTAGATAAATTCGGCCATCGAATTCGAATGGAAAAGCTCTTCAACAACATGCCCATTTTACCCTCGCCGATATTCTCCGTGCAAAGAAACAAAAGGTATACCTGAACTGCAGTCTTTATAAGATCTTTCGAGCATATTACTGTCTGCCATGTTGCTCGGTAAAACAGAAACATTTTACCTCATGACCACTACAAACAGTTAGGGGAAAGCTTAGCGGAAAGTGGGGTTATATGTCATTTTTTCAAACTTTCATCGTTTTCAATGATATATAGCCTCATTTGTTAGGCTTTCAAAGTGGTAACAGCAACTAGACAATATTTGCTCGATGCTTCATCAAAATTATTCACTAAATTATTGCATTTTCATCGATTTTTACCGATTTCAAAAACTGGTTCGTAAAACGGAAGTGGTGCAAAATGCCATCTGCCGTAAGGTAAGATGCCACTTCATGAAAACATTCAAAAATTACGTCCATCAGTTTTCTGGCATTTTCGACTCACTTTCACCCCTCTGTCATGTTTTTTTCGTATACTCAATACATGGAGGATCACCCCCTTCCCCGCTAAACGTTGGTCGTCATATTTGAATGAGCCCTAACATGGATAGCGTAGACATCAACAACCATGCGCCTCCATGTGTGCCTCAATCTCGTTGGAAACGCTTGGCTGGTAATAAAATCACCCGAAAACCTTAATTGCCACTTTTCATTGGGAAATTAAAAGATTTTCCGTAGGTTTGGCGGCCTAGCTTCTAGAAGAATGTTTAAAGCAAACATATCTTGACAACCTATAGCAATCATCATGTACCATTCAGGAATGATTTTATGAGTTGGGCCATTTTACCCCATCTTGGCATTTTGGGCTCTGTTCCCCTACTGTTCTCATTTTACCTCCTGTCCCCTACAAGGTGAGAGCAGACTGTGGTGGGACTATTTCAAGTCAACAAAAAGTTGCAAAAGTGGAATAGTAGATAAAATTAAGTGATTTTGAACAGTAACAAAAGTATCTAATCAAATCGCGTTGAGAACTAGAAAGGATGTGATATATTGTTGAAAATATTGCTATTTTTTTTACTAAAAACATATTTATACATATTCATAAAGTAAATAACAGTAATTTTACATGCTGCAGTGTTCATAACATC
This sequence comes from Aedes albopictus, assembly GCF_035046485.1. NCBI lineage: Eukaryota > Metazoa > Arthropoda > Insecta > Diptera > Culicidae > Aedes > Aedes albopictus. The sequence goes on from NC_085138.1 coordinate 226,608,183, forward strand.
TCAAGTAACATTAAAAGATTTGAGGAGAACCTTCGAACCATTATAAAATCCAAATAAAATAATGTAGGTCTTATGACGATTTCAGAACCTCCCCAAGACTAATTGGACTTTTAGTTGTTATTTGAGTATTATTATTTATGGGCCCTGGTTTCCACAGAAGCAATGTAATTCCAAGTTTTTTTTTCTTGAAAAAAATCTTAGTATTACGTAATCGTTTTTTTTTTTTAACATAGTTCCTGTTTTTACTTATTGCTTGTGCATATAACTGGTGTATTTTTTTATTAAAATTATCAAAAGAAATACATCATCCATTATGCGACTTCTGTTGCATAATTGGTATGTATTTCTCGCTTGGACGATATTTCCAGCGGGAGCACAGTTCATCTGCAACCGATTCGTTGAATCCGACTCTGCAAGAAATAGATTTTCCGTAAGTAAATATCAACAGTAAATGTACATTCACATTCAATGTGTTTATTAGTTAACCTGGAAAAGGCTACTCTTTGTTTAGTGCAGTCTTTGGAAAATAAAGCGAAACATTTTGTTTTCTATTAGAGAAACCACCACCTCCCTAGACGTTTGAAACTTAACTAGTCGTGTGCTTACCATATGTGCTCCTTATCTTGATACCAGGAACCTAAAATATGCTTTCAATATGAAAGAAAAAGGATGATTTTGTCTGATTCACGGAAGAATTCTCAGAAGGAATCGCTGAACTTGATTTTGTACCTGAACTGTAAGCGCTGATTTTGTGACGTTTTTGTACTGTGAATAATGTGGTTCGAAAAACCTAACATCCTAGGAGGGCTGACACACCTACTGCCTGGAGGAACGGCACAGTTGGTAGGTTAAACTTCAACTCCCTACAAGTCCATTTTTCATCTGATTTGCATAATTTAGGAATAATCTTCTTCTTCTTCTTCTTCTTCTTCTTCTTCTTCTTTATTGCAGTACGTTCTAATTGGAACATAACCTGCCTCCTCTTATCAACTTAGTGTTTTTGAGTACTTCCTCAGTTATTAATTGGAGCACAGACAAACAGACGTAACACTTGCGAAATTTCCATCGACCACGCATTTAACGATCATTTTAAATTTTCATAGTTGTGGCTTTCACAACCAGAGGCGCGCGCATCGTTTTTCTATGCGTTTGACGTTTCACACTAGCGCCTTCTGTTGACGATATTGCACAACACAGTGATTCGTGCATCTTTTCCACCAGGTGGTGGTAGTGTGAACTGGGCGATGGATTTCCATGAAAATCGTTCAAGGTGTTACGTCTGTTTGTCTGTGATTGGAGGGTTTTCTTTGCCTACCATTGCTTGAGTTTGTATATTGTGAGGCAAGTACAATGATACTCTATGCCCAGGGAGTCGAGAAAAATTCTCCGACCGGAACGGGAATCTAACCCGCTGTCTCCAGATTGGCGATCCATAGCCTTAACCACTAGGCTAACTGGAGCCGATAGCACTTAGTTAATGTTATTGCTCTTATCTTAAAATTTGGTCGATCCAATATTCAGCGACACTGCCTTCAGTTTCTCATATACGAGAGGAAAAACTCCATATTTAAAAGTGCTTGAAAGAAAATGTATCGTAAAAGGAAAATAACGACAAGACCAACGAATATCATCAATATGTTAAAAGATAGCTTAGTTTCCATACTTTACAGGAAAAATATAGTTACATTTTTTAACTTCGGTTCCTTTTCGCACTATTTGCATGCATTCTTTATTGGATTGGCCATAACCGAAATTTTAAGGAACATGGTTTATTTCTACCATAATTTGAGTTTAAATGAGTGCAACCATCTTTTGGGAACGTGATCTGTTGATCACAAAATTTGTCTCGTTGATTTATGTCGTTAAAGGATGAAAATCAACTATGGCGAATAATTGGTACATCTTACCCCGCTAATACGACACCAACTGTTGTCGAATAACCGGGGTAAACTTTTAATTCGACAAACTGGTCACCCTAGACCACTATGCTCATTTAAATTTGGCAACTCTATTTTTGTTATTGTTTTGATTTGCGGAATTGTTATGAAACAGAATTTCAACAGATATTGCCATGGTACGAATGAATAGCTCGTTCTTTCTACGCTTGTTGCCATCCTCAGTTCATTCCGGTTGGTCTCGAGTCGGTATGCGTGTCGAATAGCACCAACTCAGAACTTCCGGAATTAGCTGCTGCAAGAAGAGCTGCTGCGGGTGCGAGTATAAGCGCATTATAAAACTGTTTTGCATTTACAGTGTACAGCGATGTGATATTTGAACACTTTTTAATTCGACTGGTGTCGAATAAGCGGGGTACGAATTAAATTTAAAAACCCCAGCACTTATTTACTTCCGTCAAAATACAAGTACTAGATACTGGTTTACCTTCTCCATGTGTACAGCAAAGTTTGAGTGACCTGTCATTATTTGGAATAATAACCTCACATGGCAACGCTGATCGATCTAAATAAAATGATCCATTAACTGGGGGTGGGAGTGTAGCTTCAATACAGCGGTAAACATAAAGTTTTCATAAGTTATCACATGCGATGTTTCAAGATCTAGTTAATTTGGAATAATGGTTTCTTAAGCAAAGTTGTTCAGAAGGTCAAGAACGATCAGGTGATTCACCAATTAGCTAATGATTTCATCGCTAGGTGGCTAGTTACCAAAGTTTTACATTTCTTTTACTCGGAATCCAAGTAGATAGTAAAATGTCGTCTTTCGCAGTGTTGCTCGGAAGGAAAAGAACATTTGGTTTTATTTACTAATTAGCTGGTAATTCCGCCATTAGGTAACGCTACTTATTAAGTAGAATATAAGACTTCTGCATCTTGGGATCCAAAGGAGATACAAATGCATCGTTTTCAGCAAAGTTGTTTATCTCGGAATACAAAGCAGAAAGAAATATGTCGTTTTCGGCAAAGTTCCTCAGAAAACGACAAGGATATGCAGTTGATTCACCAGTTAGTTGGTAATTTCGCCATTAAGTAGTCAAATACATTTTCTGAACTTCTCTATCTCGGGACCCAAAGGAGATAGGCAAAGTTATTCACAATATGCTTTCTGGTGGTTCACTAATTAGTTGGTTATTCCGCCGCTAGGTTGCGCTAGTTATCTAGTAAAGATTTCGACTTATCTTTCTGGGGATCTTGATTTACTTATACACATTTAAAATAACTTTGATGTATGATATGTAATGATATATGAATTTTGAAATATTGAGCATAATTGAATTCCGCATGGCCAATTGTCCAATTTCATTTCATGATCAGTGTTGCCAAAAATTATAGAATGTATGTGTCGCAATGTGGAACAATGTACTGCACTTAATGTGGACTACAACATTATCGAACACTCGATATCACATCAGATCTGAGATATTGAATTATGTATAATTCTTACACAGCTTTTGAAAGAAAATTTATGGAGTGTATCGAAAATTACCTGGAAATGTTCACAACAGCCTTAAAAATAATCTTAAAATAATAACCGTAACTTTATTTTTGGAGATACTATAATATAATTAACCCTCTAATACCCAATCCCGCCTTTAGACGGGGTATAGTTTGAGCATTTTTGTAATTTTTGTTTCGTGGAAAATCAAAATTTTTATATTTTTGGCTGATATTTAGGACTGTTCTGTATATCTCAAAATGGTTTTTAGTGTATTTTAAAGCGTATTTACATTTTTTCATGGAAAAATTGATGTTTTAGTCACCTTTTAGAAGTCATTGTTTATTTTGTATTGAATCGCTACAATTAACAACTTTTAAATTTTTCCCATATCATTCTATTATTGATTTATAGTTTAAGGGAATCGAATACACTCTAAAATTATTTTCCTTAAAATTATACACGGAAAATAAAATTTTCTATGAAAAAAAATTAAAACAATAATATTTCAACAATAATCACAAAATCTCAAAATGTTTTCATCTCAAAAAATCCGTTCCCCAAATAGGCTTCCAGGAAAAATATAAAAGTGTGGGGATGTTCAAAAATAAAAATTAGAAAAATCAAAAACTGAAATTCACAAAATCAAGAATTAAAAAGAATCATTTTTCAAAACATGTTTAAATCGATTTTAGATGACGAAAAATGATATTTAGATCAAAATCAAAAATTTGGGTATAAGAGGGTTAATCGTTGAAAAAAAGAATGGCAGTTCTAATTTTCTGAAAATAATCATTTAACTTGGACTTTTATCACCGACGAACCGACGTGACAGCTAGAACAAATAAATTCAAATTTATTGTCCGCGACGCCATGATGAACAATAGCCGAACACTATCGCCACCTCTATAACGGCTCGCGATGATTGCATAGCTCGACCAAGATTACACATATGTTTTTAAAATTTTATACACCTCCTAAAAAATTTAATTTGCGAAAGGTGTGGGAAAATATTCAAATTTTTCCTATTTCTGCGCAAATATATTCTTCTCCAAAATGCTCAGTGGGGTGACACGGCTGTCAAACTCGGTACATCGCCGCTGCAACCAACATCATTTTTGGTACGGCGCGTTTTGGTACCCACTTTCTGGTCGCTTTACCCTAACTTGCTCCTAATTTTCGGGTGTGTGGCTCGTGTGTTGCTAGTGCTTATTTCAGAAATTACACATTTCAAACGAAATCGTTGTTTTTGATGATTGTTTCTCTTTCCTTATCACTTTGCACGATATTATATGTAGCAGCGAAGCAGTGTCGATGTTTCCAGCGCATTTTTTCCATGAATTAAGCAATCAAAACAAAAACATTGGACGCCATGTTGAATTGAATGCTGGGTAGATGATTCTGGCCCTTCGTCATCCCCCTGAAAATGCTCATGATATAGGAAATTTTTTTTTTTTTTTCAAGAAAAATTTCTTCCGCATTTAAGCGCAATTCTTAAAAATGAAATAAAGGCCATTTTTGGAAAAACTCGTTTTTCTGGGTCTCTAAAAACGATTACGTAAATAAAAAATACATATAGTTGTAAGTTCGCATTGTTTCATTTGGGCATGTATATTTAAATTTTTTGAAGAGGTAGTTTAACCAGAGAACGTAAGTTTATAAGATATTTAATACATAGTTTTTTTTGGAATAGACCATTTTATAAATGTTAAGGGCTTTGCTATCGAAAATCAGAATTTTAAAAGTTGGTTTTGAGCTAGGTATTGATATGTTACGTGTAGATAACTGCTAGTAATAATAATTATTTTCCAGATTTTTCTCCGTACAATTTGTTTTACGCTACAAATTATTGAAACGTTCAAAAAAATAAAAAATAAATGGCATTTTGTACAGATTGTTATTTTGTGTAGTGTACTCATTGAACAATATTTTCAATAAAACTAAACATTTTGCAAATTTCTTCAGGCTGTACCAAACATAACTAAATTGTGAAGATTTGATAGAAGAACCGGAATGAAAAGACCAACCATGCTTCGAGATAGACTATTTTGAACATTTACAGTTAATTTCCCATACATTCCTTATGTTTTCTATGGTGTTTCTATTGAAACAGTGTTGCCATCTAGCAGAAGACATAACAATATCAGAAGCTATCACCGGATCATCTTTGGTATCCTTTCGAATTTCACTGAATATTACATGTTTATGTTTAAAAAACTATTCGTGATTCAGAACAATGATTGAAATTAACGTCCATTTTGGACGTAAAAAATTGGACGTAAACTGATTCGGCGTTTATTTACGTAAAATAAGGTCGAAGTGTATCATGGGAGAAAACCGTTTTTTATCGTTATTCCGACCAACGTAACGGTAAAGCGAAGCCAAACCAAAGATCGAAAGAGGTACTTTTTATGATAACACCAAATTGAAAAAAGAAGCTTTATCTATTATCAAAAAATGTATTGTTGAATAATATTCAAGACCCATTTTAAAATGTTCATGTCAAATTCTTATATCAAGGCTCGTTTCCGTATAACATATGATGATACTCTGAATTGAAATTACTAAATGCTATCGTCTACCCCCGTTGGTTTGACCGCATCTAATCTGGACACTTTTTAATTTGACCCCCTTTGCATATCGTTCAAACTAAAAATGGTTCAAACGTCCTTCTGCTCATGGAACGGGGTGAAACGGAACGCAGAATCAAAACAGAACAGCAAAAACGGTTACCATCAGTGTGTTTTTCGATGCCCACAGGGTAACTAGAAGTTCAAACTAAAAATGAACCCCGTTGGTTTGCATGAGGTGTCGTTCAAACTAACGGGGGTAGACGGTATAAGCAAAAATTCAGCATTCTATTTTTTGGTAAGCTTAGCAAACTTCAATATACTCTGTAATTACTGGGTCTCCGACACTGGGCTCATAAAGACTAGAATATTTTTACACTAATTTCTAAGCTTAGCTCAGAAACCATTTATGTACATAAATCAATATTTGATCGAAAGCGGTATGCTTTACCCTTGCAGGTAAAATTAAGCCGGGAGCGGTCGCGCCGTGTACTGAGTACACGCACCAAACGGTAAAAATTCTGCACGCTGGATGGAAGGGAAAAATCCCTTAACTATTCAACGTCTCAATCAACATGATTAGAAATTCTTTTCCTTTTAAATCGCAATGCTGTCAGTTTTGATTTGAGAACCAAAACAAACCCACCGAAGAAATAAACTGAAAATCACTTCGATTTGCACTAATGTACAAAGCAATACAATCGAAAGTGAAAAGCTGTTGATTTTGTAATGACTGTTTTGGGCATGAAAGTAAATATAGATGACAGGTAGTAGAAAGTGTTTCGCTTCGATTCGCACCTCAGCATCAGATGTAAAGTATTGTAGTGGTAAAGCAGAAGACCGTGAATCTCAAGGTCATGGTATCGAATCTTGGTGTTGCGGGGATATGCCTTTTTATTTTTTATTTTGAAATCAAAATATCGTTAACAATGAATTGAAGTGCACTTCCAGTAAAACTGAAGAGGCATTGGATGTTCTTTTAAATGATATTTAGATGATAACAAACTGTTTGGACAGTAGTGCGAATTCAAGTGCCAATCTGTTCATATCAGAGTGCAGATTTTTTATCGAAATGAAAAATGCACGCATGTGGTACACAGCGTGAGCGCAGCGTCGCTGCAGGTAGTCAAAGACGCGACTGCTCGAGGGTTAAGAATGCTCAGCTGAAAGGTTGTTTTTGTCAATGTGTATACATCATCTACTCCATCAATTCCGAAAAGAAGTCTTAGCGCCTTGGTGGGAATCGAATGCATGACTTTTTAGCACCGCTTTTTCCACCAGGCAATAGAGGGATAAATTTCTTCGTAATCTGGTGGCGAGGATCTGATACCGATTTCCACTGGTTTTTATTGTTCGTAATCGACTTTAGGACATTTAGTCGAAAGGACATTTGATTGAATGTACATTTAGTTAAAAATTTGTTTCAACTATTTATGTAACATTTCGGTCTAAATTATGTTTGGTCGAGTAAAAATTGAGTCATAAGGTTAGGTACATTATCACTAAAATTGCTTATGTTATAACATGTTTACCAGGTGTAGTTCACCTTAGCATTGTTAGGCATTGAAGTTGTTGCTAACTCATCGAAGATTTCACCTTTTTTGGACACAGGTTTTTCTTCAAGCTTCACAATTTTTATGGATGTTGAAGCTGCTGACTTTTCAAATATATGTACATCATTAAAACAAATGCTATTCTTTCAAGTATAATAATTTTCATCAGAGTTTTCTTCTTCTTTTAAATATAAGCTATTCTTTTATGTAATGCCAAAGTCGAATGCTTTTCGACCAAATGTCCATTCGACGAAAAGTATTTTCAACTAAATGTTACACGGAGAAACCAAACTACATACATATGAATTCATTTCACCCAACTTCGCGGCTGCGTGTGCGAACCCAAATATGAGTTCGTATAAGCATTGTTGAAGTGGGTAATTGACATTTGATCCCGTACGACGAAGTACCTACTTCAAAAGTAAGTTATAAGTTCTAAAATTTTAGTACTTGATTTTTTCCGTGTATACATTATTGTAGCGAGTGGCTCCGTAGCTTGGAGAAAAAAGAAGTGCTCGTCTATCGAATAAGAAGTCTTGGGTTTGATTCCCACAGGAGAACGTGTGTTTTTTTTGCAATTTTAATTTCAATTTGTCCATGGAACACATGTTTTAGTTGTCTACTTGGATATCAAAAACTACAACAGTAATAATTCATAAATAAAATCATAACGTAAGTTTCGACTGGAAATTTGTTGAATATTTTAACTGGCTTCCTCAGTCTGGGGCAAATCAAAACGACTAGTTTTGCATTGCCCGACGTTTCGGCCTTGTGTATTTGGTCTTTTTCATGGATAAAACTGTCTGTCGTTCTTCGTTACATTTATATATGCCGCAATTTTCATGTTGAGATTCTTGTATGCGAAATAACTATTTGGATTTTCTGGGGACACTGGACTGGACACACTTATTATCAACGACCTGGTAATTGTACAGTCCAGGTCGTTGATAATAGGTGTGTCCAGTCCAGTATCTTCAAACAAAATCAAATAGTTATTTCCCATACAAGAAGCCCAACATGGAAATTGCGGCATATATAAATGTAACGAAGAACGACAGACAGTTTTACACTTGAAAAAGGCCAAATACACAAGGCTGAAACGTCGTCTTGAATTTCCCTAGACTGAGAAAGCCAGTTAAAATATTCAATAAAATCATATTTTCCAAATTACCAATACTAAGGCGCGGCGCGGCACTTAGCAACAATCAATGTGAAGATGATACCAGAGTCACATTAAGGCAGGTGAGTTAATTAAATTCCTAAAAATTTTCAAAGTGACGCTCAAAAACATTATAAAACCTGTGAACAATTGCCGTTAAACATTTGCACGGAAATGCTTCACCTTTGGATGAGCTTCTAGTACCTACGTGGGCATAAGCCTTCAAATTAAATCACTTCGCACGAAATTATCGCTCTTATTGGCAGTGTTGGTCGGACAGATCAGTCTCAATTGTACTCAAAAAGTTGCTACAACTTCAAACGCTTGCATCCAGCCAGCCATCATCTTCAACGTGCATCGACTGTTGTCGTCGTTGACCTTAACCATAGACAACGGACTTGGCAGTGAGATAGTACTTGATGAAACCGTTCAGCGGTCGAACGAAAACATCTTTAACCAAATTCCTCGAAATCAAGTTCAACGATTCCTTCTTGAGATGATGGGTGTTAATGTCGTCGTAGATGCTCTTGTCGAACGATCGTTTGACCGAATTTTTATGGTAGTAATAGCCTGGCTGAAGATAAGGCGGCACATAGTAATCGGAAGGAGCAAACTGCAATGAACATGACTCCATCAGGTGGTTGTCGGCGCTGAAATGTACACGGGTAGAGGAAGGGTTAGATGGGAAACTGAATTCATTAGTGAGCTGATGCGGTGCGCGGTGGTCGCATCTGTCATAGAGGCACATTGACCGCTGACCGTGAACATGCTGTTAATCAGAAGATGTGTTGTGGATCAGCTGCTTATCAAATCGTAGATCGTCGATGAAGTTCAAGGTGGTGGCACCAATAGTGTTGAATTTGGTCAAAGCTGTGCTGCTCTTGTCAAGCACCAAGCCTTTTTGATTGATTGATTGATATGTAGGCAGTTTTGAAACAAGCTGCATCATATTTTTTTTTTTTCAAAAACATGTAACTTTTTTTTCTAGTTTCAAACGAAATGAACTTTTGAGCGTTCAAATACAAGTAGAAGTCCATGCAACTGAATTTTAAATAATTGCTGCGTACATATGTTTCGAAGTTTCTTTCCTATGTCTAACTTTGGTTCTTTAGATTTGAATTTCGAGGTCTGGTTTCTTCATACAGGGTGACTGATAATCCGAAAGGAGATGAAAATATATATTAACTGCTGTCAAAGTTTGCATGTAGTGTATCATGTCCAAATATACGTCTATACTGAGTTATTCATTACTCAATTTGTTTTAATCGAATCTAACGAGCTGAAAATGTTACTCGATGCTCTTAGCAAATGAGCAAGCAACAAGTAGCATTTTTAGTCTTATTGAACTGCTAGATAAGCAGATGTGTAATCTTGAAAATTGGAATGGATTGCAAGGCGGTCATCTTTGAATTCTAACAACCGAATCCTTAAATTGCCAAGGATAGTATCCAAGGCATTCGAAAGCATTACACCCAAACCTCAATTTAGGTAATGAGTCAGACTGCCTAAATATAATTTCTACCTAAATGGATTCAGTTTATTACCTAAATTGATTTGAAGATTGCAAAGAATTTTAAGAAGAGCGAGTGGCTCAGAGATTTAAAGAGCGTTATGCGGGGTTTCATAGGGCTTTCAAGGGAGATTCGGGAGAGGAGTGGGGCGGCCAGAGTCAAGGGTAATAGTATTTTCGAGGGGGGGGGGGGCTTGTTTCGAAAGGTTTCAGTTGCGTTACATGGAATCTGATAGGGGTTTGGAGATTTTGATGGCATTTCAAAAAGCTTCAGAGGATTTTGGCGGGTTTCAGAGGCGTTACTCAGGCGTTTTTGGGGGGCTTCTGAGGGTCTCCGGTGCGTTACATGGGGTTCAAGGGAGTTTTAGGGGGATTTTGAAGGCATTTCAGAAAGCTTCAGAGGATTTCTGGCGGATTTCAGAGGCGTTACGTTGACGTTTACGGGGGTTTTGGAGGGTCTCAGGGGCGTTACAGGGGGTTGAGAGGGCCTACAGTTTCTGAAAATAAATTTTGGATCACTGCTCTTAAGTGAACTTCAGGGAGATTCCAGACTGTTTACGATTGTAGATCCGATGACCTATACTCAAGGGAACTCTTAGAGATTCTTAAACAAACATTGAACTTACCACTTGTCAGCACACAGTTGCATGAGACTATGCAAGCATGAATTTTATTCAATCATTCAAGCACACAGGTTATGCATGTAGATTCGATGAATTATGTTCAAGAAAGTTTTTAGAAAACCTTAAACAGTTTCAACCCCTCATCATCGCTCCCCCCTGAAGACGCCCTAGACTCCCCTTAACTCAACTCTCTACTTATTTCCCGTAAACCTACCTTATCCCTAATCTAAAACACTCCAACTGCTCTGAACACAATTAGATTCCAGTAGATTCCAGTTAGGTAAAATTGCCTAAATGGAGGGACTTAAATAGATTTTACCTAAACGGACTCTACCTTAATGGAGGTTAGGGTGTACCAAGGTGCATCAGGGATGTCTGCCACACGGTTAAGGTGATTCGTCAATTGCCCTAATCTTCAAAAGTTTCTTAAAATCTCATAATAAGTGTCACGATTTTGTACCGTAACTAAATACACTAAATAACTTAATACAAAATTAAAAATTTTCCATTAAAAGTTTTGTATAGTTAATGACAAGAAAACTGTACATTTCTTTTTGTTAATTTAAGAATTTTGTTAATTTCATTGCGAAATAAGCTTTGCTGGCAAACCGACTACACATATCAGTTTCAATTAACTTTTCATTGTCATTTTATTAGGGGGATTCACTTAACAGCGTAAACTGATGAAACTGATTAAACGTCGCTATCACCAAGGCAATCTTTGATTATTTCATTCGCAAAATCATGAAACATTTCAAATAAGCAGAAAATCATGGCTTACGCAGCAATTTAATCTGTTTAGTGAGTACCCCTATTAAAAAAATATTATTTATCATACTTCTATTATGCATCCATTACCCAAGTGTTGAACACTGTCACACGCATAGCCTAAACTGTTAGCATGGCTGCCAAATTTTTTTTTCAATTTACCTAATCGTGCTTTTCATGCGGTATCAGGTGTGTATCAGGGGTGTTTCAAGAGGTTTCAAGGGGTTTCAGGGCCATTGCACAGTGGTCCACGAACCAGATTTACGAGGAAAGATGCATTCAACGGCTTCAAATGAATTTTTAGGCAAATATGGTCTTCTACAAAGTTGTCCCTAATAATAAGGCACTCTTTAAAATGTGCATGAAAATTAGGGTGGTCCATATTTTCAAAGAAATTGGTAACCAAACATTTTTATTTGCAAGAATAACTGTATACGTTCTTCGGAAAAGTTGTAGATCTATCAATTTTGAGCAAGTTTGCTGAAGACACTTTTTATGTAGCTTTAAAATTGACCGATCTAGAGGTATTTTTTCTGAATAAGCTTAGGGTGGTTAAAAAACGGTTTTCTGGCGTTAACTTTTTCAGTTTCGATTTTTCATCAATGTCGCCCAAGAAACAATTGTAGAGCATTTGATGACGCGTCGTTTCGTGCGCTAAAATGGTCGTTATCTCTTTTGGTTCAAAAGTTACAGGCGTTTTTCTTTAAATCATAGTTTTTTAAAAAGGGTTTATGATAGGTTGGGGCAAACATAAGAAAAATCTTTTGCCCGCATTCAAAAGAAGAAATGTTGTTATAAAACATATCAAATAATTAGAGGGGTGTTATTTTTGTAACTCAAGTGAAAAATACTTGAAAAGTGCCTATTTTTTCTAGTAAATCATCAATATCTTTTGAACGGAATGACGTAGCAACTTCCTTAGCGGACGAAAATGAGCGTTTTTGGAAGCTCCAAAAGTGGTTCTTAGGCGACTTAGACAAGAAATTTGAAACAAAAAAAGATAAAGCAATAAAACGATTTGTTCTAGCGCCACCCTATGAAAACTATGGGACAATGCTCCAAATTTGGTCAAAACAGTTTAAACGCTTTATCTTTTTTGTTTCAAATTTCTCATCAAAGTTGTCAAAGAACCATTTTTAGAGCTTTAAAAAACGCACATTTTCGTGCGCTGAGAATGTTGCTACGTCATTCCGTTCAAAAGATATTGATGATTTTCTAGAAAAAATAGGCACTTTCAAGCAATTTTCACTTGAGTTACAAAAATAACACCCTGTGTTGTGTGATATGTTTTATAACAACATTTCTTCTTTTGAATGCGGGCAAAAGATATTTCTTATGTTTGCCCCAACCCATCATAACACCTTTTTAAAAAACTATGATTTTTTAAGAAAAATGCCTGTAACTTTTGAACCAAAAGAGATAACGACCATCTCAGCACACGAAACGACGCGTCTTCAAATGCTCTACAAGTGTTTCTAGTGCAACTTTGATGAAAAATCGAAACTGAAAAAGTTAACGCCAGAAAACCGGTTTTTCTTTAACCACCCTAAGCTTATTCAGAAAAATACCTCTAGATCGGTCAATTTTAAAGCTACAGCAAACTTGCAAAATTGATAGATCTACAACTTTTCCGAAGAATATATATAGTTATTCTTGCAAATAAAAAGGTTTGATTCCCAATTTCTTTGAAAATATGGACCACCCTAATTGTCATATATAGTGAAAAGAGGGCCTTATTTTTAGGAACAACATTGTAGAAGACCATATTAACCCTAAAAGGAATACCTGGGGTCCATTGGACCCCAGGCACCTTTCAGAGCTCGTCTTTGATGGAACACACTCAGCGAGGTGACAAAACTGAGGCCATGAAGGTATCCCTTTTAGGGTTAACCTAGAAAATCATTTGAAGGCGCTGAATGCATCTTTCCTCGTAAATCAGTTTCGTGGACCATTGTGCATTGGGCTTCAGGGGGTTCCAGAAGCGTTCCAGAGGTTTCAGAGGATTTCAATGGCCTTCCAGAATATTTCAGGGGGTCTCAGGAGCATTCCTGGGATTTTTAGGGATGTTCAGGGAGTTTTAAGGAGTCCCAAGGGCCTTCCAGTAGTGGCTTTCAGAGAGTTTCAGAGGCGTTCCATAGGCATGGATCTCAGGGGGTTTCGGGAACGTTCCATGGGTGTTCTATTGATCTCCGGAAGTTTCATGGGCTTTCCATGTGGTTTAATGGGTATCATTGGTGATCAGGGGTTTTCAGGAATTCCCAGAGGCGTTCCAGGAGCAGGGATGGGATCATTCATTTGCAATCACTTACATTCACTTGCTGTTAACTTGTTTCAGAAACATCGTAGCAAAAATCAATGTATGGAACACATTTTCATTTTTGTTTTACCGAAAACTTTGTAGAACAATGAGTACAACGATAGTAAGCGTAGCATCAATATTGAAGGCTACAGAAAGCAGCAAATGCAACTCTCCACGGCGTGAATGTAATTTACATTCACGGCGTGGAGAGTTACATTCACAACTCGCTCGCGACTTCGGTATGCGTGTGCGACCCTAATGTTATTCGGCAGACTGTCAGATAAAACCACAAGGTTAAATTCATCCATACATTGTTTTTTGATAGTATGCTTCTGAACTGAGATAGTAGCAAGTGAATGTAAATCTTTGCAAATGAATGATACCATCCCTGTCCAGGAGTATTCCATGGGGATTCAGGATATTTCAGAAGCGTTCCATTGGTGTTCCAGGGGGTTCAGGGGGTTTGAAAGGCGTTCCAGAGAATTTCAGGAACTTTCAGGATGTGCCAGGAACGTTCCAGGGGTTTTCAGTATATTTCAGAGGGTTTCAGAAGCGTTCCCGGGGTTTTCATTGAGTTCAAGATGAATTTTAAAAAAAGTTTCAGGGGATTTCAGAAACGTTCCAGGGGTGGTTCCAGGTTTCTAGGGGTGAAAAGAGCGTTCTGCGAGATTTCAGGGGGTCCTAGGGGTGTTCCATGTGGTCTCAGTGGGCTTCAGAGGCGTTCCGTGGAGCTTCAGGGGTTTCAGGCATGTTCCGGGGGCGTTCCATAGAATCTCCGGGAGATTTAGGGGGTTTTGAAGGCGTTCCAGGGGTGTCTCAAGGAGTTTCAGGGGATTTCAGGAGTGTTGCAGTGGGTTTCAAGGGGTTTTAGTGGCGTTACATGTGGCTTCAGGGGGTTTCATGTGGTCCAAGGGGCGTTCCAGGGCCTCGCAGGGGGTTTCAGGAACATTCCATGGGATTCCAGGTGTTTATGAGAGGCGTTTCAGGGGTGTTTCAGGGGATTTCAGGAGCGTTCCAGAGGTATTCAAAGGAGCTTCATGGGGCTTCAGGTGCGTTCCACGGGGCTTCAGGAGGTTTCTGGGGTACCAGGGTCATTCCAGGGATGTTCCAGGGGGGCTCAGGAGGTTCAGGGGCGATCAATGGGTTTAAGAGAGTTCCAGAGGTGTTACAGAAGTGTGCCAGGGGGTTTTAGAAGGGTTCCAGGGAGTCTCAGGGTGTTCCAGAGGCATTTCAGAGGTCTTACAGGGCGTTCCAAAGAGTTTCAGAATGTTTCAGGTTTTAGGAGCGTTCCAGGGGGTTTAAATTAATTCTGGAGGCTTTCTAGAGCTGTTCTAAGGCATTCCAGGGAATTTCACTGGCTTTAAGAGCCGTTCCATGGTGTTTCTGGGGCGTTCCAAGGGTGTTCCAGGAGTGTTCACAGAGTGGATATCCCCAAGGGCGTTCCAGAGGATAAATCCCTGATATCATCTGAAACCCTGCAACGCCTTCAAACGCTTTTGGAATCCCTTTGAAATCCCCCTGAAAGTTCCTTGAAGATAAGGTGGTCCTAAAAATCGAGGATTTTAAAAACTGAAAATTTTTAAAAAATCATAATTTATGAATCAGTTAACCGAATTTTAACTTTTTGTCTGAAAGCTATTGAATTAAAGTTTTAGGATAAATACGTTGAAAAGATCAAATTGTGTTTATGTGCAAAATATATGCATCTACAGGTCGGACTCGATTTTTTGGAGTCGGGTTCTGAACCTTCCCAAACATATATCTAAAGAACGGAAAGCTGGACATCTTATCAAGCCGATCTTGATTAGTAATCAGTCAAAATTTCAGCTTTGCAGAGCGAGCTTTCCGTTGCTCAAATATATTTTTGAGAATCTTCAAAATTTTACTCCGGATAATCGAGTCCGACCTGTATTTTACTTTACTATTACTTTAGAGCTTTTAGTAGAACTTGTTACTTCAGACTCTAGTTTAATTTAAAAACACTTCACTAATACTTTACTTTTGCAAAAGAAAATAAAAAATGAATAACTCTTTTAAAGAAAAACTAGAAAGGACGAGCAAATTCCTTTTAATTCTACTACTGTGCTTATCTTCGGACAGATAGGCCTATTTCGTCTGTGACTTACAGACTTCTTCAGTGTCAAGTGCTCGACTGCACTTGACACTGAAGAAGTCTGTAAGTCACAGACGAAATAGGCCTATCTGTCCGAAGATAAGCACAGTAGTAGAATTAAAAGGAATTTGCTCGTCCTTTCTAGTTTTTCTTTAAAAGAGTTATTCATTTTTTATTTTCTTTTGCAAAAGTAAAGTATTAGTGAACTGTATTTTAGTTTTTTCACGTTTTTATGGATCGCAGGGGTACCCTGGTTTTATATTTTTACCAGGGTTTCAGCAAAATTTTGCTGAATTTTGTCGAGCTGAAGGTTTCAGTACACATTGTTCTGTAATTCAGCAAAATTTTGCTGATTTGTTTAGTAAACTCTGCTGATCACCAGTAACGTTTTGCTGAAATTCAGCAAACTTTGCCGAAAGTACAGCAAAAAATTTTGCTGATTCCTTCAGCTTGGCAAAATTCAGCAAAATATTTCTGAAATCGTTTGGTGTGTAACATATCAAATAGTCAGAGATTTATTTTTTGAAAATAAAGGGCCAAATTTTCCCACACAAAACATTTTTTTAAAATTTAATCCTTATAAAACTATGGATACCAAAAACACCAGGAATCACTCAAAAAGCAATAGAAGGTATAGTTATACAGGCGTACCTCGATAGTACGTACCCTCGTTAGTGCGTACCCTCGATAGTACGTACCCTCGATAGTACGTACATTTTGCCTCGATAGTACGTACACCAAAATTTATTTAATTTTTAATCTACAAAAATGGGTTCGAATCATTAGTAGACGTATAGCAGAGACTCCGATACTATGAATTTTTGTTATGCAGACTCCTATAACACGGATTTTCAGTCATGGTTTCCCAAACTGTGAGTCGCGACCCCCCAGGAGGGTCGCCGGCCTTCATCCAGGGGGTCGCGAGAGTCAATTGAATAATTTACTGAAACCAGGGCCGGATCTAAGGGGGGGGGGGGCGGTGAGGCCCGGGCCCCCACATTTTAGGGGCCCCCACAAAAACCTTTTTTGGTTGCTAACATTAGCTTTATTTTTCATATTTCTCAAGAACTGTTCGAAAATGAGGAAAAAAAGATAATTTCTCCGAGGGTTCTCCACATCCGCTCGGGCTCTGGGCCCCCACAATCCTTAATTCGGGCCTGACTGTAACAGACAACAAATGAGGGAATTTCTATGGTGGGTCGCCGAAAGCACGTCAACTGACAAAAGGGGGCCGCGCACCTAAAAAGTTTGGGGACCTATAAGCAGTTTTAAGATGTAGCGAAATGAACGACATGAACGAATACGTTTGATGTAATGATTGCAGTATTCTTTTTTCTGCCAGTCATAATATCTGGCATCATCATTCTGGCGTTACATCCCAGCTGGGGAGACTGCTTCTCAGCTTAGTGGTCTATAAACACTTGCACAGTTATTAACAAAACGCTTTCTTTACCAATAGAACGTTGTACATTGCATTACTCCTTCCAGGATTACCTTAGTAATTTTTCCTGAAACTCTTCCAGGTATTCCTAAGCTATAACTAAGTTGCTTTTTGTTTATTCAAGAAAATCCTTTAGAAACTACATGAGGATTTCCAAAAACAAAATACTCTAAAAAATCATAATGAATTCCAGGAGGATTTCCATTACAAACATCTGAAAGAATTCCAGAAGCGTCTGCAAGAATTCCTGACAAAGCTCTTGGTAGAAACCAAAAAAGAGTCCCTAGATGCTTCCTGGAAAAAGTTCTCGAAGAAATCCCGGAATCAGTTTCGAAAGAATTCCTAGAAGAAGCTCTAAGAGGAATCCCTGGCAGTCATCCAGAAGAAATTCACGGAGGAATCCTGAAAGGAATTTCCGAAAGAATCTTGGAAAAATCCCGGAAAGTTTACCTGGTAAAATTATTGTAGGAATCCCAGAAGGAATACTTAAATCAGAAGTAGCTTCCAAAAAAAAACCGGGAGAAGTTCCTGGAGGGATCTCGGAGAAGCTTTTAGAGGAATACTGAATGAAGTTCTTGTCAGGAATCTTGTAGGATTTCTGGAAGGGTTTAGAAGAAATTTCTGAAGAATTCCCAGAAGATACTTCGGGAAGAATCTCGTATGAAATTCCAGGAATAAATCCTTACGGATTGTTGCAAGGAGTTTTTGAAGGAATCTCGGTAAGAATTTCTGATACAATTTCCGAAAGAACTCATAGAGAAATTCTGGGTGAAAATGCGAGTATTTACAAGAATACCATCTGGAAGCCCAAAAAAAAAAAATAAATCGGGAGACATCCCGAAAGAAACTGTTCGGAGAATCTCGGATGAAATTCGTGGAGGATTCCGGGGGCTTTTTGAGAAATTCTCGAAGAAATCTCATGATCTCCGAACGTAAACAAAACGGCCACAAAACATCAAAACTTAGAAAAAAAATCTTTAGCAACCGCGGCTTGCATTGTCCTATAGGCTGTACCAATTCAATTGTTTCTGGGTGAATCCGAAATGTGGGATTCGGGGAAAGAAATTTCGCTTTCTCGCTTGCTTTAGGGATTTATTCAAGTTGCAAGTTTCTTTCAGTTCCGAAATTCCTCTAAGTGTTGGTTCCGAGATTTCTCCAGGAATTCTTTCTGGGATTCCTTAGGGATTCTTCCAGAGTTTCTTCTGCGATTCCTGTTGAGATTCCAGGGTCTCTTTCAGAGATTTCTCCAGAGATTCCTTCCGAAACTTTACCAAGAATTTCTTCTGTAAATCTTTCGAGACTTCCAGGAAAATAATTCTATAATATTTCTATAACAAGATATAACTGATCTAGATCAATTTAATTATATCTGGACCAGTTTGGATGGTTCTAAAAGATTATTCAAATAAAATCAATATAAGTTGCCAGAGAAGAGATGCCTCTACGAAGCACCCCCAGAGCACAAGAAGATTTTTCCAATAAAGATAGGATCCTAAGCAAGCAAAATTACGTAATTAATAAACGGACCCTTAGGCCACATGTAATTTTTTGCCAATCTTGACGTTCTAGAAATAACATTCTTTGATTTGAAAATGAAATTTGAAATAAAAATTTGTGATTCGATAGTACGTACGTTTCGATATAGGGTGTCCCAGAAAGTATGGGCACAACTTTGCAGCTCTGCCATTTGGGAATGGATGCATAAACAAACTTTATTTTCACACATATCCTGCCTTAATATATTAACATCAAATGCCAATCATTAAAATTTGCATTTAACACTTCGTTTGAAAGCGGTAGAACATTCCCTAAAAGACCTTTTAAAGCTTCTGCACAAATTGGTATATTTTTCAATAACATCGCATGACAAATTGTTTCCTACGCATGAAATTAAGCTCGATAAAAATTTCAAAAAATATTTTCGTGTATTTCCATATGCGTATCTATTATACAACCCTTAGTTTGAATTGAAAACATATACTTTTGAACCTGAAAAATAAATTTAAACACCAAAATCGAAATTTTTTAAAACCCGTTTTTCTAATAGATGAAAACAAGCTTCTAAATATATACCACAACATGCAGAAAATTACATTTTAATTTCACTATAAGTAAAATAATTGCTTCAGCTATATAAAGTGTAGATTGAATTATTTTTATTCTCGTTAAAACATGCTTAAAAACTCGAATGTCTGTGGGCATGTCTTATCCAGAAATAGAAAAGGCGAATTTTCCAGTTTTCCAAAAAATCTGAAGTACCCGTACGCACAAGCAAATCATATTTTTATAAAAAAAATCAATCAACCACCTGAGGAAACATGTTTTCAAATATGTAATGTGAAAAAAAATCGAAAAAAATGTTTCGAATTTGAATATTTGGCAAAACCATAAAAAAGTAGTTTGTGCAGAAGTTTTGAAAGATGTTTTTTCATTTTAAACATTATGCATACAAAAACCCTTTTTAATGTATAAACTCTTTACAGGTATCAATTGAAATACCTTGAATAAAAATACAAAAATATAAAAATTGTTGTTTGTTAAGAAAATGATTGTATTTTCGCTATACAAAGTTGTGCCCATACTTTCTGGGACACCCTATAGTACGTACACTAAACGAAGCGGTGGTATACGTACTATCGAGGTATGCCTGTATGATTATTTACAATATCAGCCAATTTTAGAGCAGCTAGTATTAAAATATGTACATGACTCTCTATACTCATAAAATCCTATCTCAAAAACTAAAAAACATACATCTCTGATTTATGATGTGTTACGCCAAATATATATATATATATATATATATATATATATATATATATATATATATATATATATATATATATATATATATATATAAATGAGTTTGAAGTTCCTTTGAGGCAACAAAACTCAAGAACGGATGAACCGATCAGCATGGCTCTTACACGGTTCGGTTCGTATTCGTGGTGGCTATGTTTATATGTACAAAAAGTTAAAAGAAAAGTAACCAAATTGACAAAGAACTGATTTTCCATGAGCTGGGAAGGAAATCAACACGACCGAAATGATACCTATCAATCTAAAGTGCGGTGCTATTTTCAGCTCAACAGTTGTCAAATCACACCAAGACGGCAAGACAAAGTTTGTCGGAACTGCTAGTTTCTGATAAAAATATAGTACCAAGGTACCCCTTTACTTAAACCTCCCTTTACAAACTTAAAAAATTGCATATGTTTTGTATTTGAACACAATTTGGCACCTTTTTTTCCTAAAACTAAAATTTAAAAGCTTTTAAACAAAAAAAAAGAAGTTTAAAATCGGTTAACTGGTTCAAAACTTATGATTTTTTGATTTTTTTTAGTTTTACGTTGATTATATGACCTTATATGAAAATTGGTCACCCTAATGACGAATTAAAAAAAATACGGGTCTAATTATTTTCGATTAACTACAAGCCCACCTATTTAATGGTCCACTACGATTTTCTATAGAATGACTGAATGTTGGTATATTTTTTTTTACCTGTGTACTTCTCGAACAAAAGTTATGCCTGTAGACTTTATCCACCCATTACACAATCCAATCAGTCCGACACAACAACACAACAAAAGTCGCAATCCATCAACAAGCAAGAACTGCTCTATAGATGCAATTCAACCGTAACAAACGTAAATAACCTAGATGGGTACTTCAATAAAAACCAGCTTGGTTCCTTCCCATAAGAACCTCTTCTCAATCTCTTGATTCAAGTTCGACCGACACTCAAAATGCACCCTCTTTACTTCCCACGTCATTGTAGGCAAGGACGGAGTTCCGTCGCCTCTGTGGACTAGAGCCGTTAGAGGAGAGGTTAGCCATCGATTAGGTTTCCGTTGGTTGCCTTTCCTACCACAAGCGAAACCGAAGAACACCAAGTACAAAAAGAGACATTCGCTATTGGTATCACGTGTATGGCCCCTTAACACCTGATCGTATCTTTAAAATTGATACCTATACTCTTTTTAACAGCTTGCGATGCTTTATTATACGGTTCCACGTGAGAGATAAACCGGCACTGAATGCCAAATGTGCGCATACTGACCTCTGCCAAATTGAGCATGGTCGCCTCTCGCTGAAGCAGGTCACCTGTATCACGTTGAAGAACACGGCTCCCAGGGTGTTGGCGGTTTCTGTGGAAAGTGAGAAAACGGAAATTTTAGTGTCTAATTACACTCACCTCACCACGGCACGTTTGGGCTTTAGGGCTTAAAGGTAAACTTTCCCACTCTTTTAGTTCTGTTGCAGCTGTGTCTTTCACTGTCACGCGAGCAAGTTCAACGCAAGGTCCAATCAAATTTAACTGCCCAAAATCAAGCTTTGAGCTTTACGCCAGCTTCACGATTAAGAGATATGACGCCGCCGTGCCCATGAAGATCACCCTTGTTGATTAATGGTGCTCACGGTGGAACAGACACCAGCATTATGTAGGTGCCGATGGAAACGTCGGAATTGACTAATAATGACAGTTCGTTGCAAAATTTCGGTAGCCTTTCCTGTTGACTGAAGTTTAGAGGCCTTCATGGCGCTACGCCAATGCTTGACGAAGTTCATAGGCTTGGCTGATTTATCTGATAGAGTCAACATGACCCATGAATGCAGATAAGGGCTGATATATAGTTTTATTCGACATGGGTACCAATATTTTTTTCTTTTTCTTCATGGCGTAACGACCCATTTGGGACCAAGTCTGCTTCTCAGCGAACGGCTACTTTGTAATGGCTACTTAACACTTGAACTACCAAGGGTCCAAAAAAAGTCGGAAGTCCAACTTTGACAAGGCATTTCTCGGCCGTTTTTCAACCGATTTTAAAACTTTTTTTGCGATAGAACCGGACAGGTGTCAAGATTAGCGTCCATTTTAAAGATTTTAAAATAGATGCTTCTACCCAAAGTTATTAAGCAAAAGGCACTTCCTAGTTTTTTTAAAGCGCGCACAAAAAAAAAATATGTAATTAAAATTCAGCGAGAAATCATGCACATAAAGGGAATGCTACAGTTAGTGCACTTTTACATGAGATATAATGTATAATTACATTACCATCGTGTAAATTTCCGCCAACCATCGCGTAAACCATCATGGACACCAACCGGTTACGCGTCTATAAGCGGAAATTTACACGACCGTAACTTGATTTTACATGATATCTCATGTAAATATGTACTAACTCTAGCATTCCCTTTATGTGCATGATTTTTCACTGAATTTTACATGAATATTTTTTTCTGTGCATTTTTTGCACACTTTGATCAATAAAATAAAATTTATAGCGATGACATATGGTTTTTTCGACCCTAAATCATGAGTACAGCCGGAGTGAACATGTTTATGCAAAATAAGTGATTTTTCAGTACACTGATATTTTAATTTACTGAAAAAACTCCTAAAATATTCTATTTTTCACATAAAATAAGCAATACCGTCAAACGGGGTTACTTGCAACAGCGGTGTAACTTGCAACACGATGACATACATTGAATGTGAACTTTTTTTTCATAAAAATGAAGGCTAGTATGCTCCACCATTTCGGTTAACAATATTATGTGTAATAAATTATGTGAAAAAATCAGTTTTGTTTCTTTGTTTGTTTTTCAGCTACACTGTTAAAACGGTTTGCTCATTTTATGTCATAAAAAAAGTATGAAAATCGTGCTTTACCGTTGTCCTATGGTAAGTGCGATAAGTCTGATGACCTTGCTCTCAGTTAGGGTACCTGATAGTAAACTTAGACGAACGGTTAAAGTTTGATAAACTTATCGACTAAGTAATGTAAAAAATCATAATCATATTCGACAACCACTATGGGGTAACTTGCAACAGTTGAAATTCATAAAACTTTCTATAATTTATTTTCATTTCACGATATTCCGGGTAGAAATAATCGAAATGAATCGTTTATTAAATACGTTACGTGTTCATTTTCAAATGTCAACTCAATTCAACCATTTTTTTGCACGTGAATTTCAAACATTGTTCAAGACTTCCATTTATTGAAACTTCAGTCATGTTTCACCTTGATGAAAGTTCAATTCAGTTTATGAACGTTCTAAAACAATCACCAACATCTATTCTGAACCTAGATGTAGTAAATTATTTCAATAGAATGCCCAAATTGACGGCTTTAAATTTTGTAAATAGTTGAATGGGTGTTTAAATCATGTTATTTTAGCTGAAGTAGCCAAACATCACTTCATACTGAAAATTACCTAAAGATTACTCACTTTACCTTTCCAACCAATTACATTAAGCATTGTTGATATTTTGTAACTAGTATTGAGTCATGAGATCCATAATTTTCATACAAAATAGTCAATAAACCAAAATTTAAAGCCATAACATGTAGTTTTTTGGCCTCAAATTTCCAATAGAATGTACGGGACATCATTTTTATTAAATTTTTAAGTTTTCATCACATTAATATTTTGTTTTATCAAAAAATGTACGAAAATTTCACATTTTTACACAAATAAGCCAATAAACCAAACTTAAAACTTTAAAGCAATGACATGTAATTTTTATATTTTTAATTTATCGTAGTAGTTTAGTGGATTTATATGAACAATACTAGTGATGTTTTTATAACACTCATACCTAATTTCAATCGAAATACTGAAAAAATACCGAATTTTTCACACAAAGTTGTCAACTAATAAAAATTGGAGGCAATCAATGTCACGAAATTGTTCGTAATAAAGTACTAGACTTGTTTGATAAACAACAGTGATCTTTCAATGCTACTCTTATTACATTGCACTAAAAAATACAGAAATACCATATATCTATGGAAATAACAATCTAAATTTAATGCGATAGTATATAGTTTTTTGGTCTTGAAATGTTCGTAAGAGTGTACTTAACATATTTAATAAATAATAGTGGTCGTTATACTCATACTTAACGAAACAGCTAAAAACTGAAAAATATTTTGCATTCTGAAAACATCTTTGTAGATGGATTTCTAGATCGAATTCAACTTCCCATCCATGTCTACATGGAATTTGCGGCATCGTATCAAAATCGACAGCATACAGAAAATAGCTGCTATAGTGCTAGATGTAGGAGCCCTCTTCTTGTTCCTATCTGTTTGACACTTCCTACTACAAAGAAGTAGTAGATGCTCATATTCGAAAGAAATAAACACTAGACAAACTCTTGAAAAGTAACAGAGGGGTTGGCCTCGGGCTGAAAATCTCGCAAATAAAGACACATAACCTAACCTTAACTTTGGAAAACTTGTTTTATTCATACTACAGTAAGGACCCGATTTTGTCAGCCCCATTTTGCGACAAACTTTTTGCTCTCAATATCGTACAGTCAAATTACCCTTATGTGGCCGGCAGGGTACCCGGGTACCCAGCACCCATTTAAAATACACGGTGTAGAAAAAAGCAAAAAGTTTGCCGGCCACATAACGGTTAAATTAATTTATTATTGTTTATCATCAACCTACAACTGAGATGCAGAACATAGAGGGATAAAAAGTTTGAAGAACTGTTTAAGTTTTTGCAGAGATCAAAATATGTGTTCCGAAAAGGGGCTGACAAAATCGGGTCACTAATGTAGTAAAGTTCGTAACTTTTTTTTTTATTTGTACGGGATTTCCTTTAGACCTTCCATTAACACCGGTGACCCCTAGGACTGAGAGAAACTACATCAATCTTGAAATATAGTCAGTGCTTTGGTAACGGACGGGAAGAAAGCAAATCGCATAACAGCGAAGATTTAGCATTGTTAAAATTCACAAATTAAAAGGTTGCCCTGTTCAATAAAATCCCGGTTTTCTTTGTATTTTTTCCATGTAATATATAACCTGGAACTGGTACAAAAAAAAATCAAAAATACAATTCTGCATGTTTTCGTTTTGAATTTCGGATTATTGACTATTTTGTGTGAACATTTTCTGGGCACATTTGTGATTTTTTTAGTTGAACAAAATATGAGTGTAATGATAACATCAAAATTTTATCAAATGCATGTCTGGTACATTCTAACGGAAAATTAAAAGCCAATGAAATATATGTTACTGCTTTAATTTTTTGTAAAATATGTTAAGAATGTCATAAAACGTCACTATTGTTTATCAAATACGTCCAGTATTCTTTCACGAATAATTTGAAAGCAAAAAAAAAACACATGCATGGCCATTTTTATTTGTTGACTATTTTGTGTGGAAAATGTGGTATTTTCCTAGTATTTCTAGTGAGATAAACTACGAGTGTAATATAATATCACTAGTATTATTCAAATAAACTCACTCAACTACTACGATAGCCGGGGCCCGTGGCGTAGTTGGTCACACGTTCGCTTCATATGCGGATGGCCATGGGTTTGATTCCCAGCCCCGGGTACTTGCAATTTTTCGTCAGTTGCTTTTCCCCCGAGAGCAACTGATACTGACCCTCTTCTGAGCCCCGTGGCTCAAACGGACCCGGGTACCTGGACATCGGCGAACTGCTACTCATAATGGACCCCCGATCGGACTGAAAAGGAACAACGGCCATCCATCATCATCCTTGTGCTCATCATTCTACTAGGTATAAAGTAGAAAAAGTGAAAGCAGCAGAAAGGCAACCAGTTCGATAAAGTAGAATAGAATCTAGGCGCAATCTCGATATTTTAATGGTTATTGAGACTAGGATGTTGGAACTCTGTTAGATCTTAGAACTTGTGAATATACATCTATTACTGGGGTTGACCAAATTTTAAAGTGAGGAGGGGCAGGGGGAGGGGCTCCTGCATTTTTTTATTACGTGGAAGGGCAGGGTACCCGGGTACCCACGAAATTGAAATGATCATATCTCCGTCAATTTTTCATCGATTTTGGAAATTTTTAGCTCATTCAATTCAGAAACTCATCATCTATCGGGAAAATATTTGGTTAGACCGATCTAATCATCGTGGTTTTCGGAAAATCCATATTTTTGGGAGCATGTCCTTATACCATATTGAAACCCACATTGTTAAGGCTAGGATACCTTAAAGTGTTTATGGTCAACCATGGCCTCACGGGAAGCGTGGCGTGTTCCGAAATCACAGTTTCAAAGTCAACACGTTTTATGATTCCATGCCGGTTAGATACAATATGCCAAAGCAATTTTACGATGCTTGGTACCGAAATTGCTACTAACCTTCCGAAAAACCCGTATATTGTATTGTATAAAAACACGGATCCGGAAATCCGGATTTTCCGGTACCTATGGTGATCGGACCGGTCTAACCAAATACGATCTCGATAGATAATGAGTTTCTGAGTTGAATGAGGCAAAAACTTTTAAAATCGGTGGAAAAATCGCTGAGATACGATCATTTCCATTTCGTGGGTACCCGGGTACCCTGCCGGCCTTCTACGGGTGTTTTTTTTGCTGGCCACACTACGGTTAAGAATAAAAAAAACTACTACGATAAATTCAAAATATAAAAACTACATGTCATTGATTTAAATTTTGACTTATTGGCTTTTTTGTGTAAAATGTGATATTTTCGTACATTTTTTGATAAAACAAAATATTAGTGTAATGTTAACTTCAATTTTTATCAAAATCATGTCCAAAAAACTACATGTTATGGCTTTAAATTTTGGTTTACAATCCTACAATCCTACGAACAATTTAAGACCAAAAAAACTATATATCATCGCTTTGATTTTTATTTATTGCTTATTTTATGTGAAAAATAGGGTATTTTAGAAGTTTTATCAGTAAATTAAAATATCAGTGTACTGAAAAATCACTTATTTTGCATAAACATGTTCACTCCGGCTGTACGCATGATTTAGGGTCGAAAAAAACATATGTCATCGCTTTAAATTTTATTTTATTGATCAAAGTGTGCAAAAATGCGCTTTAAAAAAACTAGGAAGTGCGTTTTGCATAATAACTTTGGTTAGAAGCATCTATTTTAAAATCTTAAAAATGGACGCTAATCTTGACACCTGTCCGGTTCCATTGCAAAAAAAAAGTTTTAAAATCGGTTGAAAACGGCCGAGAAATGCCTTGTCAAAGTTGGACTTCCGACTTTTTTTGGACCCTTGGTAGTTTTCACCCCCTCTGTAGTTTAAGTATTAAGTAACCGGTGGAATACAAGTAGCCGATAAATCCACAATATTACCTGACAGCCATTGACCATTTTGCATGTGTATATTGAGTGGCAGGTACAAAGATACTTTATGTTCACGGCGATCAAGAAAATTTCCCGGGAAAGGCCGGGAATCGAACCCATCACCCTCAGCATGATCATGCAGAATAATCTAACAAGAAACAAGAGCAAAGCATGTAGACCTTGAAGGTAAAATAGAAAATAATTTGGAAGATGTAGATAACCAAATGAATGTTGCAAAGTTATTATAGGGTATTGGTTCCCTTATTGTGCACGTGGCTCCCATTTTCATCCTACGAAAAACAAAGGATTGAAGCGCTGTTTGTTTTGTTTCTAATTTTTGTATTTTTTGTTAGAAAAGAGCACCCATGAAAACAAAAGGATCGGAATCAGTCGGTGTCGTAATCGCTTGTTTTTGAATAGGATGAATATGGGAGCGTGAGATTACTGATGGCACACGTACCCTAGTTGCTTTCTGGAGCTCTAGGAGCTGCGTAGATCATGGCAGATTTTTGGTTAAATGTTACTGTAAATTTACAACCGAATAGTCTTCGTCTTTGGAGAAGGCTGCATAATCCTTAAAACCAAACTGGATAGAAAATGTAATTCTTATCTACTACATCTTCCAAGCTTGATATTCGTACATCTTCAATTAGTTGTACATGACATGATGTAAGTATGACTGAAATTATCAGTTGAGACTAGACCTAAAAGCTACGCAAAACTGCTTGAGCATTTGCAAAATAATGTTTACTAAATTGTAAGGTTTTAGTTATTATTATGTGTATGGTATTTGAGGGCAAGATTGGTCCCATATTACTCCGTGTCGGATCGAGTAAAGGCACGAAATTGAGGTTTGAGAACTGTATTTTTGTGATGCTTCAAAGCTATAAAAGTAATCCACAATTAGGTTCATAACTGAGAGGAATTTAACTAAACTTACAAATCAGTCTGCCTATCGGTCTTCTAACTGAGATCGCGACAATCTTACTGTACACAGATAAAAATAATGAAATTTACACGTCATGTAAACTTCATTTTACTCATGTAAACTTAATGTTATGATGGTTTACATGATATATCATGTAAATTTGTGTTATATGTCATGTAAACTCTCAGAGTCATGCTGAGTTACATGACAAACAATGGAAATTTACATGATATTCCATGAACTTTACATGATATGTCATGTGAACTTCTGTGATATCCCACGCTCCAATTATGTGCATCATATGTCACAGAATTTTACATTCTTTTTTCGATTTGTGTAGTGTTGAACAACGTATGCTCTTTCCCGTGGTACAACTCCTGCTGTGTGGTGATTATTCGCACTGTTAAATGACACAAACTTAGTTGAAACAAATATTCGAGAAATGTAAGCTAATTACCACCACTCTGACTAAGCACAAATTCAATGCTCAAGCTTTTAACTATTGAGAACAAGCAAATTTGGGGAGCAACTTTTGATGCTCACTCTTCGCAACTGAACTATGGAATGAAGTAACAAACTGTGATAGCGTTGATTCTACTTAGAAATAATGAAATCAATACAATGGTTTAAAGAAAGGGAAAGAAACCCCAAGCTCCTTTTGGCTCGCTTTTATCTATATTTCGGAAGGAGTACCTCGGTGCGTTCTCGGTGCGCAAGTAGTGATCGGAAGGCAGTGCGGCTAGTTCTGCGCGCGTTGACACTCCGTGATTAAGCTTTAGAGTACTCTGGCCTATCGCAATTAATTTCAAAATGCTGCGGAGTCTCCTTTAATAGCAACTCTTAACTGACCATAGCATTATGTGCCAGATTCAGATGTCATAACAATTTGAACATTTAAGCTCACTTCAATATTTACTAAGGCACATGTATTGAAAGAAAGCGCTATCCTTGTTCAGCTGATCTTATTGAAGTACCATTTTTTACCTCTAGAGGTACTCTTCGCTCAAACGACATCAGAACAAAAACCTTTGAATTTGGGAAAAAAATCATCGCTGTTCACATGGTGCATTGAAGTGGTTAGAAACCTCGAAGCATACCTACCCAATGCACGTCATTGGGCGTCAATTGATATTTGAACGTTAAGTATTTAGCATCTAGCGTGGATCATACTAACCGGTGTTGAGATTTTGTAAACATCTTCTAAACCTTGCATCACAGTCGCAGTGTGATCTTGTGAAGGCACCTCGGTTGCACAGCCCTCGTCGGCACTCCCCCGGCAGCAGAATGTTCGGACACATGTCGTGCTCGCGGCAGCATCGATCCTCGTCGGCGTACCTGCCCACGTCTGAGTAATTAGCCGCGATACTTCCTGCAAATGGAAAATTAAACAAGAGAACGCTGATTTGATGTGATGTGTCACATAATGAACTTTATGATCTTTTTCAGCTTCGGTGGCGAATGATGTCTGGACGGGCATGGGAAATCAAGAGGCCATTGACCATATTCTTGAGGCAAACTGATACGTTTGACAATTGTTGCTATTTTATTAGTTATAAGAGGGGTACATTGAGCAACCTATGGTTCTGCATGGTTCAAATTCTACTCCACAAATGTAGTATAATCGAGTGAACTTTTGTTCCTGAACCTAAAGAATCAGTGGAGTGAAGCTCAATGTAGTACGGACCGGACATACATATAATCGCAAATTCCTGGGTTCGTCCGTCATAAAACGATAAAAACAATTTTAGCATGTGAACTGGTACTTTGATTATTTCCCGTACAAGAATGTAGAGCAGCGATGTGTCACCAAAAGATTCCGTTAATGTACATTTGTTGGTAACCGTCTATCAGGCTTTAAATTAAGCTAGATGACTTTTGTATTTTGCTAACGGGACGTTAGCAGAAGCAAGTTCATTGAACAATCTACGGACAGTTACAGTTTATAATACCTATCGCGATAATGTGTTAATCTTGCAGGTTTAGTAACAATTCGGATTGATCTCTATTGATGATTGTTTCTGTTCAAAAAAAAAATAAAACAACTCTACATAAACATTTCGAAAAAGTGAACACTTTCAAAAATCTAAAAATTGAAAATGTCACTTTGGAGTGATTTTTTTTTCTTTACAGTTAAACTATTGTATGAAATGTAAGTCGCCTTATCAACCCATCTAATTTTGGCCTTATTAATGCGAAACAAGGGCTAACATTTTGTAAAACTGGTGAATATGATACAACTCCCAAGCATAGGCGGATAACAGAATTATATCACTTTAATAATAAAACAGCGCAACATGTTTTTGTCTCAAGAGCAAACTTATGTGTCTGTGACAGATTTCGAGCCGCTGAATCCGAATCCGCGCTCAGATTTGCTCCAGAACGTCACAATTTTGAGCTATACCATAATCCGGGGTAACATTGATCAGAATTTTTGATCTTTCTTGAATAATTCTCATGTTTAAGCAAACGTTACATGTTCTATATTTTTAAAACAAATACTGGCCCTCTGAGTATGTGTTGAGCTACTCGAAAAAGAATTATAAAACTTGAAAACATATTTAAATAGGTATTTTTATCTAATTTTTTATTTTGTTGATTTGGGGTAACATTGATCATGTCATACATGAATGTTTGTCAATGTATCTCATTGCTGTGTTTCGTAAAGTTATGGAAAAATCGATTTATTTCAATGTTTATGAAATTTAATTTTCATAAATTAAAGACTGCTCAGAAAGTATGGACGCACCTAGTCTTCAGATATCTGGGCCTGGTCGATGGTTCTTGTTTCAGACTTCGTTTCTGCTGTTTCTGCTTACTATATGATCGGAAATTCAAACGTTCTTTGCCACGATTACATTGACATTCGAAATGGTAACATTTTTGGTCATAACCCTCTCTGTGTAAGTTAAACGGTTTTTTTCTCAAACGTGTTCTTCCCACAGTGCATCCTGTTTGCTGCTTATATGGTTTTCTCATTTATTCCCTCCATATTTTGCTCATTTCCTTAGTGGCATTTTAACCTCTGAACATCATTTGTGCACATTTTTTTGACGATGTTCCACTCGCTGATGGAAGAGTGAACGGTCGACGGTCGTCAGTGACAAGCAGGGCGCGGAGGCTGAAACTTGCCGCATTTCGTCGTTCCCGCGTTTTCGTATTTTTCTTTGTGTTTTTTGTTCGCACTTTGTGTAAACGATCGACGATGGCTCGGTGGCAAGAGACCACATTGCCCGCATCGTGGTGCTCGTGTTCGTCGTTATTCCGAGTTCGGAAATGCTAGTATCCAAGAGATTGTTTTTCAGTGCGTCGGGTATTCTCGCTTATGTATTTTTTTGCGGATTCTTCGATGGACGATCGGAGAATCAACGAGCGGTGTGAACGAGTGCACATTTAATATGGTTGGACCGTTTGCATGCTGAGACCAAAGCCAAACATAGAAAACCAGCTAGTCAGGATTACCCGGTGAGTTCGTTCCTTATTACTTTTTATATTTGAACATCACATATATGGGGATTTCGGAGGGGTAGCCTAAGGAAGTTAAATGAACTGGTTTCCGGGCAAATGTTCGTGGGGTGGCCAGACTTTGTCACGAGATAACAATTATCATGTTGTTTTCCGAAGGTCTCCAGTGAATTTAGCTTTCCCTGCTACAACAAACCATCAGGTAGATCATTCCGTTCCGGTATGACTCTGCAGCCATAGGTAATCCTTGCGCTGATGGTGGGTACACAATCATCATCATCATCATCATCATCATCATTTTTTTGACGATGTTCCACTGAAAGTTTAAGTATTTTGAAACAAACTGTTGGAATCGTACGAACCGCTGCATAAATGCTGATTGAATAGGTTAATAAACAGGATGCAGGATTTAAAAAAAAACTAGCCATCATTAATTTTGAAATGCCAGCATTTTCTCTTTGCGTCCATACTTTCTGGAGCAGTCTTTATATGTATATCATTTAATAGCATAATAATAACAGATAGCGATATATTATTCGATAACAGAAACTGATTCAATATAAAACGCTTGTTTGAACATTTCATGAGGTCGGTCAAGCCGATCAATGTTACCACGCTGATCAATGATACCCCGTTTTACGATACCTCAATTTATAGGGCAAAATTTGCGATTTTGGACTTTTTTGATTGCAAGCCAGTAGGCATGGAAATATTGTTTTAAGCAATCAAAAGGTAAATTTGTCAATTAATATCTTAATTAACGACTCATGCAAAACATTTCGTTTTATCAAATCAAATTCGCATTATATGTTAGTAAGTAAACTTGCATGCAACTTTTGGAGGGCGACTTGTATGGGGAATATCGTACCCGTACCTAACATAAATCGCTTAAAACTATCAAATTCGATTTATTAAAACGAAATATTTTGCATGAGTCGTTAATGTACATGTTAATTGACCATTTTACCTTTTTTGCTTAAAAAAAATATGTCGGTCCAGTTGCGTTTAGGAACCACTGTCTCAATCTCATTAGATCACAATCGTAAAGAGAGCCATCTACAATCTCTCATTCTCAGGAGAATAATGAAGATCGTTTAAGTACCCGATTTGGTAAAAAATAAAGCCAGTTCAATTCCGATCACAAAAACACATCTGTTAGTGAGATACGCCGCGCAATAAAGCGTTCTACCCAAAAACGTCGTAGTGCAGTGCTTCTTGAGGAAGAAGGTCAGTGATCGAAGGCAGAGGTCAAGGACCTCTGAAGACCCGCGTCTGGACGGACATTTCAATTTTCAGTCCACTAAGAAGTCCGTGCCAAAACAATGTTTAATGGCTTGCAGTAAAAAAAAGAGCCCAAAATTATTTTACCCAGAGCCGTAGCGTGCCGTTGTTCAGGTTAGCCCCCTGCCTTGGGGTGGGGGGGGGGGAGTTTTTATTTTCATTTCCTGAAAACAAATTAAAAATTTTAGGAAATCCCAATAAATTTCATCAGATTTTTCTTCGGAATTTCTTGCTAGGTTTTTTCCTGGACTTTTTTCGGAAACTTCTTCAGGAATCCTCTGAAAAAAACCAAATCAGAAATTCTTCTGGAGCTATATCTCGAAATATCTCGAAGAATTCCCTTAGAAGTTTCTCCTGGGAGGCTATCAGGAAGTTATCTAAGAAATTATTGAGAAATTATTTAAGAGATTCTTCCGGATGTTTTTTTGATTACCTTTCACCAAAACATAAAAAAAACTTCTGCAGATATTCTTTCAAAACATCTTATTTAAGAGATAATTTTCTTCAAGTACACCTTCAGAAATGCCTCCACAGATTCATCCAAAAATTCTTTTTGGGCTTGATACATATATTTCTCAATTCTTATTTCACTATTTTTCCTGGGTTTCTCCTGTATTCAATGAATTTCTGAAGAAATTTTATAAAGATTCCTTCAGAAATTCTTGTGGATATTCCTGAAAAAAAATCTTTAAGGATTACGGATTAGGATTATGGATCTGCTATGGATTCCTATAGAAACTCCTGCAGATTCGTTTAGAAATCTCTCCAGCGATTCCTTCATAAATGTCTCTGAGAATTCCTTCAGAAATTCTTCCAGGATATTGTTTTTAGAAAACCATCTATTGATTTTTTTTTTACAAATTCGACCAGTTTCCAAAGACTTCCTTTAGAAAATCTCTCATATCGCTTAGAAAATCTTTCAATGATCCCTTACGAAATTGGTTCATGTTCATTAGAGAATTTTTCTAGGTATTCTGTTTAAAAATCTGCCATTGGATTCCTCTAGGTATGTCTTCATAAAACCTACTAGGGAGTTATTTTAAAAAATCCTCCAGTGAGATTCCTTAAGAAACTTTTTCAGGGATTCATTCAAAAAATTCTCCTTTCAGAAATTCTTCCAATGGTTTTCCACTTACATGAAATCCTTCAGGCATTTCTTCAGGAACTGCTCCAGGAATTCTTGCAAGAATTTTTCCATAAATTCCAATGGAAATTATTGCTGATTTTTTTTCGTGTTTCCATCAGGTATACCTTCAGATCTTCCTGCAGGAATTACTACAGAGATTCTAGCACAATATCATTCAGTGATTCAGCAGGATTTTTTCTAGAGATTTCAACAAAAAGTCATATTGAGATTTCTTCAGGATTTCCTTCTGTTATTTCTCCATGACCATGATTCGTCTAATGTTTATTTTCCAAGATATATTTTGATTGAACTACAGAAGAAACCTTTCGTAAAGTTAATAGAAAATTCAATTCAATTCAATAAATCATCGGAAATTTGTAAAATAGGTCATTTGAGGATCCCTAAAAACCTCTGGAACTCTATCAAGTGAAAAAAACACAGAAAATTTAAAAAAAAAGTGGAATTTGGTTCTTCGAAACACCAATTCCAAATAAAGAAATCTTGAAAAAAGAAAATGAATGACCACATTTTTATTTGTAAATTGACAATGTTCAATTTTCGTGGGGCGCCAATCTGAATGCTTGCCAAGGGCGCCATGGGACCACGCTACGGCTCTGATTTTACCCTATAAATAGAGTTATAGCACAAAATTGTTACGTGCTGATGTAAATCTGAGCTTAGATTCGGATTCAGTGGCCCAAAATCCGTCGGAGACACATAAGTTTGCTCTTGAGACAGATCAATAGTTAATTTTTGTTTCGCAGTGTAATCTGTGTTTTCGCTATTATCATTTTGTTATTATTGTTATCACCTTTACTACCGGAGGAGTGGAATGCAAGGATAAGCTGCCCCATCCACAAGAAAGGCGACAAGCTAATGTGTGAGAACTTTCGAGCGGATTTTGAATGCCACTTACAACCCAGTCAACCAGTGATCGTATAAGATGTTGCATAAGATGTTAAAGTGGACGCGATATGCGTACATTTTACATGCGCCTAAATGGAGGCATGCACGCATATGGCCTCCACATT
The DNA here is from genome assembly GCF_035046485.1 of Aedes albopictus. NCBI lineage: Eukaryota > Metazoa > Arthropoda > Insecta > Diptera > Culicidae > Aedes > Aedes albopictus. Next base: position 226,643,557 of record NC_085138.1, read on the forward strand.
ATCATCTTATGCAACATGTTATACGATTACTGGTTGTCTGGGAAAGTGCTATCCCTCAACAAAATCCCAGACCACCTTCCATCGTCTTTCACCTACAGTAAAAAAAATCGTGGGAAGTTAGACGGCAACGGGCCAGATCTTCATCGTAGGGCAAATCCTCCAAGAATTCCGTTAATATCAGGTTCCAACGCATCACCTCGTCATCCTCTTCATAAACCAGCATCGACCGCACAGAAAACCATGGATGAAACTTACCAGACTCATAAAAGCATCGTTAAACTATGTAAAAATTACAGATGAACTGTCTAGACTCAAGATTATTCGAATCTCGACGGGGACAGCACAAAATAATGGACTTCGCTGTCTTCTATTCAACATCGCCCTGGAAGGTGTTATGCGATGAGCCGGGCCCAACGTCGTGTTACGATCTTCAAAAAATCCGGCCAAATTGTCTGTTTTGCGGATTACATAAATATTATTGGATACTTGCAAGGTGGTAGAAGAATTCGTTTGCCTCTGTTTCATGCTAACGACAGACACCATAAAATCCCAAAGCTTCAAAACCACTCGTAATTATGTATTCAATTTAGTTTGTTCTAATAGAGCAGAAGTTTTTTGCTAACACATCTCGTGAATGCGTTTTGATGAGCTTTACCCTAAATTTAAATTTAACTCAGGAATGATCCAGTGTCGCCTCCAAAATTAGATAAAAAAAGACGATTTATTAAATCAACATCCACCACATGAATATGCATACCTGGTCCACACCACTTAGTTCCCGGGTAGATGAACCCCAGTCCGCCCTGAAGTTCGCCCGATATTCCGCTCGCCTCGTTGCACACCTCCTCCAGGGCTATCACAGATTCGCGGGGCACCTGCCGCACCTTCTTCGCGTCAAAGGCCAGCAGCATCCGTTGTATGTCGCCTCTTCACACGAATAAAGATGCACAGCGAGAAGAAGCATGCCGGAAAAAAAAATAAAACATTTTTTATCACTGACGTTCAATATTTCGCAGTTATGCGACCTTGCACTACCACGATGGGGTCGGTTCGGTATGCGAGATGAGGTGAGGCGATGATGAGGGTAGGTAAAGGAAGCCAACGGAAAGAAATGGGAAGAAATAGTGCGCCGGTGATCATATCATGTGTCGTAGTCCTCTTAACGTTCAATGAACTGATCGTGCGTTCGACAGACTCAAGTGAATGCGACGCTAAGCACGTCATATTCCGACCCCGGAGGGCATTTTGCTCACCGCACGCCGATCTCGAATGAATTAACTTAATGATTTGTGGTCTACATAGGAAACAATGCTGAAGTAATGTGATTGTAGGAAGCCTATGTACAGTACAATGAGTCGAATCTTACCGATCGGAATGTATTTTGCAGTACGGCGTTCGACTGCTGAGTTCGACCATTCTGGTCATTCTGAAATCCGCCACGAGCACTGAACTTCCCATAGCTTTCGCTATGAGTAATGTGAGTAATAACGTTAACGTTGGTTCGACATTCATCTGTAAGGAAAAAAGAAGATCGTTAAGTGCATTGATTCCTACATGGCAATGTGTCGATTGTGATAAAATCGATTTCTGAGTATAGTATTCGACAGATTTATTAATGAATATTTTCGTCACGGTATTCAAGAATGCAGTCAATGGAAAATTCAGCACGAAAAGATGCTGAGCCGTTCAAGGAGTCGAACCCAATCATGTTTTTGATACCGAATACACTACTGTAAGAGCTATTTGATTTTTTTTTCACTAGGTATTCTAATATACTAATCAACATCATTCATTCAGCTTAGCATCACGTGTTTGTACGAACCCAAACAAGTACTTTATCAATAATTGTCGATTATTCAAGCAAATTATCCCATAAGCCTTATCAACAATAACAAATCTCAAAACTGAACAAAGTGAAAAATTCGAATTATAACATGCAATGATTATGTAACACTACTTAACCCTTCAGAACGCGCACTGTTGTAAAAAAATACAACACTACCAAAAAACCTCGCTCGTCGTATGCAGCGTCCTGGACGGTTAACAAGTGTAGCTATGGTCCCTGGAGTAGTTTGGTTGATCTGGAATATCATAGAAGTATCTTGGAATGATTCATGAAATGCCAGGGGGATTACATACAGTAGGATGTGTAATGTTACAATTTATTGATTATGAGAATAACTACTGTTACTGTCAAAAGCCAAACTTAAGGACAGTTTGGACAAACCTAAATGTCCCAGATGTTTATAGTAATATTTATCTAGTGAATTTCAGGATGGTCCAGTAATCGCGATTGATTATGCAACGTTACTCAGTATATCAGCTATGGATTGGCGTAGCTAGGGGGGGGGGTTGGTTTTCAGGGGTACCGGGCATTGCATAGAATAAATTTGGAACCCCTTAGAAATTTTCATTGAAAGTCACCTAAAATTGAAAACTTCACATGATAATAATAAATCAAATATTTATGAATGGCACAAATGAATGGAATACCGGTTGGATCAGATGTTTCTTGTTTGCCAAAATAAATGACAGTTCGACGCCTTTTACAAAAGATATAACAGTTTCGCGGGCTGGAAAAAGGATGCAACTTTTTCCTTCGCTCCGACTATGTAGTTCTACTTATGTTATGTGATATGATTAAAAAAAATATGTTTAAAACATGTACTGAGTGGACCTGTATCAGGTTCCGTAAACAAAATTCTTACAAGAAACTGCTACATTTTGTAAAAAATGTTCAAATGGCCAAATTTAAAAACTTTCAATCCGGGGTAAAGTTGATCAACCAATGACATAACATTTTAAGATTGGAAAATCATTCCACTAAATAATATTGATCATGCTGAATCTGAATAAGTACTTAAAATTCTTATAACTAGTGTAATTTGTGTGTTGAAAGTAAAATAAATTTTGGTTTATTACAGAACGACCCACATTCAACGTCTAAAGGTTGGCAATTTCTTGAAAAATCGTCTTCTTTTCTCAAAAATATGCTACTTTCTAATAAAGCTTGTATGTTAACATTACTTTAAACTCTATGTTCAATAAGCCTACCATGAATGAATTAAAGTATTTTGCGAGTCATCTGATATACAAGTCGTTGATGGGAGGCGTTTTTTAAAAGACATTTTTTTACCGTGGTTTAATACACATCCAAAGAAGTCGATAATTTTATGTAAAATATGCCACAATTGACATAAAAACCTTCAAAAATCCTTCAAATATATTCACCCAATTGATTTACGTCAACATTTCTTTCACTGAAATAGACTTGTACCGTCCTCAGCCGTTGAAAGACGTGGATCCCAAAGTGATCAACTTCACCCAGCTGATCAACTACCCCTCAGATTACGGTACCAAATCTACGTTTTGGATACTTCAACTGCAAGGGTTTATAAAATAATTTCGGGGTAATTAACGCTAATGTATAATGTATTTGCTATTTGCATAATTTTGGAATCCATATTTTTTTTCAGCCTTCCAGATGAACATGGAATGTTTACAATATAAATCTTACCAAAACTGTATTTTGAAAACCAAAAACAATCTTTCAGCAAGTACTTAAAACAAAGTAGGGGATTCACTAAACAGCGTAAAACGCTGATTAAATATTGTCCTGATCAAACGTCGCGATCACTAAAGGAGTCTTTGATTATTTTACTGACAATTTCATGACACATAACAATTAGCAGAAAAACATGGCTTACGTAGCAAATTAAGCGACTCAGTAAGTGCCCTAAGTTTTTGTGGAGATTATTACAGAAGTAACGTGTAATTAATACAAATTTAGAATTTATAGAGCAGAAATGTAACACTGGAATACCCGGAGGTGTTCTATTCAAAGACCATACAATCTTTATAAATCGCGTATAATACAGGAAATGTGTATTTTTAGCTCGAACATAGCATTTAGCGCAACCCTCCATTGTAACTACATGTGAACAATTTTCCAGAATAATTGTTAGAAACATGAACTCTGAAAACGGCAAAATATTCATAAAATTACACACAATACAGCAGATTCGTATTTTCCAACTCAACATCTTTAAATCGCCAACTTATTACTGAACAAAGAGCGCTAAAACGGCCTACTTTTTCATTATAACTGTACTACTTTTCGACACTTGTGCTGCAAACTAGCACTCTTCGGCATTTTTGCCAACATCTTTTTTTTATTCACTACCACTATATGTATGTATATACATATAAAATATATACATATAAAATATGCAAATATATTTGTTTTTTCACATTTTCATGGTCTCGTGACCAAAGAGGTACCCTGGTTTTATGTTTTTATCAGAAAATTCAGGAAATTTGGTGTAACCTATCAAAAAAACAGAAATGTATGTTGTTTTGTTTTTGAGATCTGATTTTTTGAATATAGAGAGTCATATATTTTAGTTCTAGCTACTCTAAAATTGCTTGAAATTGCAAATTCTCATAAAACTATGCATAGTATTGCTTTTTAAAGTGATTCCTGGTAGTTTTGGTATCCATAATATTATAAGGAATCAAAATATAATCAAATTTAAAAAAGTGTCCTCTTATTTTTAAAAAATCATATCTCAAAAACTAAAAAACATACATCTCTGATTGTTTGATATGTTACGCCAAATTTCCTGAATTTTCTGGTAAAAATATAAAACCAGGGTACCTCTTTGGTCCCGTCCCGAGACCATAAAAACGTGAAAAAACTAATATATTTGCATATCTCAAAGTACTTTTTACATTTTAGCCCCTTTTTTCCTGAAAACTACAATTCAATAGCTTTCAAACAAAAAAAGAAGTTTAAAATCGGTCAACTGGTTCAAAAGTTACGATTTTTTGAAAATTTTTAGTTTTGAAAAACCTTAATTTTTTTGAACCAACCTATATGAAAATTGGTCACCCTAATGCCGAAATAAAAAATACGGGTCTAGTTATTTCCGAAGAACTACAAGCCCACCAAATTTCACGACAATCGGAGATGCACTATATCGTTTTTCTATGGAATGGCTGTATATTTATACACTACTGACAGAATTCCCAAAAGAATTATTGTCGGAGGAGTTGCTGGAGAAATTAAATAAAATTACAAAAGGATTTGCCATATAAATTTAAAATTAAGCAACATAAACTCCTAATTGTATTGCTGTGGAAGTTTTTGTGTAATTACCGATGATTTTTTAGGGATGTGCTGAAAGTTTCAAACGTCCGAACAGAATACTAAGGAACTGTCGAACAAATTACTTATTCTATGAGAACTACTGAGAATTTTTTCAAAGTAACAAACACGCAGAAAAATGACGCCTGTTTGAATTAATAAAACGCATGGTTGATTTTCAAACTGAGAATTTACTTACTCCAAAGTTATATTTCTTTGTTCTTACTTAGTGTTCATAGATTAAAACAACCAATTAACATCATTCCATATAACGTTAGAAACTTTACTTGTTTCTACAAACTGGGGACCACAAACAGGGCCTGGAAGCACTCACACATCTTTGAAATTCTTACCTCAACTTCGCCACAACGTAGCAAATCCATCACCGCAACTTCCAAGTGCAGTCTTGGCCGTGATGGATAACGCGCAGGTACTCAAGACAGCATCCACGAAACGTTGGTCGGTTTCACCTTTTTGTCTCTTTTTTATCCGGTCTACTTTCCATCCGCTTGTCGAGTGTCTAAAAATAGATTTCCGAGCTGACGCAGGAGCTGCCGTCACCAACACAATCACATTCTGGCTTTGTTAGTTGCCAAAGTGCTGTCGTTTGAAACAATCCATTATTTTATGTTGAAACTACAAAATCTCAGTTTGGACTTACAAACTGTCAAAAAATTCGTCAAATGAAAATATTTGGTCGTTCGGATAGTTCAGCGCGAAAATTAGCTCGTGGACTGTATAAATTTAAGAAAAAACGCGTCTGTCTCTCGCGACAGCTTTATTGAAACTGAAAAATTGCCTTTTACTTCCGGTTGACAATGGTGTACTCTTCTTTCAAGATAGTGAAACAGGGTTGGGGAAAAATTATACACTGAGAAAAGTTCGTTTACAAATTTAGATTAACATTCACCCCCGGGTGAGGTGGACACCTCAATCTTCCTTCTGCGTCGTCGATTGAACGTTATCGTCGATTGGTAGTACCGCTATTTTGGTTGTTGCCCGACGGTAGATGCCGCTACTGGTGCGCACCGTAACGACTCGTATAATGCCATCCTTCCCAGGGTGCGTGTCGATAATTCTTCCAAGCCTCCAACTTTGCGGTGGCGTATGGTCCTCTTGCAGGATAACCAGTAGACCATTTCGTAGTTTGATAGGTTCCTTGAACCATTTGCTTCGTTTTTGGAGAGTGGTTATATATTCGTTGGACCAACGGGTCCAGAAGGACTGTTTCCGCTTCTGAATCAGCTGGTATCGTGACAGAGCTCCATCCTTCAGGTGTTCATAGTTTGGCTCAGCAACAGATGTCAGCTCCCGACCCACCAAGAAGTGGCCAGGACTGAGAGCTTCGTAATCCAACGGATCGTCATTCATTGGGATCAAGGGTCTCGAATTTAGTATTGCTTCGATTTGTATCAAGAGGGTGTTCATTTCTTCGTATGTCAGATGACTTTCTGACAACGATTTGTAGAGATGATTCTTCATGCTCTTCACATTCGATTCCCAAAGGCCTCCTTGGTGAGGAGCCCTTGGAGCGATGAAATGCCAATTGGTACCTCGCTGTTGGCAGAATTCGTTGACCTTTTGCTCCAAGGCTTGGGACTTCAGAAGGTTTTTTAGTTCGATCAGTTCTTTCGCTGCTCCTGTGAAATTAGTACCATTATCTGAGTACAGATCTGATACATTTCCACGTCGCCCGACAAATCTATGGAGTGCGGATAGAAATCCTTCTGTCGTTAGTGATGTCACTAATTCTAGGTGTATAGCCTTAGTGCTCATACACACAAAAAGCGCAACGTAGGCCTTCATTGGACTTCTTCCGCGGCCTTGTTTGAGGAAAAACGGTCCCGCATAGTCTACTCCGCTCCGAGAAAACGGTTGAGCAGCAGTCACTCGAACACTGGGCAAATCACCCATGTACTGGTCAAGCATCTTCGGTTTCATCCTGAAACAGGTTACGCACTTCCGCAATACTCGGTGAATAGTTTGTTTAGCGTTTACTGGCCAAAATTTAGCACGCACCGTTGCTAGCAAACCATTCAAGCCCAGATGAAGGTGTTCACGATGCATAGTCTCGATCAAAATTTCCGTGAAGTGGTTCCTTTCAGGCAATATGAAAGGATGCTTCTGGTCCTTAGGAAGGTCAGAGTGCCGAATGCGACCTCCAACTCGCAGCATATCCTCATCAAGCACTGGATTCAAGTTTCGCAACTTCCCCTTAATTGGCTTATTTTTTGCAATACACTCAAATTCTTCAGCATACACCTCGTGTTGCACACATTTCACCATAAGTTTTTGTCCATTGTTCAATTCAGTCAATGTAAGCCGCCGATCGCAACACCTTTCACTCAAGTTTTTCGCTTTGCAATTGTTGATAAAACGTGCAACATAGCCAAACACTCGTTGCAATCGGCGATAATTACTGCAAGCCATAATCACTTTATACGGTTGATTGTCTTGCACTATGGCTGCCATCACATCACAATCTTCTTCTTTATTTTCTTCGGCACCATCTTCAAACTCTGCAGCTGGTGCTTCACCATCATCCTCATTCATTCGTAGAAATCGTGGCCCTTGCCACCACAGATCACTATTCATCAGCTCCTTCGGGAACAAACCCCTGGACACCACGTCCGCAGGGTTCGATTTCGATGACACATGTTTCCAGGTACCGTCGGGTTGAAGCTGATGTATCTTCGTTACACGGTTTCGAACAAATACCGACGTTTCAGGTTTCAGCCGACGTAACCAGCTAATCACGATGCTAGAGTCAGACCAAAGTATTACTTGATCTGACTTCATCTCCAACGCTTCGCATACTGCTTTCATTTGGCGTGCCAGCAACAGAGCAGCACACAATTCAAGGCGGGGTATAGTCATCTCAGCAGGCTCCGCTTCCGGTTTGACATTTCGCTGCAATTCCTTTATTGGTGCTACTCTCGATTTTCCGCAAATCAGCTTCATGTTCGCAGTCCCATCTTCCTTCACACTTCGCATGTAGACGCAGCAACCGTAGGCTACGCCAGACGCGTCTGCGAAACCGTGCAATTCCAGTTTGACAGCATCATCACTAGTCACTCGTCGATCAATTTTTTCAGTGCCGATTTCAGAAAGCTCGGTTCGAAACCGGGTCCACATTTGCAGAGATTCATCCGAAATTTGCTCATCCCATTCTTGCTTATTTCTCCACAGATGCTGCATAAGCAATTTCGGAATCACCACCGTCGGGGCGAGCAGCCCGAGCGGATCGAAAATCTTTGCAGTCTCTGAGAGGATCTGGCGCTTCGTGGGTTTCTTCAAGGTTTCGTTGATCGGTTCAACGCGAAACATGAACTGGTCGTCGGCTGGATTCCAATACAACCCAAGTGTTTTAATGACACCGTTGATGTCGCAATCCTCAAATTCCATCTGTCTTTCTTGAGCTGCAATGGGAATGCCTTCCAGCAGCTTCGGGTGATTGGCGCACCATTTATGGAGTCCAAACCCACCCCTGTCAAGCAGAGCAATCAAGTCTCTCTGAAGCGCTATCGCCTTTTCCAAGGAATTTGCTCCGGTCAACACATCATCAATATAGAACGATTTCTTCACCAATCTACTAGCTTCTGGAAAATCGTCGTTCTCATCATCTGCTAGTTGGTTCAACGATCGAGTTGCCAAAAAGGGTGCAGCAGCCGTTCCATAAGTAACCGTCTTGAGTTCGATCTCCCTCAGAGGTTCGGATTCGCTTTTTCGAAACAGGATCCTTTGGAACTTCCTGTCTTGTTCATGCACCAATACCTGGCGGTACATCTTTGGCACATCCGCTGAAAACGTATATTTGAACGAACGGAACCGCAGTATGATGTCGAAGAGACTGCTCTGCACCGTGGGTCCTACCTTCATTACATCGTTTAGTGAAAGTCCAGAATCGCTCTTTGCGGAAGCGTCAAATACAACCCTGAGTTTTGTTGAGGAGCTCTCCATCTTTACGACGCAGTGATGAGGAAGGTAATACACGAATTCCGAATCATCTTTGTGGCTACGTTCAACCTCCACGCAATGGTCCAATGCCAAGTACTCGTCAATAAAGTCATCGTACATTTGTTTCATCTCCGGATTCTTGACCAGCCTACGCTCTAGCAATTCAAATCGTTTTTCCGCTTGCTTCCGGGATTCACCCAAGCTACTGACATTGTCCCGGAAAGGCAGCTTGACAACGTACCTTCCATCCGCATTTCGGGTGTGCGTCTCCAAAAAGTGAGATTCACAATCATCATCTGGACTGGTCGATTCAAACTCCGCTACTTGCTCCTCGATGGTCCAGAAGCGCTTCAGCAACTCTTGTAGATTTTCGTCCGGATCCGTTACGGAGGAAACTTGACAGACCCGCACGGTATGGACGGGTTCGATATCTACGACCGGACCGGCTACGAGCCAACCCAGAAGACTTTCCTGCAGAGTCGGAAGATCATTAGACATTCTGATCTTACCTGTTTGAAGCAAATCATAGAACACTTCCGCACCGATGAGCATGTCGATACGGCTCGGTTCCATGAACGATCTATCGGCCAGCTGCAGCTCGGTTGGGATGGGCCAATTCGAAGCATCGATTCTCACTGCTGGTAGGGTGCTCGTTACACGAGGCACAATCAGGTAGTCTAAGCTGAACTCGAACTCATTCGCTATTGATTTCGCTGTAACCTGGACCTTGAACTTTACTCTGGACTTCATTCCGTTCACTCCGACTACCGGAATGTTAACGCTACTTTTCGGAAGACACAACAAATCCGCTACACGCTCCGACAGAAAGTTGGCCATTGCACCGGAGTCGAGGAGAGCACGGCACTGATGAGCCACACCGCACACATCAACCACTTGAATCATGGCGGTCGCCAGAAGAATCTGCTTCGTTGCTTCGCGGGGCTGAATCGGGACAATACATTTAGCTGCAGTCAAAGGTTGTTCATCGGACCCTGTCGCTTCTTTCCTGGTGGCGGGTGTTTGTGGAGGATTCGATGTCATAGTTTTGCGCTCTTCTGGATGCATCAAGCTGTGATGTTTCTTGGTACACGATGTACAGGATACATTCACCTTACAGTTCGCCGTTCGATGCCCCCTTTTCAAGCAAGAGAAGCACAGGCCTACTTGCTTCGCTTTATTGTAGCGGCCATCGATGTTCAATTTTTTGAACGTCTCGCACTTTTCAACAGTATGACCCAAGTCGCAAACTGGGCAACTGTCGTCGGATTTTGGTACCACCACTGAATGCGCCTTGCTCGTCATCACAGTGCTCTTGGGTTTCTCGCTCGCTGCTTTGGTCTTCGGGGCACTCGACATCTGTTCACAGCGTTCGAGAACGTAACTCCGTTTGCGAAGAAAAGCGATCGTATCCTTATAGGTAGGCATTTTTCCATGCTCAATGGTTGACTCCCAGCACTTTCTGGTTTCTGGATCCAGCTTCGTGGTCAACAGCGTAATGACGATAACCTCCGACATTCCATCCATTTTTAGCTTATGGAATTCAAGAGAGCCTACCCGTTTCTCGCAATCATCAATCAAGGCTTTTAACTCGTGCGACGATTCTTTGGTCATTTGCTTCAGGCTCAATAGCTTCATCACATGACCATGCAGCACCATCGGAAGGTTTTCGAAACGTTCAGTCAAGATCTTCCAGGCTCCTGCATAGTTGTTGTCGTTAATCGTCTGCTGGTCTATCGCACCTTGAGCTTTGCCTACCAATGCTTTGTCCAAATAATGGAGCTTTGTGGCAGGCGAGTCAGCGACACACTTGTCGACGATATCGCAGAACATTGATTTAAATTTAAACCAATTTTCATATCTTCCGTCGAATGTTGGCAGAGGCGTATTCTGTAACAAAAGGGACGGAACTCGGGACGAGAGATTGACACCACTGCTACTTGCACCCCCGTCCGGTGAAGGCTTTAGCGCTTGCAGTTGCTGCTGTGCCTCAGCCGCCAAGGCAAGGTTGGCCTGCTGATCCTGCTCATACTTTGAAAGCATCTCGCATAATGATATACGAACGAATTCGTACAGCTCTTCGAAGTCGACAAATTGCTGTTCATATTGCTGCCTCTTCGATGGATCCGCCATGTATATGCGATTTTGAAAATCGTTATACTCCGTATACGCTAAATCTACGGTTTTCAAGTACAAATTCAAAGCATGAATGTTGAACTTACCGTAGTCAAAATCTGCCTCATCGATCGCTTTCCTGATCCGTTCAACCTTGCCCTTGGTTGACAGGCAACACTGGACCAGAGCATCAACGGTCTCCGCCATTTTTGCATCCGCTTCTCGCATCGACTGCCGTTCCTTTTGTTCCTTAACCGTCAACGTTGGAGTATGCGCCACTTTCGCTGTACGCGAAGCAGCCGCCGGTGAAACAGCAAACAGCGACTTTTTTGCACCTGCAGACCGTAACAGCATTCCACTTTTGTTCACTATTCTTTTCCTGTTTATATCACTTTTCAATATGGCCGTCTTCTTTCCAATCTTTCGATATCACCACCACTCAGAAAACGCCATTTTGTATTTCTCAGCAGCCACTCTTCAAGATGGCCGCCGATCGTTTTTCACACTGGCACTTCGCCCGGAATCGCAACTTCCGGAGGCAATCTTCTCCACAATTTCCAAATCAGAGCAATATTTTCCGGAATGCAGTATTTCTTTCTGATTTACACCCTTCAATTCACTCTATTCACACTACCGCGTACTGCAGTTAAATCACTTTCCGCTCAGAGCAATCTTCTCTAGTAATTGGCAATTTGCTCTGGGGCTATGCCCTCCAGAATCACTCCGAAACACCGCGTTTTCGCAACACCTCGTGGTACGATCAAATCACTTTGCCGCTCAGGGCTACTCCTCCGGGTTCCGAATATTCTTTCTGGGGCTACGCCCTCCGGAATCACTAGAATCACTTTCTTCGCAACAGCTCGTGCTACGATCAAAACACTTTGCCACTCAGGGCAATCTTTTCCGGCGATCGCGACCACCGAAAATCACCCGTTCCGCGCACGTTCCGGGATTTTTTTCACAGTTCTTCAGCACTAAATCGATATCCGGATCGACATGGACCAAAATGGTCGTTCGGATAGTTCAGCGCGAAAATTAGCTCGTGGACTGTATAAATTTAAGAAAAAACGCGTCTGTCTCTCGCGACAGCTTTATTGAAACTGAAAAATTGCCTTTTACTTCCGGTTGACAATGGTGTACTCTTCTTTCAAGATAGTGAAACAGGGTTGGGGAAAAATTATACACTGAGAAAAGTTCGTTTACAAATTTAGATTAACAATATTTGTATTATCAAACAATGGAACAGTTTAGTTTAAACTAGGAATCAGTTTGTCGCTATAGCAAACTGAAAAATCGGTTGATTTGAACTGGAGTTTAATTGTGTTTACAATTTATTTCTCTGCGTGAAGTTGTATAACAAATTGCAAAACAATCCCCAAATAAATTGACGGGCAAATTCTCTGAAAAATTACAAATTTCTTGTATTTTACATACTTTGTGAATTTTTTGTAGTTTTTAAGAATCATAATCACAATTGCTCTGTAAAAATATTTTCATGCTCGCGTAGTGTTCACCAGTAGAACCCAAATACTGTAACTATCATTGTTATACGAACAAACCGAAAATGTGAATAAGTGTCCTGATTTGTATTGCACTTGATAGTTCTTATAATTGTTCTTGAAAGTTTTTTATATATAAATGATTGTTTGCATGCAATAAAACTCAAAGGTTGTCGTGGTGATCGTGAAGTTTGGAACGAAATTACAAATCTCCTGTATAAACCTTATTTTTGTGAAGATTCAGTATTTTCCATGATTTAGTGAGTTTTTAGACAGCTTTTTGACAACATTTTTGACAGCTAACCAGCAAATTTTGCTGATTTTTGTCTTGCTGAATGCATTCAGAAATACAAATTTCTGAAATTCAGCAATACATAATTGCTGAAATTCAGCGCAATTTTCTGAAACATGCAGCTCTTTGTACTGATAGGGTGCTGGATAGTTGTGCTGGATCCCAACAAAATATTGCCGAATATTCAGCAAATCGTTTTGCTGGTTTTTGCTTTGCTGCAAGCGTTTGATGTGTAGTGCAATTGATATTTCAAACATTTCACATTCATCTAGAAGGTTGGGTTCCAAAATTTTGCAAGTCGGATGAATCGGCTTTAGTAACTGAAAAAAACAATAAAACTGCCACCCCCTAGACACATCCTGGGAAAAAATCCTAGATACGCCAATGCAGCTATGGCTGCTGTTACGAGTATAGACCTAAACTTCTGAACTCTAAGGTAGTTTGGCTAATCTGGAATATCCATATATATATATATATATAGTGTCTCTAAATGACATTTTAAATTTCAAGAACTTCACGACTCCCAGCAGGTTATGGAATGCTATTATTTATGGCAAAAACACATAAAATGATTCTTGTAGATTTGAAGGACTTCATTATAGGACAGTTTGGATGACCCTGAATGTTCCTTAGGTTTATAAAAATACAGTAAACGTTCGATAACTGCAACATGTTTACGTTTCAGTTAGCGAACAAAATTCGATAACTGCAACGTCAGATGGGCGTCAACAACCCATCAATTGACGTTAAATGAACGAAACATTCATTCGATTGTTCATTTGGGCTAACTTGGCGCACCGTTTTGACGGATAGCGGTGCGATAACTGCAAATTTGTTGCACTTACCGGACTTGCAGTTAAAAAGCATCGCAGTTAAACCGTTTGCACCGACCGAACGTCTACTGTACCTAGTAAACTTCAGGTTGGTCCAGTAACCGTGGTTGATTATACAACGTTACTCGGTATAGCAGATATGGCTACTTTTACGAGTGTAGACCGAAGTTTTGAGTTCCATGATAGTTTGGCTGACCTGGAATATCCCCATAGTGTCTCTAAAAGAGATTCTAGACTTCAAGAGCTTCACGTATCTCAGCAGATTATGCAATGCTATTATTTATGGCGAAAACACGTTAAATTATTCTTGTAGATTTGAAGGACTTCATTATAGGACAGTTTGGATGACCCTGAATGTCCCAAAGGTTAATCATAATATTTAGCAGACTTCAGACTGATTCAGTAACCATGATTGATTATGCAACGTTACTCAGATAAAAGATATGACTACTTTTACGATTGTTGATCTGAAACTCTGAACTCCAATGTAGTTTGGCTGACCTAGAATATCCTTAGAATAGTTTAGCTGACCTAAAATATCCCAGTTGAGTCAAGTACGAGACACTGAAGACTACCTTAGAGTTACATATTTCATCTGTTGAAAGATGCAAATTCTTATTAGAAATAAAAGAAACAGTACTTAACCCGATTTTCTTTCTAGAAGAATGTTTTACGCGGACATATCTTGATACCATACACCAGTAGTAATGATCGAATCACATTCAGGGGCCATTTCACCCCACCTTGGGATCTTGGACTTTGTTCCCCTACAACGAACGAGGCATTCCGAGAAACTAACATGCTTGATGACAATTCGGTATAGTCAGTTATACGAACGTTGTCAGCGTAAATTCCATTAAAGCAAGAGACTAATTTGATTTGCTTATATATCTAGAACTCAAAAGTGACACAAATGACATTTGTTATTGCAACATTTCCATTGGATTCGAGAGACATCCACATTGAATAATGGTGGAATCCGAGCGCTTTGGCATTACTCTACGCTTCCGCGCGCTAGTGGCTTCGTTGTTGGGATGAATGGATGGCGCGCAAAATTTCGCCACAGCAGAGAGCGTGCGGCGCATGGGCTAAATTTTGCGCGCCAAGCTACAGTCCGGTCGCGCCGCGCCACCGGTTGTATTGAAGTGGCAAGGCGCATTTCGCATAGCGGAAACAAGAGGAAGGTGCCAGTCAGTCTAGCAATCCGGTCCGATACATTCTAATGAAAGCGACGCTTGCCCGCCCTCGGACAGATGAAACTCCTCTTGCCGGACGTGGTTCAGCAATATGTATTGTTTTGTTTTGTCTGCTATGTGGGCAACAGGTATCAGCGGGTTATTTATCCCTCCTTTTTGGTATTGCATGATGTAGCAAAATGTGCTCGCATCGATTTCATAACACTGCCCATTGGTCAACAGTTAGAACGAAATGTTATCCAGTAAAACAAAGCAACAAGATTGCATTGTAATTTGTTTTAACCGAAAATTTCTGTACCACGCTAAGGGTGACGAGTTCAATAGTCCTCCTGTACAATAACTCAGGTTGAACTTGCTCGAAAATGCTGCATCCTCCTCTCATTTGTCAACAAACGAGTAAAAGCAGTATGCAGCAATTTCGAGCTAGTTCATCTTACGGCGTTTAACAGGACTAATATCTAGTTCGGTGCACGATGAAAAAAAAATCTGGTTAATACAGATAAAAAGAGTGGTTTCCTACTCTGCCAATAATTGACGCATATATGAATGCGACTCACTTGTTATACTTATGACACACATGTGATACAAGAATCACTGTACAATTGCGCTTGAAATGAGTGCCATACTAAAAATTCTATCAGTTCTAATCAGTCTTGTTAAAAATTTCTTGACACTGCGTACCGTTGTATAGGAATCACACTCGTATCACATGTCTGTCCGGGGTATTATGGACAATACGTAATGTAGAGTTCATCCAAACATAAACTTTATATTTTTACTGACGTCTATTTGAGAAATTGAAGAGTTTCAGAAGGTCTAACTGTTCATAAGGGCCAAAATTGAATTTTACAAAAATACTGTGGGCCATAAGGTATTCAGTAGTTCATTTAACCCTTGTGTGGTCAGCAGGGTACCCGATAGAGATGGGCAAAACAGTTCTTTCAAGAGAACCATTCTCAAGTGAACAGTTCCTTAAAAAGAACTAGTTCTTTGGAACCGTTCTTACGTTCATTAGTTTTTATGGTTGTTTTGTAAACCGAAGTTCGACGTTTGTATGTTGCTGTGTTATTTACGTGAGTACATGAAAAGCAAATCTGTCTTCGCAAACATATGTAGGATTTTTGATACTCTGCATTGACCAAGTATTAATCAACTGCCGTTTGTCAACCGGCTGCATGCCATCGGAGTACTATTTTGCAAGATGGTTGGGTAGAGATCACTTAAAACATTCGCTCTCTCTGAACCCAATATTCCTTCATTGGAAAAGCTGAATGAGCAGTTCAGCGAGGCATTCAATTTTCTCGATTTTAGAGAACGGAGAACTATCGTTCTTTTCAAACGAACGACAGTTCAGTCATTCTCGCCTTAGAACTAGTTCTTCGGAACCGTTCGCGAACGGTTCGCCCATCTCTACCGGATACCCACGCAATTGAAATAAACCTCCGTAAATTTACCACCGATTTTTAAAATTTTGGGGGTTTACAAGAGGGTTTAAAGCGGTTTCAAGGAGTTTCAAAGACAAACGCCTTCAAAGCCCAGTTCAACATTGTTTCAGAACCTTTAATGCACAAATCTCAATGATCAATCTTCTAACAACAGTGTTATGTGTCTAATTTTTATTTCTTGCTCAGTTATATAGTTTATTGCATTGCTAACTGGACTGCGACAGAGTGCGGAAACTTAAATAAAAGTGCGATATTGCATCAAATCCTTCCGGTGTCTTCGCCGCACTTATTCATCATGAGCTAATGAATAAGTGCGGTGAAGACACCGAAACGATCTGACGCCAAATCGCACTTTTATTTGAGATTCCGCACTTCCTTGTCACACTTTTAACTGCGCAATGCGCAATAACAAGCATAAAATAAAAAGTCTCGGTGCGCTAGTTCAGTTGTTTGTGAATTGTGAGATTTGTGCGCTCAAAACCGTGAGTAGGTGCAAAATTTGACCATTGTGGCGGTCATCTTGGAATTCCAACGAGCTTGCCCTTAAAGTGATTCAGACAGGTGAAGGTGTTTTGATAACGATGTGACAAACCACACCTCGAAATTTCAAAAGCACACATCTGAAGAATCAAATGACGAATCGAGCTGAAAAATTTGATAGATAAGTTACTCGCTGGGTATGACCAATCGATCTATTTTTCAGCTCGATTTGTTATTTGTTTCTTTAGATTTGTGCTTATGAAAATTCAAGGTGTGGCTTCGTCTACCACTACCTTAAGGCATTTTAAAATGAAGCAGCAGGGACTCGTGAAACCGCCACCTCTACCCCTTCTGCGAGTCGGCTCTGTAGTGGCTAACGTAGAAAAGCACTACGAATGTCCCCTTTCCGGTGGTAAGAGTCCAACAGACGGGGTAACCCCAATTCAAGGTGTTGAGCGACCCGTGCCGTGAATAAGTGATCGAGGGGGCGTAAAAGATCGATCGTTAATGGAGCCTGTGGGGCATCCTCTACTGTAACTTATCCCTTTTCACCTTAATGCAGGGCTCTGGCGTAACGGACCTCTTTTCTCATACAATTTGTGGATTTAATTAGCAACAACAATAATCATAAAACTAGTAGCAGCGGACGTAACGGTAGTGGAGAGATTAATCCCTTCGCAAGGAGTAAGTTAACGAGGTCTCATTTGAGGAGATCTGTGACGGTAGGAAGCAGCTGCGCACGTAGTGCCTTAGTGCTTCCCCCCTGCCCTATTTCCTCCCTTGCTAACTTTTCGGGTGAGGTCATGGATCGTGCGTGGTTGGTGAAGGCCAGAGATAGAAACAGGGATGGGCTCTCTGTGATGGAGATGGCTGCGCAACAGCTTTGACTCCTTCATTAACTTTGCGTCCTCAAAGTCTAACATCAACAAGGACCTCAATCAGTCCCTGTTGAGACTTTGAAACGAATGATGGCAGCCAAGTAAGACCATGAGGCTTTCACTTTCGCGAGTTGCCTCAAAAGTGTGGCGGATACGAATCCTTATGAGCAGCAATCGCAGTAGCGTGTGGGGCAGCCGTCTGATGAAGAGCTACCGCAGCAACCATAAGATAAGGCGGGTCAGGGGGACGACGCTCCTTAGACTAAAGTAGAGCGGAAGAGGAAGATGAATCCGCAAGCGGTGCAGGAGCGTAGGAACACCAGGCCTAGAAAACGTAGGAGGGCATGTGCCAAACACGAGAAGGGCAAAACACTCGTCATCAAGACTGAACAGCCAAAGCACTCGGGAACCTTGAGGAGCGATGCCAAGCTCGTGGATTTGAGAGCTGACGTGCGCTGTATTAGACGTACTCGTGCAGGTGAAATAATCCTTGAGCTCAAGCGCGACAAGCAACGCAAGGGCGCCGTCTACAAATGTCTGGCGGAACAGGTCATTGGCGAGGGCGTTGACATTATGGCTCTTACAGCGGAGGCGACTTTGAAGGTGAAACCCCTAGACGAGGTCACTAAGGCGGAAGAGCTCATCATGGCACTACGGCAACAGTGCGAGGTGTAGGTGGTCACCGTAGCCGTTAGGCTACGATAGGACCCGGTAGTAACATAGTTGGCCTTGGTACAGCTTACTACGGTGGACGCTAGCAAGTCCATTAAAGCAGAGAAGCTCAAAGTGAGCTGGTCAGTATGCCAGTATGCTGACCTTGCACGAACCACCGGAAGTTTCCTTCCAACGGGAGCTCCAAGGTGCCCGGCCTTCAGACGAGCCGCAGCTGACAAATCACAGTGCATGTAACGCAGCTGAACCTGAACCACTGCGACGCAGCTCAGCAACTGCTTTGTCAGGAAGTTTCTGAGTAGGGGACGGATATCTCCATCATAGCGGACCCATACCGAGTTCCCACCGGCAACGGCAATTGGGTCGCGGATGGGTCTGGAAAAATGGCGGCGAGATGAACGACGGGTAAATACCCCGTCCACGAGTTGGTGTCACCTATCTACGAGTGCTTCTCGTCGATTGAGCAGTTTACACAGATGCTGAACTGTACGACGACCGAGCTGACAGGACGAAGGCCGGTGATAATAGCGGGTGACTTCAATGCCTGGGTCGTGGAATAGGAAAGCCATTCTATGAACCAGTGGGATCAGATCGTGCTGAAAGCACCGGCTATGTTAGTGTCGATACTAAGAGTATCTTTAGTCGGAGCGGAGTCGATTATCGACGCTACTTTTTGTAGTCCTGGCCAGTGTTGGTAAACTTATACTCAAAGCACACTCATGAAGCGCTCCTGCGTGAGCAAACTCAAGCACGATTCTGAATCATTTACTCACGCGCGAAATTTCATGCAAAATCTCGCTCTCACGAGTGAAGTGCTGAAATCTCGTTTGATTGCGAAATGAATCTAAATCAATTTGAACGGGATGCTATGTTGTTGTAAGGTAGATTTGCTTTTGGTCTATCATACAATCCTACAAACTTCGATGTAAATAATAAGAACACCAAGAAATACAGCAATGAGTGAAATCACGAGTCAACTCATGTATGATTTTTTCGACGGTGAGTTTGGCGAGTAAAGAATCGCACGTGAAACAACTCAACCATGAGATTTGAGAATATGAGTTTTTACCAACACTGGTCCTGGCCTAACAAGTAGGTCGAACTGGCGGGTAGACTATGGCTACACTCACAGTGATCACCTGGCGATTCTGTTTCTGTTTATTTACTATACGTAACATAATACTTACTGTTTCTTCATTATACGTATCATACGACTACAATTACAGCAAATAGCGGTTAGACGAAGAGTCGGCTAGACTAAGACCAAGCCCTTGTAGGTTAAAGATATTATTCTACATCGACGAGATATTTAGGGAGGCGCTCCGGCGTGAGCGAAACTTACTCGGTTTAAACGAGCTGGTAGCGGTGCTCTCGCGTGCATACGATGCGACCATGCCTAGGCGAGTCCACCCTAGAAGTGGGAGTCCACCAGCTTACTGGTAGACTCAAGCGATGTTAGGCGGCGGATGCAGCGAGCACGATGTGAGGAAAAGCAAAACGAACGGCAGATGGTGTTTGCCGCTGCAAAAGCCGCGCTGAAGACCGAGATAAGGGCAAGCAAAAGGCCTGCTTCGAGGGTCTTTGTCAGAGTGCCAATGCGAATCTATGGGGTGATGCCTACAGGATCGTGATGGCCAAGACGAGAAGTGTAATGGTTCCTACAGAGCAATCTCCAGAGATGTTGGAGGGCATCATCGAGGGACTTTTCCCGCGCCATGATCCCAGTCCTTAGCCTTCTTTCGTATGACAGCCAAGGACTGGGACTGGCGATTAGGAGAAATTCACCGATGTAGAACTTCCGGTTATAGCAAAGTTTCTTAGCGTAGGTAAGACCCCAGGTCCGGACAGAGTTCCGAACCAGGCCTTATAAGTAGCTATTGCAGAGGCTCCCGAGATGTTCAGGTCTGATATGCAGAAATTCCTGGGCTAGCGAGTTTTCTCATAGGTTAGGAAGCAACAGAGCCTGGTTCTATTGCCAAAGGCGGGGAAACCACCCGGAGACCCGTCGGCATATAGACCAAAATGATTGATCGACACGGCGGGGAAGGTTTTCAAAAAGATCAACCTAAATAGAATATTGAGGAATACCGATGCTGTCAATGGTCTTTCAAGTATCCAGTACGGCTTGTGGAAAAGGAGGTCGACCGTAGACGCTATCCCATCGGTTATAAAAACCACCGAGATAGCGCTTCAGCGTAAGAGAAAGGGGATTCGCTACTGTGCAGTAGGATGTAAGGAACGCGTTCAATAGTGCCAGTTGGGCAGCTATTGCCGATGCGTTCCTGCGTATGGGATAAATTACTTCCAGAATCTAGTAATAGTTTATGACATAGAAGTGGGTCAGATGCGCCTTCACAATATTTCAGGAGTCCCGCAAGGTTCCATCCTGGGTCCGGTGATAGGTGAGAGTTCCTAGTTGGAGTGAAGATCACCGTCTTTGCTGAGGAAATTACGCTGGAGGTCTACGATGAATCGATCGAAGAAGTGGAATTGACAACTGCCCACTCGATCGCGGTTGTGGAGGAGTGGATGAAATTCAGGAAACTGGAGTTGGCTCCCCACCAAACTGAGGTAGTGGTTGTGAACAACCAAAAGTCGGAGCAGCAAGCGATGATCAGTGTAGGCGATTGCACTATCATTTCGAAGCGCTCCGTCAAACACTTGGGTGTGATGATCGACGATAAGCTTACGCCAGCAAAAGAGTCTCCACAGCTATAGTGGCACTGTCCCGGATGATGTCCAATAGCTCTGCGGTGTATGCCAGCAAGCGCAAGATTCTGGCTAGTGTCGCCTCTGTGGGGTATGAACAAAGCTGAGTAGCATTTCCCATGCGTGTATTTCCCCTAGCAAGCATCAGTGACAGCCAGCACCATGACGGGGTCGTCGTCAGTGTGATGCTGCCTCATTGACGAGTGGACTGTTGGCGGAGCAAGACGCCATCACCGTGAGGTTCCGTATTATGCCAAGTGATTCTACTGCAGTTTGCTAAGATGGCTGGGAACGGATTGTTCCAGTGAGTTGCCCGGTATTCACATTGGCGATCCTGCCAGGAGTGTATCATAATCAATAACAAGTTAATCATAAAATAGGTAGAATCACTTGGCATAAAAACAGTGAGAGAAAACAAATCGTTTTGGTGTGTGAAGTGTGTGGTGGTGCTGCAAACACAGTGAAGTGGGTGTTGCAATTCTGCGGTTCCTGACGAAAGCTAGAGCGCGGAAAGTTTTTGTCATGCCAACCGCGTTCTGTTTTAGCCTTGGTTCTAGCACAAACACATGAACAAAGGCGCGGTGACGTGGTTGATTTTTGTTGTCGACTGGTAGCACGCTGTGGATAGGTGGTCGGTCGATGATTGCATGCATGTTTTTTTCATGTTCTTGCTCGGCATGGATGGTCGCGCTTTCGTTGATTCCTCGGATCGTACATGCTCGTGTTGTCGTTCGGTTGAACGGTAAATGCAAACAGGTTGATGTGCATGATGGTAGAGGTGTTTGACTATTGTGAATGTTGCCGTAAAATTCTCGCGGCGTTGGTTGGTTGGGTTGGTTTTTGCTCGGGTTTTTGGTTGGGCATATTAATGGCGTTTCGAACCGACGAAAATTTTTCTGCATAAGGAAAATGCAGGGACGTGTAATGAAAACCGTCCAAGGAAACGGCATTTTTTGGATAACCGCCGAAAATTATTCTGCATAAAGAAAATGCAGGGACGTGTAATGAAAACCGTCCAAGGTAAAGGCGTTGTTGGATAACCGCCGACAATTTTTCTGCATAAGGAAAATGCAGGGACGTGTAATGAAAACCGTCCAAGGAAACGGCATTTTTGGATAACCGCCGAAAATTTTTCTGCATAAGGAAAATGCAGGGACGTGTAATGAAAACCGTCCAAGGAAACGGCATTTTTGGATAACCGCCAAAAATTATTCTGCATAAAGAAAATGCAGGGACGTGTAATGAAAACCGTCCAAGGAAACGGCATTTTTGGATAACTGCCGAAAATTATTCTGCATAAAGAAAATGCAGGGACGTGTAGTGAAAACCGTCCAAGATAAAGGCG
The DNA here is from genome assembly GCF_035046485.1 of Aedes albopictus. NCBI lineage: Eukaryota > Metazoa > Arthropoda > Insecta > Diptera > Culicidae > Aedes > Aedes albopictus. Next base: position 226,666,121 of record NC_085138.1, read on the forward strand.
TTGTTGGATAACCGCCGACAATTTTTCTGCATAAGGAAAATGCAGGGACGTGTAATGAAAACCGTCCAAGGAAACGGCATTTTTGGATAACTGCCGAAAATTATTCTGCATAAAGAAAATGCAGGGACGTGTAGTGAAAACCGTCCAAGATAAAGGCGTTGTTGGATAACCGCCGAAAATTTTTTCTGCATAACGAAAATACAGGGACGCGAAATGAAATCCGTCCAAGGAAATGTTATTGAAAAACTGCCGAAAATTGTTTGCATCAGGAAAATGCAGCGATGTGTAAAGAAACCCGTCTAAGGAAATGGCGTTGCATGATAACTGCCGAAAGCTGTGCGTGAGGAAAATGCAGGGACGTGTAATCAAAACCGCCCATAAAAATTGCATATCGTAAAACAGTTCAAAATTCGAAGTACGCAATGAAAACAATGAAACTCGTTTTGTAGAATCTATTTTCGTATAATGAAGGACATTTGTGTGTTATATATGGTCCATCTGTACCATCACATTGAAGCATTGAAAATGGAGTTGTATGATATACGGAATCTTTAGTCTGATAAATCTCAAATTCGTTAATCTCTTGTTTTTTTTTCTTTTTGACAAATAATTCTTACAAAATATGTTCGTTTTCGTTGAATGCGTCGAATTTTCGCAATCGTGAATAACGATTGATTTAAGTGAGAGAAAAACAGGGCCGGCTACATAACGAGACGTGCGCTTGAAGGAGAGAAGACGCATCACCCAACTGCGTGTGTTGTAGTTATTTTTATTGGAGCTCGGCAAAACCCCATAGATGATTGGTTAGCATTGCAAGTTATCAATCAAATGATATAGGTTCGATATTAACAAAAGTGCGTTTACTAAACAAAAAAAGTAAATGTGGCCATTCGTCTTAATTCTTGTATCTTGAAGTGTATCTTGTTGCATTGGTGCCATAAGGATGAAGAGAATGAAATTGAGGGTTTGAGCGTAAAAATAACAAGCCTGCTAGTCGAAAACTTTTTTTTTCGGAGAAGAGGGAGAATGTGGGGTATGAACAAAGCTGAGTAGCATTTCCCATGCGTGTATTTCCCCTAGCAAGCATCAGTGACAGCCAGCACCATGACGGGGTCGTCGTCAGTGTGATGCTGCCTCATTGACGAGTGGACTGTTGGCGGAGCAAGACGCCATCACCGTGAGGTTCCGTATTATGCCAAGTGATTCTACTGCAGTTTGCTAAGATGGCTGGGAACGGATTGTTCCAGTGAGTTGCCCGGTATTCACAGCCTCGACCATACTAAGGTATGTCAGCCCGGCTTGGGGCACGGCGCTAAGTACCAAAAGCTACCGTGGTAAGCTGGAAAGTACTTATAGGCTAATGTGCCTGAGGGTTGCGAGCGCGTACCGTATCGTATCACACGATGCACTCTTCATCATCACTGGTATGGTGCCTATCGGTATCCTTATCGGGAAGGCATAGAGTGCTTCGATATGCGCGGCACAAGAGGCATTCACAGGACTGCAAGAGTGGCCTCCATGGTCAAATGGCACGTAGAACAGTTCCGCCAAAGGAAGGTGGACCCACAGGTTGATCCCGAGGGTAGATAGTTGGGTTAACAGGCTCCATGGAGAAGTAACATTCCACCTCCCGAATGTCTGGTTTGCGCAGGTTTAGAGGAAACGGCGGAACACGTGTTGTTCATGTGCCCTCGTTTTCGCACAATGCGTGACCACATGTTTGCCACAAGCGGGGAGGTCACAACTTCAGACAATTTTGTCCAGAGGATGTATAGGGATGAGTTTGGCTAGAATGCCGTTTCAGAACATGCTGGTAGCGTTGCTGTCGTGGCGTCGGTCTATCTGCATTAGTCCCTCTTTGAAGCAATGCCTTCTTTAAGGAGTCATTAAACTGATAACTAAGTTCAATAAAGGTTTTGGGAACCTTTGAAAAGGCCCAACTACCTACAGGGCCTATCGCTTGGACGTCGCATCAAATACCGAGACCATACGAGGGAATTATATCTCCTCAGCAGCCAAGGGACCCACGACTCCACATTAGGCCGTCTCTATTTTTGCCAAAGTTGGAGATGTTAAAAGTTCAATATTGCAAAACGATCGTTTCAGCTTGAAAACAATCAGACCAGAATTTGGAGTCCGTATCTAAAGGATAAGTGATCCCCCACGGGGCAAATAGCTCAAAAGTAGTGTGTTTTAATTAGTTTTTGACAATTATCTTTGAAGCATGCGTTATAAATTAACATTCTTTCCTTGGCAAAGTTGTGGCTCCTGTTCCAATCTACAATTCGTTCTTTGACACCAAACTTCTAGTTCTTTTTGTTTTCTTGCAATTTCGATTTAAATGTGCGGCACAGTGCGTAAAAAAGTGCTTACCTTGACAGTTGCAAATTTATGATCTGAAATTAGATGTTTAAATCGAAATTGCAAGAAAATGATAAGAGATAGAAATTTAGTGCCAAAGAACGAATTGTAGAGTGGAACAGGAGCCACAATTTTGTCAAAGAAAGAATTTTAATTTATTACGTATGTTTCAAAGATAATTGCCAAAAACAAATTAAAACACTACTTTTGAGCTATTTGCTCTAGAAAACTTAGCTATTTAACTAAACCAATCGATTCAAAGATGCCATTTGATAGAAAATTCAATAATCTTTCTAATAAGGGTCAAAAAACTGCGATAAGTTTGATCATTTTCAAGTTATAGTCAGTTAAGGCAATAACAATCAAAATCATGGAAAGTTCAATAACTACGTAACGGTTGAGATTTGACCATATGCGTAGAACAATTTTTTTCACCATTTATGGTCCTCTATCACCCTTTAAAAACTGTGCACTCAGGAACCTAACACCCTGTATAATCATAATACCATTATTTTACATATGCCCTAGAAAATATCGCCAATCAATTTAGTGTATGTCGATCAGTAGTTGACTACTACATAAACATAAAAGTGTTCAAAATATCATAACAAATAAATTATAATTTTTAAAATCTTTTAGAAAATATCGCTCCTTCAAATAAAATTCAAAACACAAAAACTAAGAAGTATAAAACCTAGTTCAACAGTGTTAACCCTTTGACCCGCATAGAGCTGCACTATCATTTCAATGACGACGAGGTATCATCATTGTAATTCATGTATTGCCATATAAAGAATGAAGAAGGACATCATAAACATCGCCGATGAAGATCATTGAGAAATTTATGATCGCGTAAGAATTTTCTGTACAAGAGAAGATCGATATCTCAGCCTCAGAAACAATCATGAAACCACTCACTTCCTGTATGATAATTCACACTCAAACAAGCCATTTGAAAGGTATAACCATTCGAAAAAGCATCCATTATTTGACATCAAGAATTCAAGTTGGCCACGCGTTCTCTCAAACGGATGGATACTGGCATGGTGACTCTCATTGTTCTCAGCCGGCAGGTAACGGAGGTAGGCAACGCCGGGTCGAGTTACGAAATTCTCAATCTCAAACACTGCACAGACCAAACAAACCAGTTCTGAACCATTTGAACCTTCGCTGCTCAAGTCTAATAATCGAGTAGGTCTTATGGCAATACCGGTCTCTGTGGATCCAAAACAAATGCTCAAACAATCGACAGATGCCACAGAGATGATGTATGCGCGCAGCACTACTCTTGAGAGGAACTTCTCGTCAAACATACGGCCGAGTAGCGCCGATCGCTGAATATGTAAAAATGTACCGGGCGCTGGCTGGTCGGGGTATTTTATTGATATCTTCCGAGGTAGAAACTTGGATAGAAATCACATGGTGACTGCTGGTGAGGCTGCGCGGTGACATCGGCCGTCTTCAAGGTCATTGTCATCGTTGGCTGCCTGCAGCAGCCCATGGCTGATTAGCAGATTGTCAATTTCTATTTCCCCGTTGATGGGATTAGACCTGAGGTGCTAATAGGATGGACAACATCGCATATAGGGATTTATATTTACTGCTAACGAATTCACTATGTTTGATCTTAGAGCTGGATTACCTACGGTCTAAAGATAGTTGATGGTTTATTTTAACATAAGCTTTTCTGTAAAAGCTCAATACCTGTACAATTCGCAATAGGGGTCGTGCACAAATTACGTCACGCTTTTAGGGGGGAGGGGTGGGGATTACAGAACGTGACGACCCATTCAATAAATATTGAGGTCCTATACAAAAAGTGTGACATAGGGGGGAGGGGGGTTGAAAAAGGTCGATTTTTGCGTGACATAATTTGTGTATCATCCCACTAACGTATTAAGAAAGTTTAATGCTACGATTAATCAATAAAAAATTTAATACCCGATATAGCATTAGGCTGTGTCGATTTTTGCAAAATTTCGAATACACAAACCCGAAGAGTCACAAATGATTGCAAATGGACCCAAATAAAGCCATGCAAAATAAAAAAAATATTCTAAAAAATCGATAAGCTAGTCCGCAATCGACTTGAAGCTGGAAACTTTGATTTTTAAGTATGGAGAAAGTAGACTTTTCAAACTTTTGAAGAAAGCGCCACTTTAAAGCAACCATAAAAATTCACTCCCCTCCCTGAAGATTTAGAGCATATATTAGTGCACACTTTGTCAGAAGACAACTTTTTGGTTGCACTTCAGATACTTACCTTACCTTACAAATCAGGCTAAGGCCGGGATGGCCTCTTCTGTACATATGTAGTAGCCGTCTCCATTCCAGCCGGTCTATGGCTGTTTGTCTCCAGTTCCGCACTCTGCGTCCTCCACTTGGTCGACCCACCTAGCTCGCTGCGCTCCACGTCGTCTTGTACCGGTCGGATGACTCTCGAGAACCATTTTAGTCGCTATCCGACATCCTGATGACGTGACCCGCCCACCGTAGCCTCCCGATTTTCGCAGTATGGACGATGGTTGGCTCCCTCAGCAGCTGATGCAGCTCGTGGTTCATTCGCCTTCTCCAAGTCCCGTCTTCCATCTGCACTCCGCCGTAGATGGTACGCAACACCTTCCGTTCGAAAACTCCATGGGCGCGTTGGTCCTCTGCACGTAGGGTCCATGTTTCGTGCCCATAGAGGACGACCGGTCTAATAAGCGTTTTGTAGATGGTTAACTTCGTGTTACGGCGAACTTTATTCGATCGTAGAGTTCTGCGGAGTCCAAAGTAAGCACGATTTCCTGCCACAATGCGCCTCTGAATTTCTCTGCTGGTGTCGTTGTCGGCGGTCACCACCCGGGTAGAGGTGAAATACTGACGATCAAAACATGATATTGGTTTGATTGATATAAGAGATAAAAGATCTGAAAATAATATCTGAAAAATGTTCCTGGAACATCTGAACAATATCAAAATTTGATATTACAAGATCAAACAAATAGCTTGCTGCTATTGATTAGATCTTACAAGATCTAATTATGATCTGATGATGATGTTCCAGGAGTAAATTTTAGATATTATTTTCAGATCTTTTATCTCTTATATCAATCAAACTAATATCACATTTTGATCTCAATATCAAAATATGCTATTATTGAGCTTTTTTCCTCTACCCGGGCAGTGAGCCTAAGTACACGAATTCTTCAACCGCCTCGATTCCTCCCTGGAGCCCTTTGCCATCATGTACTTTGTCTTCGACACATTAATGACTAGTCCGATTCGCCTGGCCTCACTCTTTAGTCGGATTTACGTTTCCACCATCGTCTCAAATTTACGAGCAATAATATCAATATCATCAGCGAGACCAAGCAGCTGAACGGACTTCGTGAAAATCGTACCACTCGTGTTAATCCCTGCTCTCCTAATTACACCCTCTAAAGCAATGTTAAACAGCAATCACGAAAAACCACCACCTTGCCGTAACCCTCTGCGAGATCGATAGAGACGAACCAGCCAAGGGCTGAAAATCTCTTTAATATAGACAAATTAATCAATCAACCTCTGCGAGATTCGAAGGGACTCCAGAGTGTCCCTGATACTCGAACTACGCACATCACTCGATTCATCGGCGCTTAGATCAACCGTATCAGTTTATCCGGGAATCCGTATTTGTGCATAATCTGCCATAGCTGTTCTTGATCGATTGTATCATACGCCGATTTGAAATCGATGAACAAGTGATGTGTGGGCAAGTTGTATTCGCGGCATTTCTGCAACACCTGACGGATGGCGAACATCTGATCCGTTGTAGCGCGTTCACCCATAAATCCAGCCTAATATTGCCCCACGAACTCTTTTGCAATCGGTGATAGACGGCGGCATAAAATTTGAGAGAGTGTCTTATAGGCAGCGCTCAGTAGTGTGATCGCGCGGTAGTTCCCGCAATCCAACTTGTCGCCCTTTTTGTAGATGGGATACACGATACCTTCCATCCATTCCTGCGGTAATACTTCCTCCTCCCAAATCTTGGTAATGACCCAGTGTAGTGCTCTCACCAGTGCTTCTCCACCGTATTTTAGAAGCTTCCTTGATAGTTGATCTGCTCCAGCGGTTTTGTTGTTTTTCAACCGGCCAACCTCCTCCTCTATCTCTTGGGGGTCAGGGGCCGGAAGTCTTCCGTCCTGTGCACATACTCCTAGATCTGTTGCCACGCCACCTTCGGTACTTGTAACGTCGCCTTTGAGGTGCTCATCGTAATGCTGCCGCCACCTCTCGACCACCTCACGCTCGCTCGTGAGAATATTCCCGTGATTATCTCGGCACATGTCGGATTGTGGCACAAAGCCTCTGCGCGAGCGGTTCAGCTTCTCGTAGAACTTTCGTGTGTCTTAGCGCGGTACAGCTCTTCCATCGCTTCGCGATCTCGTTCTTCCTGCTGGCGCTTCTTCATCCGGATGACTGATTTCTGCCTGTTCCGCGCCTGTCTGTAACGTGCCTCATTCGCTCTCGTACGGTGTTGCAGCATTCGCGCCCCCCTTTTGCACTTCAGATAAAGGCGTTTTTAAATTTTGAAAAGATGAACATTTTATTCGCATGATTTCTAACTTCCTTAAATCAGCATCACTGCACGACGCACGTTTTGCGTGTGGAAGAGGGTGTTAATAGCCATCTGCGGCGTCACCACCCTCCGCTGGATGGAAACGCAAGTACCTTATAAAAATGGGATAGTTTGGGTTGTAAATATTCTTGCGATATCACTAGGTGGCGCTAGTAACATGACAGTTTTAAAAATATCAGTTCAGAATCCTGGTAATTTAGAAGGTTGGTGTATCCGGCAAAGCTGATCAGTAGGACAGAGACTTACATAAAATGGGGCACTTGTTTCGCAATTCTGCCACTAGGCGGCGCTAGTGAACTTGCAAGTATTAGAAATCGCATAGCTCAGATTCTCGGGCTGTTCGGGCTCGTTTGGAAGTTGACCATCAATGTTAACTTATTTTCCCAATCAGCCTTGTTAGCTGTGTAATGTAGGTAGCGGTTGTCTCAATTGCCTAAGAATCGCCTGATCCAGTGGTAAGCGTTCACTAAACAGGTGACCCCTAATTCATGGTGTTATGCGGCTTTATGCTTACCGTACCAAGGAATGAATGGCTAGGGGGGTCTAATAAAAACCTAATTACTAAGGGAGCCTGTGGAGAATGGGCATCCTCCACAGTATTACGCCCTTACTACGCTAACCGGAGCAATGGTGCATTGAACCTTGCGTTTCTCCGAGATAATCAGTTGCCCTTCCTAAGTCTCAAATTTGAGGCGTAAAGCGTATGTAGCCCAAGTGGCTCTACTTCAAAAAGTTCATCTTCATAGGATAACTTCTGTATAGGTTACCGTGTGAATCCAGTTTTGCTTCTTTCATTATAAATGAAGTGTCGTGTCCTGAACAGGCTATATTTTAGAATAACGTTTACAGTATTTTCATCCTTTCCAAGCTCTTGTTTTCAGCGAGTATTCGTTGTTCCTCCGCCGCGAGTCGTCGTCTCTCAGTGTTAGTGTGGGGTTAAAAGTGATTTTCTGCGGGCATCCAAAGTGTTGGCTAGTTCCAACCAGTATTCGTTGTCCCTCCGCCGCGAGTCGTCGTTCCGCCGTGTTAGTATGGGGTTAAGAGTGATTTTCTGCGGGAATCCAAAATGGAAGTGTCGCTTTTTTCATTCGGATCGGCCGCGTCGGCGTCGTCGTCGTCAATTTGAATGTGCACATCGTCGTACCCGTGTGTAGGTTAGCGGTTCAGTGTTCGGAGAAGAGGCCAGTTTGTGGGAGATGCCGCAACACATACGCATTGGACACTTCGAAGGATGTTTATTTGTGAGTTCGTTCCATTTTATTGAAATAATCAATACCGTAAAATGGGGTGTTAAGGGACGGAAAAATTGTTCGTCCCCATTAATTGATGGGTTCTACTTCTTGAAACTTTCAGGAAAAGCAATCCGATCATTATCTTGCTGCCTGCTACGTGTATAGATTACAAAATTTGACGATTTTTTGGAGAAATTGAAGATATTTAACAAATTGTGCGATTCTTTGGAAAATATGAAAATGGGGTGTTAAGGAATTTAAGGGGATGAATGCAAAAGTTCTTATATTTGAAAGAAAGGTTAAAAATGACTTATTGTAAACAGTGACTTTTAATTGCTTTAATCACGACTGTTGCAGTTATACTCTTGGGATTTTTTCGGCGTATCAGTCTTCTCGTAAAAATCAAAAACTACGGTTTGATTACTTTCTCCAACGTTTCGATCCAATAAGGATCGAAACGTTGGAGAAAGAAATCAAACCGTAGTTTTTGATTTTTACGAGAAGACTAATACGCCGAAAAGATCCCAAGAGTAAACAGTGACTGTAATATTTCTTGAGCATCACCGAAAAAGATTATCATAGCCCTGAAGGTGCAGGGACAGTTTCATTGTCATCTACCTTTGTATGAGTTTTTTTTTGTTAAAGCCTCGAAATTTGGAAAAATACCGTCAATTGTTCCTGAGTGGCTTCAATTTTCAACAAACACATTATTCATAGTTACAATCTAGAGAAACCAAATTGAAAAGTTCAGGCTGACCAACAGGTTGTAAACTATGTGTATTTACAGTTTTTTGTGCACTTAAAAACTCATTTTATTGAAGTGTTTTAAATGCAAGCATCATTAGATGGCTCAGGGTGTAAACTGTGTAATCAATGCTGATATTTATACTCTGGAACACCGCTGATAGGTCGTATTTTAGATTCTGAGATATTTTAGCGGCCATGATTCATCTTCATAAATACTTTCTTTTGCAAGAGTTAGTGGCAGTCTGGTTTACAAAATATATGAAACAAGTGAGCATATTCCACATTTTTAAAAAGCTAGCGCCAATCATTAATAATATTTAAATAAGAAAACAGACGGAAAATCCATTTTGGAGAATACACCTTCGTAAAAACATAACAAAACACCTAAAGAACACAAACTTCTGTAAAGAGGGGACAACTGCGGCATTGAGTAATAATTATTTGACCAATTTTCTAATTATATGTATCAATCTAACACTTGTTTTTTTAAGATCTATATTGCATTAGTTGAATTTATCATCCATAGCAACTGTTGGGATGTCTATGACCAAAAATAAAATCCGTAATACGTCATTCAGAATAGTAACTGTTATACAATGAATCAATCGCCTTAAAACTTCATGATACAAACAAAAAAGTTATATGAGAAATTTAATCCCCTAACACCCCATCAGTTTATGAAACTAAACTTTTTTCACAAAAAATGTTTGGGTTTGAAAACCACCTTAGTTACATCAAATATTTTACCCTAGTTTCGATTGAAATGAGTTGTAGAACACCTTACAATTACCTAAATATTTTTCCTAATAATATTTTTGACCTCACAAATGAATGTTTCAATGGTAGTGAAATTGAGAGAAAGCAATGCCGTTCTATTTTTGATGTCTAGTGTCTAGTTAAAAACGTATTTTCATGAGTGGTAATCCTTATAGTATGCCTTTATTTCCAACACACATTTGAAGCGAATAAGGAATAAGCAAATCAATTCTTATAGGATTTGGCGATTTTTCAAAGTAGTGAGTAAAGATGAATCCCTTAACACCCCATGAGTTCTTAACACCCCATTTTACGGTAATGCTCAAGGATGTATAAAATTCTGCTCTGGTTTTTGTGCATTTATCTAACAAATATTGGAAATTTCATCACGGAGTGCGCGGCGGACGCGTCGTGGGTCGAGTCGGTTCCGAATTTTTTGCTTCCCATCGCGCTGCAGTGTGAACGAGAAAGAATAAAATCGACGCGGTTGAATTCAGTGCGCGGTGGACGCGTCGTGCGTCGAGTCGGTTCCGAATTTTTCGCTTCCCGTCGGCGCTAGTTCTCAATACACTTTTAGTTGATAATAAATATTTTCTTTCATTTTTGCATTTACACAAAAGAGTGAAAAGTGTTAGTTCGGGCTCGCCGGTCGAGAAAAAAATCAGGGCGCCGACAAGTGAGTCGCGTTCAGTGTATTTCTGTGTGGAATAGACCAAAGGTTTCTGCTCCCTAGTGGAGTGGAGACGCGCGATAGAATTTTCTTTTTGCGTCGAAAAGTGGTCGGTTGTTAACGGCGGTTTGTGTATACTGATCAATTGTCAAATCATATCACCAACCATAGGTAACTCCCGGACTGACAATGTACCTTACCCTACTAACAAAAAAATCCTTCCTGAGACAAACGTGGAGATGCAGCGATTCGCGGTCTTTATAACAATGTTTGTCTTACTAACATTCCCCCCCATCCTCGATGACCGTAAGGACGTGGCCGGCGCCGTTATTGACCTTATTAAAGTTGAGAGCTCTCGAACTGTGTACATTGAGAATAGTAAGCTAGTCCCAAGCCCTATTCATTGGTTCCTTGTGCAATTTCGATTGCTCTGGTCAATCACGGAGTAGCAACTACGAATTGTGCGGTTATCTATGCTCATGCTCATGCTCATGCTTTCCAAGCTCTTGTTTTCAGCATCTTTTCGCTGATATTTGGCAGAATTGCTACGATGATTATATCATCTGAAGTAGCTCAAACATTAATTTGAGATGTTTCAGTTTGGTGGAATACTTAGGTAGTACAGTTTATGGATAACTTAACATAGAATTGCACCTAACCCAACTCTGCATGAGCAGAATTTGTCATGTGTCAGATGAGGAGTCTCCATTTAACCTTCGTAGCACTTTTGAGTGTTCCTTCGCAAATTTTGCGTATTCAGGCGTCCCTGCTCAGCAAACTAGGGAACATGTACTAATTGTTGCGACCACATTGTATGGATAACTCGCTTCCATTGTTACTCCAAGCGAGTTTCATTGTGGTTTTGTTACTTCAACGCCCTCCATTGTGGTATACCATAACTATTGCTTTAACCCTTTGGAGCCGGAGGGGTCATATATGCCCCCGGCGATGAAACCGAGCATAACAAACGTATTCGACACCAGCGAGGTTGCGTCGACAGCGACGAAACAAATCGGCTACAAAAGGTTAAAAGAAGCTTTTCCTCTGTGGTCTGTGCGGACCGCAAGAAGTATTTTTGAATAGAACTCTGATCTGTTCCAGCTCAAAATATCTTCTGATAAACCAGTCTTTTGGATAGCTACGAATCTCTAGCTCCTGTCCCGAGTATTGTAGCTATATAAGCTTTTTAGTGAGCACTCTGCTTACTTCAAATCTCCAGGAACAAATGAGGTTTTGTCCTATTTTTCTCCCGAGAGATTTGAGTATTTCAAACATGTTTTGAACTCTTGTAGTTTTTATTGGGTATTTTCATGGTGTGAAATTACTCTATAGTTTTATCACGAAAGAGTGCGTGCATTGTATGAAGAAGGTATGAGTTCCAGATTTATCTGGTTACCTCGTTCTTTCTGAAATGCTTGAAACGCATTGTACGTTAATAATAAAAAAAATATCACATCTATGATGTACGTCTGGCTAACATGCCTCTTCATGTGAACTCACTTCTTCTTCTTCTTCTTTATGGCTCGACGTCCTCACTGGGACTTGGCCTGCCTCGCTTCAACTTAGTGTTCTTTGAGCACTTCCACAGTTATTAATTGAAGGGCTTTCTTTGCCTGCCATTGCATGAATTTGTATATTGTGAGGCAAGTTCAATGATACACTATGCCCAGGGAGTCGAGAAAATTTTCCCGACCGGAACGGGAATCGAACCGGCCGTCTCCGGATTGGCGATCCATAGCCTTAACCACTACTAGACTAACTGGAGACCCCTCACATGCCTCCCAATTCGGGATGCCCACCGTGACTCTTTTACACTCAAGAAAGCACTCGCTCAAACGTAGTTTTGGGGTGATTTCTTGAATTAAAGATGCTTTCAATGACGTGCCTTTCAATGTCATATTGAAAGCCAAATGACGTCACAAGCTACCTCCTATGAGCTATAGGTTCTCTTCACGCTTATGCGTTTTACAGTGTTCTTTTCAGGGCATTGATTAAACCTGTTGTGGTATGGGCATGAGCTCTCGTTGCGCTTATGCGTTCATTTTCTCTTCTAGGGCACCCCTTCCAATTTCATCACCTTTCCCTTTCCAAATTTCCATTCCTTGTCCCATTCTCCCTCAGGTAAATGATGAAATATGCTTATTTGTATGGCGATGGCACAAATGTCCCAAATAAAGGATAACGTGCCTCTAGAGCTGGCCTTCTGATACCTGATACATACAGAGACTTACATAAAATGGGACACTTGTTTCGCAGTTCTGCCACTAGGCGGGGCTAGTGAACTTGCAAATTTTAGAAATCACATAGACTTATATAAAACGAGATACTTGTTTCGCTATTCTGACACTAGGCGGCGCTAGTGAACATGCAAATTTTAGAAATCTAGGTAAGGTATCTGAAATCAAATTTAGTCAAGACAAACTGATAGGTATCAAAATGTGATATCAATTTGCTGTTGAATACAAATCGAGTTTTCGATTTGCTATCATGCCGGTTTGCCGGTAACAACATGGACAACATACAAGAAGTGTAGAATTAGCATTAGTTAAAATACACAGAAATAAAACCAAAAAAAATAGAACAGAGATCTTCCTTAAGGTTGCGCTGTCGGTGCCACAGGGAAGTAGGAATAGGATCTGCTAGGAAGAGACTAATGACTTCAATGGCGTCTATATTTACCATGCCCATGCTTACCTTCCCGTACCTGCACGTAAAGCCATGAGGCGCGATTATTAACTCATTAGTAATAAGTAATTCCAAACGTCTAAATACCACAATGAATAACTCAGGTCACCAAAATCGAAGCCCCATGCTCCCAGCAACGTGCTCACTCAACCGCCTTCACCTTAACCGGTAAGCTTCTTGCCAGAGCGGCTTATGCACCGGCGGCCATGTGCGATGACGACGCATAATTCCGCAAGATTACGGTTTTGTTTTGATTTTCGTATTCGCCAAATCTCGACGATTTTGGTGCTTCTCCTGTCCAGCACGTCACGTCGTCGTCTTGACCGCTGACACACATGTGCACCGGAGTGGGCAATTGAAATCGAAAGTGTGTACATTATTAAAGATGCTGATCGATCCGAGGACGATCATTTTTTTTGTTGGGTTTACGCCGTTTGCGGGCGCCAGCACAAAGGTGAGGATCGATGTGGAAGCACAACTTGGATGATAGATAGATTGATAGTTCCGAGTTGGCTTGAGCTGACCGTAACATTGGCAGATCAGCCGGAAGAGACCGAAAACTGGTTATTTCTGTTTCTTAACCCGTTTATCGGTTTTTGTTTGGTCTGCACAGTGAGATTCAATCATCGAGTAAATAATTGTGCTATATTGAAGTTCACCTTGCAGACCACAGTTTAGCTAATATAGTTGAAATCTTCCGGTAGTCTAAGTTTACCTTCGTAACTTGATGTATATGTAATCAGGACAAGGCCTGCCTTACAGCTTAGTGGTCTAAGAGAATTTACAGAGTTACTGATTCAGGCATTTCTTTGCCGACTGGTGGACGTCGATAAAGTAGGTAGGGTAGTGGAGGTATTTTGGCCCACCTAGGGAGTTTTATGATATTTATCACATAATATCTACTAAATTTTGGTAAATTTTTATTGGAACACGAAAAGTATTCAACTATGTAATGACCTACATTTTGAATGTCAGTTAAATATGCTGTTCAGTATCAAAAATAGAGAAAATATTTCCACTTCCAATGAAACGCACGGAAAAGCACCAAAAACAAAGAAGGTGACAAATTTGTAGTCAGCTTCGAAGAGGTATTAAATTTTACAAATAAATATTTATTTCATATGCATGTAGTTATTAGAGTGGGTCATCGTTTATATGGAAAAATGAAAAATTCAATAGTATCCCATCAGATCAAAGCTTTTTTGATCCCATTTCAGGACCCAAATAAGTGTGCAAAATTTGGGCACGATCGGTTATGTCTACGTTTTGCGCATCGCGTTTGAAGTTTGTACGGGGTTTTGCATGGGAAAAACCCTTTTTTGCATTTCTCTTATAACAAGCTCGAATTTTTCTAAAACCATGTAACCGATAAAGTAAAAATATAGTCTAGGGTGTCCTGAAAAACTTTGTCGAAGACCACGAAGTGATCTGATGCTTATGAAAAAAGTTATAGCGTTGGCATTGCTTGGCGAAACAACATGATTTTGTTGCTATGTATTGTTATTCCTTTAAGGTGGCCCACATACAAACAAAAATTTCGAAAAATGCCAAGTCTTACCTCCTAAATTAGTTGTTTTGAACTCTTAGAAGCTACGTTCAAAATTTGAGCAAAATCGGTTGAGCCTAAGGGGGCGCTCAAAATGCTTGAAGTTTGTATGGGAAAACTTGGCCAAATGTGTACAGAAATTTTAAATTTTCGAATTTTGCCACTAGGTGGCGCTGTAAGCGTTCAATAATCAAACCCTTTGGTATTATTGTAGGTGCCTACATTCCAAAGAACTTTGTAGAAGTCATCAACAATTCATACGAATTATGGGAATAGGCTGGGTATGTTGCGCAATTCAGATCCCATTGTGATCCTTTACCCTCTGCCCAGCAACTCGAATCCGCGTGGTATCCGCTGGAAACTACGAGATATCTTAGTGAAGATCAGGTAACTTTGATCATTTGCTGACAGGGAAGGGGAAGGGGGGGGGGGTGTGTTTGCTTCTGCAAACCTGAGCGTCTGTTCTCCAGGAGGAGCGGCTCACAACAGCGCCTGATCCCCATGTTAGGGGTGGCTGATCAACGTCCGAGTGCCAGGGAAGAACTCTAGGCTAGGCTAAACTGTACACTGTGGTCCTCCGGAAAGTAGGGAGTTGGTGTCAGGCCCTACGAAGCAGCCGTAAAAAAAATATTGTAACGGAAAATCAGCAACAGAATAATACGAACCGAGACCAACGGCAACGACCCCAGCGAACACAAAGGACTTGCCATTGTAAACTCGGTACGTGGAACAGCCGATCTCTCAACTTCATTGGGAGCACCCGCATACTCACGTTTAGAGATCTACCAGACCTGTGGCAACACACGCGAGCTGGGAACAGCTTTCATCGTGATGGATGATATGCAAAGACGCGTGTTCGGTTGAAAATGTGTGCGCGATCGACGAAAGAATGTGCAGGTTGAGGATCAAGGGTCGATTCTTCAACTTCAGCATAATAAACGTACACCGCCCACACTCCGGAAGCACTGATGATGACAAGGATGCATTTTACGCACAACTTGAACGAGAATACGACCGCTGCCTAGGCCACGACGTCAAGATCATCATACTTAGGAGATCTAAACGCTCAGGTAGGTCAGGAGGAGGAATTCAGACCGACGTTTGGAAAGTTCAGCGCCCACCAGCGGACGAACGAAAACAACTTACGACTCATTGATTTGGCCGCCTCCAAAAATATGCCCATACGTAGCACTTTTCTTCCAACACAGCATATGGAGATTACCACAGCAGACGGAATCGCAAATCGACCACGTTCTGATTGACGGAGGGCACTTTTCCAACATTACCGACGTCAGGACCTATCGTGGCGCCAATATCGACTCCGACCACTACCTAGTGATGGCCAAATTGCGCCGAAAACTCTTCGTCATACACAATGTACAATGCCAACATACTCAACATACGCGCAGAATCTCGAGGCCGCGTTGCTAGACGAGGGCGAGTTCGATGAGACCCCTCTAGAGGACTGCTGGAGTACAATGAAAGCAGCCATAAACGATGCAGCCAAGAGTACCATTGGGTACGTGGAATGGAATCGACGGAACGAATGGTTCAACGAAGAGTGCGGAACGATTATGAAGGAAAAGAACGCAGTGCGGGTAGTAATGCTGCAGCAAGGGACCCGACAGAACGTGGAACGTTACGTTCGGGAGAAAAAGCGCTGCCTGGAAGATGTGAAGTGCGAAGAAATGGAACTGCTGTGCCATTCCCAAGAAACACGGAAGTTCTACCACAAACTCAACGCATCCCTCAACGGTTTCGTGCAGCGAGCCGCGGAATATGCAGTGATAAGGACGGAGGCATCTTGACGGACAGATGTGAGGTGATCGAAAGGTGGAAGCAGCACTTCGATCAGCACCTGAACGGCGTGGAGAACGTAGGCACAGGAGTCCACGGCAGCGGAAGAAACGACGACACTAGTGCAGCGGAGGACGGAAATGAACCAACCCCCATGCTGAGGGAAATTAAGGATGCCATTCATCAGCTCAAAACCAACAAAGCAGCTGATAAGGATGGTATCGCAGCTGTATTCATCAAGATGAGCTCGGAAAAGTCGACCACCTGTCTGCAGCGTATGATAGTCAGGATCTGGGAAACCGAACAGCTACCGGAGGAGTGGAAGGAAGGGATAATCTGCCCCATTCACAAGGAAGGCGACCATTTGGAATGTGAGAACTTCTATTCTTCTAACACTATTTTGAATGCAGCCTACAAAGTGTTATCCTAGATCATTTTCGTCATCTGTCACCTAAAACGAATGTGGGAAGTTATCAAGCCGGCTTCATCGACGGCCGGTCGACAACGGACCAGATCTTTACCGTACAGCAAATCATCTAGAAATGCCGTCAATACAAAGTCCCAACGCATCACCTGTTTGTCAACTTCAAAGCGGCATACGACAGTATCGATCGCACAGAGCTATGGAAAATCATGGACGAGCACGGCTTTTCTGGGAAGCTGACTAGACTTATTAAAGCAACGATGGACGGTCCCGAGCAGAAGAGAATATCAACAGCATAATAAAATATGTAATTTTGGCATAATAACTGTATAATGGAATCAGTATTTTTTATGCTATTAACATATCTTATTATGTTATAAGCTTGCCTGTCACAAGCGGCAAAATAACAAAAATCATAACAAAAAAATGTTCCTGGAAGACCAATTTAATAACATGTTTTGCTTGGTTCAATAACAATTTAATAACAATGATTCTTGCAGTGAATTAATAAACTTGTTATTGTTGTGTTATAGTTCAACACATATTTGAACATTTTCAATAGTAGAATAATAACTAGACTTGATCTACAACAAAGTATATAATTGAAATGTTATTTAGTGGATGAATCTCAAAAACTTGATCATAACAAAATAAGATTGCCCAACAAAACATGTTATAAAAAAGTAATACTTTGATAAAGTTAATAATAACAAATTATAATATGTTATGAATTTGATATTCTCCTCTGCTCGGGGTGTGCAAAACTGTGTAAGGGGTTCGAGTTAACTATCCAGTGCATTCAAATCTCGCCGGAAACTGCGACAAGGTTACGGACTCTCGTACCTATTCTTTAACATCGCTCTGGAAGGTGTGTGCGACGAACTGGGCAAAACAGCCGCGGAACGATTTTCACAAATCCGGTCAATTTGTGTGCTTTGTGGACGACATGGACATTTGGAACGGTGGTAGAGCTGTACACCCGCCTGAAACGCGGGTGTAGAGCTCTACCTGCTTTAGCTGTGAAAATAAGCCAACATCTGATTGAAAAGAACGTCATAACTCATACTACCCGAATTCGCCACGTTGCCGCTGCCTTTCCATTTTAATTTCCAGCTATAAAAAAATTTTTGGAGAAATTTTTGAAGAATTTTTTGGGGGAATTCCTGGAGAAAATATCCGAGGAATTACGGGACGTAACTCTGAAGGCTTTCCTGAAGACAAGCCCGTGCACAGGGGGGTTTGGGTGTTGTTTGTGTAGGCGTTGCGTACTTTTCAACCCGTGAAAAAATCAATTATTATTAACCCAAAATCGAAACCGTTTGATGATAGATCTTTAGCAATCTTGCAGTGTTTACCGACTCGAATTTACCGCTCGAAAATCACAATGTAAGGCTTAAAAATATCTAAAATCGTGGTACTCGATCTTTATCCTATTCTGTTCATATTGGGACAAACTTATGTCGCATTGGGTAGATTGTCGCAACAAATTCAGGTTGCGACATTGTCATTATTGTTGCGCGATGGCTGAATTTTGATTCACTGTCTATTATAATATTTGAAGAAATCTCTGTTGTTCTCAGTCTGGGGAAATATTTGGAGCAGTTCCAGGAAGAATTACAGCAGAAACGGGTTGATAAATTCCAGCATCCAGAAGATCCAAGATAATTTTCAACATGAATTTCTCAAGGATTTTCAGAAGGAATACTAAGAGATTTTCGTATAGGAATACAAAGAGGTTATCCAGGTAAAATCCCTAGGAATCCGTATTTCCCACGGATTCCTGTAGGGATTTTACCTGGTAGAGGAGGCCCGTTCGGAAAATCTAATAGAGGAATCCTAGTGAAATCTCTAGAGAAATTTCAGGCATTTACAGAGAAACAATATAAGAAATTCCTAGAAAGATCCCTGAACAAGTCCTAAGAAGAGTTCCAGAAAAGAAGTGTTAAGGAAAATTCCCAGATTTATTTATCAGTAGGTCGGTTCCAGTGGCACATTCTGTTCCATTTGGGAAATTTGTGTTATCCGTAGATTTATTAATGGATGAATGCATAATAGTAGAAATATCTAAATCTCTGAGTACATCACAAGAGGAGTTCCTGTAGAAAGTACGGGATAAAGCCCTGCAGGAATATCAACAAGAATTTTTGGGGTATCACCGGAGGATGAAAAACGATCAACGATCAAATCTGACTATGCATGTCAATGGTTGCTTCTCCGTGATTGATCTGAGCTGGTACCAATTGCACTGAGATCCAAATGAATAAGGGCTGGGACTTATTCTCAAAGTGCAATTTAAGCAGCTCATACATTTTTGATCTATAA
Source organism: Aedes albopictus (assembly GCF_035046485.1). Lineage (NCBI taxonomy): Eukaryota > Metazoa > Arthropoda > Insecta > Diptera > Culicidae > Aedes > Aedes albopictus. The sequence continues at coordinate 226,685,267 of NC_085138.1, forward strand.
CGGCGCCACGTGCTTATAGTCAGTTGGGAAGGGAAAGGAATGTTAGATTGTGCTGGTTGTTGCTACTAAAGACCGAGAGCACCTCTGCATCCCCACAACCAGCACGGACTGGGGTATTTGTTAGACGGAAAGGATGGGAGATCTGGGAGTCACCGGTGGGTCGGTGATGTGATCCATGGATATTTATTTACAGGGGATGGCCAAAATGTTTGGGATAGGCAACTTTTTTTTTGTCTCACAAAAAAGTTGAACAAGCTATAACTTTTCATAGAGCACATCAAAAAATCTCAAATTTTGACTGTTTGTCAACCTATTATGTGTGCATCATTGGCACAAATTTGGGCTCGATTGATTAATATTTCGCAAAGTTAGAACCGTTCGGGTAAAACACTCTTTTTCAGACAGCTCATTTTTGAGGTGTCATATCTCGGAAACCAGTGAACCGAATTGAATGAAATTTTGTAAATGTTTAACAAACTATTAAAACAAAGGTACTTTTCAAACGTTGAAAAAAGTTATCATGGATTGACACTTTTTGGATTTTTCTCGAAAAAATGTAATTTTTTTACATCAATGTCAATAAATTTTAGTGTTGATATCCAAAGATTTTCCACTTCTGTTCTCAAGATATCTCTAATCAGATATATTAGAGCCTATTAAGATTGAAGGAAGAACACATTTAGTAATTTTTGTGTGGTATTGTAAATTTGACTTATTTTCCTCTATATGGGTAAAAATTTCAATCCGGTATAACTTAATTCGCCGTGAGAAAATATTACATTTTATAACGTTGTATTAAGTATCAATATATTGTTGATAAACGTTAAAAAATTCATTCAATTCGATTCACTGGTTTCCGAGATATGACAGTTCAAAAATTAGTTGTATAAATAATAGTGTTTTACCCAAACGGTTCTAACTTCGCGGAAAATTAATCAATCGAGCCCAAATTTGTACCAATGCACAGTGGGAAAAATTGAACCCGAAACACGACTAAATTCATTTTCTCAGCTGGGTAACAGGTTCTGCCAACGGCTGAGACCATTTTCGCTTGGAAAAAGTGTGCTGAATCGATTGGTGGGGGTCTCATTGGCCGGAGGCCTCACCCTGGCCAGCTAGAGGGCCGGAATCAACCCGAGTTCCTTACGGAGAGCAAAATCGTTGTCATCCAAGAATACTTTCGCACCAGATATTTATTCTGAAGCCGCAAATCAGAAGTCAACCGCACTCCGGATAATATCAGTTGCATATTATGGTCCAATTGTGGTTCCGGAACAATCCGGGACAACCCAGAACATTAGGGTGGGGCTAATTTTAAAAAATCTCTCTGGGATATAATTTCCCAAATGGAAATCGATCTACTAGTCGAAATAAGTAAGCTGTACAAAAATGAATGATTTTGGTTGATCTTTAGGGGTGGCGTAAAAGGTTTAAGTGTTTTTTTTTACAGCAAACCTTTGGAAAACATTTCAAACTAAATTTTCAAACATAATTTTTCTAGACTATATCGGTGATTTTAAAACCCAATTGGCCAAATTTGTGCTCAAAATTGCGATATCTCTACTGGTCTCTGAGATATTTGAAAAAAAAATGTCGTATTATGGTATTTTTTGGGTTAGATACCAAAATATGATTTTTTTTTTCAAACATCTCGGAAACCAATATAACGCAATTTTGAACACAGATTTGGCCCAACTGGGTTCTAGAATCAGAAAAATTATGATTGAAAATTAAATTTGAAACGTTTTTTTAAGGTTTGCTGTAGCAAAAATTTTACTTCACCTTCTGAGATGCTTCTAGAATCTCTTCTAGGATGCTTGCAGAATTCTTTTGGAATGCTTCTTGATTTTTTATAGGATGTTTCCGGATTCGTTACTAAATGCTTCCGGAATCCTTCGGGTGTGCTTGCAAAATGCAACATGAATGCTTCTAGATTCCTTCATAAGCTGCTTTTAGAATCCATCAGGGATGCTTCTAGAATCCATCTGGGTTGCTTTCAGAATTCTTTTAATATGCTTCAAGATTCATTTTTGAATGCTTTCCGAATTCCTTCTGGAAATGCTTCCAGAATAATTGTAGGATGCTCCAGAGTCCTTATGAAATCAGGGTGTCTACTACTTGGAAAACACCTGAAAATCGGGAATCTTCAGGTAACCTGTAATACTTAGAGAACTTCTGGGTACATTTCGTAGCGGATTAAACAAATACTAGAAATCCGTTTTGAATTTTGAAATCAATTGTTATAATTTAATCAGACATTTTCAGTTTCTGAAAATAACCCTGAATCTATCTCTGAAATACATTTTTCGGGGCTGAAATTATTGGGAACCATTCTGAATAAATTTCTTAACAAATCCTTAGAGAAATCGTGGAAAAATTGGATCGCAGAATGATTTTCAGGAATAATCAAAATTGGATTATTAAGGCGAAACTGGAAGCATTTCCTCATTTTTTTGGTTTTTGATTTTTTATTAAATAACGAAGCAATATTTTTAAAATTGGTTTTCGTGCACATGTAGAGTATGGATCAGGGTATCTTCTGATTTTTTTACGCGGTAGAAGATGTTTTGCATTTTTGCAGAAACCATTTTTGAACAAAATTTCACTAAAAAATGGTTTCTGCAAAAACGAAAAACATTTTCTACCGCGTAAAAAAATCAGAAGATACCCTGATCCATACTCTACATGTGCACGAAAACCGATTTTAAAAATATTGCTTCGTTATTTAATAAAAAATCAAAAACCAAAAAAATGAGGAAATGCTTCCAGTTTCGCCTTAAGTTGCATTGATCAGGAAAATACTGACTACCTAAAATGTTTCAATCGCATTTTCAAGCGCTTCTAAAAGTAATACTGGAAAACAATATTATACCATTACCAAAAATATTTCTGGCCAATCTTGGAGAAAAGCAACTTTTTTTTTTTCAAGACAATTTGACGGAATTGTGGTACGCATCTTAAAGGAGTAACAGATGTAATTTGAGATCGTTTTGTAAAAAAAAATCTGGTCTAAATCTGGAATGATTTGCTGCAGATTCGGCATTAGAATTCATTGACAATTCCTCAATATGTTCCTGATACAAATCATAATATTTTTTTTTAATTGGGTTTTTAAATTAAGAAAAATGTATCGATTTTTTGATTTTATACGAAAGAGCACCTATTTCTGAGCCACTATGATTTTTTTCAGATTTTTAGAGTTTTATTTTGATACCTAAAATCAATTTCAAAGAGATTTTTTGAAATCACCTTTTGACAGCTGGGTAACTGTTTGACAGCTCCACCTAGTACAAAATGCGACGAGGGGTTATTCGACAAATCGCTCCCATACAAACTTCAAATAGATTTTTAAATAGGTTCCCGGGCACCAAAATTCATGAAAATTTGGATTTCGGCTCAGTTTCGCATGCAGATTCAGAATATGGAATTATCTCAACACCGCTAAAGAAGCCAATTGGTTTAAGAATATAGTAGCCCTGTTAGAAGTTCTTACATATTGCACATTTTTAAAAACTTTTCGGTTAAAGTTCCTGTATCAGAAAGTCATGTATCAGAAAAACTCTAGGAGCCATTCTGATGGATTTCATGATGAAATATTTAACGGATATACCAGTCATAATTTAGTAATTTTGGAAATATTACAAAACATAAGTTTAATTAACCCTGTTAAAACCTGGAAAACTTACAGAATTTCATTTTGTCTTATGAGTATGAGTAGATACCCTGGAGATGCTTCCCCAATTCTCCTGGGTTGCTTGCATAATCTTTCTGCGATGCTTTCAAATTCCTTATGGATTTCTACCAGATTCGTTTTGGGATGCTTCCTGTTTCCTCCTGTGATGCTTTCAGATTTCTAAATGAATGCTTCCAGAATCCTTGAAACCTTGGAGTGGCCCTTCCAGATTCCTTTTAGGATGCTTCCAGAATTCTTCTGGGATGGTTCAAGACTAATTTCAAGAATGTTTCTAGAATTCCAGATAGATTTTGGAAGCATACTAGATGGATTCTGGAAGCAACCCAGACCGTTTTTGGAAACGTCTCATAAGGAATTTGTAGGCATCCTTGAAGCAACTTGAAAGCATCCCAGAAGGTTTCTGGAAGAATACCTGAAAGATTTTTGAAGCATTGAAAACTAAATTTGAAGAAGGCATTTTAATGGATTTTTGAAGCATCCCTGACGAATTTTAGAAGCATCCCAGAAATAATCTAAAAGTATCCCTGGAAAAAATCGGGTGCATTCCAGAAGAACTGTGGAAGCTTCCCAGAATCTGAAAGTATCACAAAAAAATCTGCAAGCATCAAAATCTGCAAGAAATTCTGCTGTGAGGGAGTAAGTACACTGAAGGAAATTGCGTGGGAAGAATGAAAATTGAGAAGAATAACTTTTGTAATTATGTATGTTTTTGATCGCAGAAATTCATTCCGCTGGACAACCTTTGTTCAACAGAACATATTGGACGAAGAATCTGTGATAATTGGTAAAAATTGTTAATTTCCAATATTTTTGTAAAAATCACCAAATTAAATAAACAATCATTTTTAGAGTCCCTGATGAAGGTCCTATATGCGACCGAAACGTTGGACGAAATTAAATAGCAGTATTTGAATTTTGTCGAGAATGAAAAAGCCATTTTCAAGTTACATTCCATCACAGTCGCAACCAAAACTGAGACATTCTGAAGGCATCCCAGAATGATTCTGGGAGCTTCCCATTAGGAATTTGAAAACATCCCAGAAAGATTCCGAAAGCAATTCAGAGGAACTCTTGAAGCATTCATAAAAGAGTCAGAAGAATCCTGGAAGCATGATTCTGGAAGTATCCCTTATATTATGAAATAGTAGGATTCTGGCAGCATACCTACCTGAAAGACTTTAGAAGCATCCCAGAAAGATTTTGGAAGCTTCTCATAAGGAGTTTGAAAGCAACCCTGAAAAATTTTGGAAGCAGCCAAGAACAATTCTGTAAGCATCTCTAGAAGTCAGGTGGCATCCCAGGAAGCATCTGGAAGAATCCCGGGATTCTTGAAGCTACGTATAAGTATTCTGAAAGCACCCCAGAAGGATTCTGGAAGAATATCTAAAGTATTCTGGAAGCATTCCAGAAAGATTCTGGATGCATCTTAGAACGAATCTGCAAACATGCTATAAGGAATCTAGAAGTATTCCAAAGGAAATCTGGAAGCATCCCAGAAGAATTTGGAAAGCATCCTAGAAGGAATCTGGAAGAATCGCAGAAAAACTCAGGAAGCATCCTTAAAAAAAAACTGGAAGCATCCCAGAAAGATCCTAAGAAACCTAGAAGATATCTGGAAGTGTCCCAGAAGGATTCTGGAGTTATCCTAGAAGGAATCTGGAAGCATCCCATAAGAAATCTGAAATAATTCCAGAAAAAAATTGGAAACAACCCAGACAGAATCTGAGAGTATCTCTGAAGAACTTGGGAAGCATCTTTAAAAAAAAAACTGGAAGCGCCGTAGAAGTTTTCTGGAAGTATCCCAGAAGGACTCTGGAAACATTTTAGAAGAATTCGAGAACCATCTCGAAAGAAATCTGAAAGCATCCCTAAAAGATTCTGCGAGCAACCTCGAAGAATTAGACAGCAAATCAGAAGGAATCTGGAAGCATCCCAGATTGTTTCAGGAAATATCCCTGAAGGATTATGTAAGTATCCCTGGTAGATTCTAGAACCATATCTGAAGAAATCTGCAAGCATCCCAGAAGGAATTTGGTAACATCCAAGAAAAACTCGGGAAGTGTCTCAAAATAAATCTTAAAGCAACCCATAGAGATTCTGGGAGCAACCTAGAAGAATTCTGAGAGCAACTCAGAAGAATTTTGGAAGCATCCGAGATGGAATCTGAAAGTGTCATGGAACAATTCTGGAAGTATCCCTGATGGATTCTGGAAGCATCTCAGAAGGATTCTTGTAATATTCCCGAAAATCTAGGAAATGTTCCAAAAGGAATCAGGAAGCACCCCAGATGGAATCTGGAAGTATCCCATAAGAACTTGGGAAGCATCCTGAAGGAAAACTGAAAGCATCCTAGAAGCATTCTGGAAGCATCCCAAAAGGATTCTGGAAGCATCCTATAAAAAATATGGAAGCATCTCAGAAGTATTTTGGAAGTAACCCAGAAGGATTCTTGACCCAACCTAGAAGAATTCTGGGAGCATCCCTGAGGGATTCCGGAAGCATTCCGGATTGCCGTTTAGTGGCCACCAATATAGTTTTGTTCAACCTCAATTGATTGTGAATTCTGTATTATTTATTAAGCTGCAGCATTATTTAGATATACATAGTATAGAGGAACTCGGAATTATCAGTGGCCACATCTTACCTTCTAACTGACTTGTATTATTCAGAGAGTAAAAAAATTCGAAGAATCAAAATGAAAATTGACATTCTCATTTTTTTATTCGTGCTTCGCCGCTTTCATTGTCAGCTGGCTGCCTCTCTATTTTCATTCATACTTTCAATATGGGTATGAATGTAATGTAAATATCTATTAGAGTAAGTCTTCTGTATACCCGCTTATACGGATATTCTGATAGGGTGGGGCTAATTTTAAAAAATCTCTCCGGGATATGATTTCCCAACTGGAAAGTAATCTACTAGTCAAAATAGGAAAGCTGTACTAAAAAGAGCGATTTCGGATGATTTTTAGGGGTGGCGCAAAAGGGTTTAAGTAAAATTTTTGCAAGAGCAAACCATCAAAAAACGTTTCAAATTTAATTTTCAAACATAATTTTTCTAGACAAAATTGGTGATTCTAGAACCCAGTTGGGCCAAATTTGTGTCAAAAATTAAGGGCTGTTCATAAACCACGTAGACCAAAATTTGGCCATCTCAGAACCACCCCCCCCCCCTCCCCCCTCGTAGACTTTTGTTCATACAAAATTTTTGAAATTTGTATGGAGCGTAGACTTTGGCCAGACCCCCCTCCCCCCAAAAAGCCTACGTGGTTTATGAGCAGCCCCTTACGTGATATTGGTTTCCGTGATATTTGAAAAAAATGTCATATTTTGGTATCTAATTTTTGGGTAACGACAATGTTTTTCAATATCTCAGAAACCAATAGAGATATCGCAGTTTTGAGCACAAATTTAGCCCAATTAGGTTCTAGAATCACCGATTTAGTCTAGAAAAATTATGATTGAAAATTTAGTTTAAAATGTTTTTCAAAAGGTTTGCTCTAGAAAAAAAATCACCTAAACCCTTTGCGTCACCCCCAAAATCGCACATTTTTGTACAGCTTACTTGTTTTGACTAGTAGATCAATTTCCACTTGGGAAATCACATCCCAGAGATTTTTTTTTAAATTAGCCCCACCCTAATGTTCCGGGTTGTCCCGGATTGTTCCGGAACCACAATTGGACCATAATATGCAACTGATATTATCCGGAGTGCGGTTGACTTCTGATTTGCGGCTTCAGAATAAATATCTGGCGCGAAAGTATTCTTGGATGACAATGATTTTGCTTTCCGTAAGGAACTCGGGTTGGTTCCGGCCCTCTAGCTGGCCAGGGTGAGGCCTCCGGCCAATGAGACCCCCACCAATCGATTCAGCACACTTTTTCCAAGCGAAAATGGTCTCAGCCGTTGGCAGAACTTATTACCCAGCTGAGAAAATGAATTTAGTCGTGTTTCGGGTTCAATTTTTCCCACTGTGCAATGATGCACATATAATAGATTGACGAACAGTCAAAATTTGAGATTTTTTTATGCACTCCATGAAAAGTTACAGCATGTTGAATTTTTTTGAGGGAGAAAAAAAGTTGCCTATCCCAAACATTTTGGCCATCCCCTGTATAGTGTTCGTAAGGTGATAGATTGTGTGGTTAATATACCGCATTTAGTTCACCACTGGACTGCGAACTGCGACTTCATAAGTGCGAAAACGTAAATAAAAGTGCGCGATTGCATCAAATCAGGTTGATGTCTTCGGCGCACTATTTCTTCAATCTATGGTGAACAAGTGCTCTGAAGACACCGAGTTGATTTGATGCAATCGCGCACTTTTATTATCGTTTTCGCACTCGTGAAAACTAGTGCGATAGTCCAGTGGTGAACTAAATGCGCTATACTATGAAGGTCAAGCGGCACAGTTCGAATTGATTGCATAACTTGTAGGCGTTATATACACTGTGCTGTGAAAGTTGGAAGGAAGGGAAAAACGAGTTTTTGCAATTCCTTTCTGGTTCTAGCGATGGCTATGAACATATGAATATACATGAGTTGTATATGTAAAGGAGAGAGAGAGAGAGAGAAAGTGGATAGAAAGATTCAAAGTAGGATGAAAGGGACGGGCCAGGGATTGAACTCATGACCTTCTGCATACGATTTAGAAGCGGTAGCCACTAGACCACCAAGCCCGTCTGATACCCAGTATTTGTTTTGAAAATATATATATATATATTATATATATTATATATAGCTAAACAAAATACTGTTACATGGAAAAGTATTAAAGTAATTATCTCTAAAACTATCCTTTTCACAGTGCAACGTAAAGAATTTTTTTAGTGTACCTACTCCATGAGATACAACGTTGTGTTTTAGTCAAAATTGCCCATAACATGTGAATAAAAAGGCCTAGCAATATGTTATGTTCAGAACCAGGATTTCCAAATGTACATCCTTCTCGCAACAGCCCGCGCAAGGCTGAGTCGACACTCTCTTATGTGTGCAGACCATCTCTCTTTACCGTGTGCAACACCATCAGTGAGAAATGTATCGCCAACAGCACGCACACGCATGAGCGAAAGATGTATTGAAACAGCCGCTGCTTCGGCTGCTTGCCTGACAGTTGCATACTCGAGTCGTATCGAGCCGAGTGGGAAACGTCGTCAGTATTGTTGGCCGTATGGCGATGACAATCTTCGGCTAACCAAGCCAGCTGTCGCGTAAAGGGTGTCATAGGCTGTCACGGGAGCACATGGCTTAACGCTAAAAGTTATTCACAAAATATGTGCTCAATAAATATTTTTTTACAAACATGATATGCCTTTCACAAGATGCCCCAGGGGCGAAAAAAAGTTTGTGCCAGCGTTTGTCAAAATTGTATTCTGGCTAAAATATACCATTGATGTGAGATTCAACTCTCTTTTATATTGAAAACATGGCAGTGCATTTCACATGCCGATAAAAAATAATGCTATGCAAAATACTCTTCTACAATAAGACTTACAGGTACATATTCTCTATTTGAAAAAATACATAATATTTGAAACGCGTCGATAATTTTGAGCGTGCGATATACCACAATACTCGACACGTTCAACAGAAGTAAAATGCTCGGGCCGAGCGCAGCGATTTTCGTCACTTCGTGTCCAGCCAACGAGAGACGGTTTGGGCTAGTGCCGAGGTTTTCATCGGCGAACGAACGCACAGCGAAAGCAGACGATGTGAGCAGTTCCCGACAGTGATGTTGTAGGTCGCATGAGTTTTATTCTGTGGGCTGTGATGAACCATGCATTCACAAGGCTGTCATGGGAATAAGAGTGTGACAGCCATCAAAATGCTATCATGATGCGGTACTTTTGGGAAGCCTGTTCAGAACAAATATGCGTTATTACACGCTCTTTAATTGTTCCGAAAGTCACATACTCGAAAAAAAATCAAACAAAAAAATACATTTAAAAAAAAAACGTTTTTTCAGGGATCACTTCAAGTCAAAATTTAAAATTGACCTATAACGTTCAAATTAAGAGCTAGATAAAATGTGTCTTCGGCAACATTGTTTGAAATGGGTTACTTAGGAACAAAACGTCGAAAACGAGTAATATAAGCAAATAGTGAATTATTTATTATTTTAAAGGAAACCCATTCTTTCACTTGTATCTGCCAACTAGTACAGGGGCAGCCTTCTTGAGACTCCCTGAAACAACTTCTCAGGGTCGGCATGGATGTAGTCCAGTTCTTCGCGGGTAGGGAATATTCGCACAATAGTATGTAAAAAAAAAACTTCGCGAACTTTCCCGGCCTTTTCTCCTCCCAACACTTTTCCACATTCTTAATCACTACTCTAACCTGTCTTTATCCTCTACTTCTTCGGAGTCCCTTCTACTGCTGAAATAACGTCCAAAAGCTTGAATGTGTCATCAAATCCTATGTGCGTCCTGCCCAATGTTCTGAACTAGGACTTGTGACGCATGCACACACATACGTTATTGCGCGGAAATATGCGCCACAATGACCTGGAATATTGTGGCATGGGGCAATAAGATTCTGCACCTAAATCCAGATTTTCCGCAATCCACAAAGGTCGCACCGGTTCCTCCTCTCAATAGAGGGTGAGTTTCTGAATCGAATCAGCCCAAGAATTGGTGAAAAAATGGCAGAAACATGCCCATTTTAGTTTACCAGGTACCAGGGTACCATGTTGGCATTCTGAGAGTGCAGTTCTTGCTATAGGTTGCGTTTACTTTCGAGCTCACGCGCGTTCCAAATTTTGAGCTGAACAATATTCAAAATTTGAACATATTTAATATGTTTGTTCGCAGCGTACCGCATTTGAACTTCAACGCATTTTGATCGCGTTTAAATGCAACACTGCCAGTGCCATCTTCCGGCCTGTATAGCTAGACCTCTGGCACCTTTAGGGTGGCGATGGCGATTATCGGACGCATTGTTCCATCAAGGGTCTGAAGCATCATGGAGTGCATGGCAAGATAACGAGACAATGTTCGTGTGTCCCCGTTAATCAGTTCGTCATCCTGTCATTTTGGTGGGTCTACCCTCTCAAGCTACCAACAGGATCGTTTTAAATTCACACAAAATCTGAAAAAAAAATCCACACTGAACTACGAACACTTACACACTTTTCGACGTTTTGTCCCTTCGACGTTTTGTCCTTTCGACGTTTTGTCACCCATTCGTTTTTGCCTAGAACTGGTTCAATGACATTAAATTAAAAAGTGGGTCACCCAAATCAAAAATTGTGGGTGAAAATGCAACAAACAATTGCAAACAGCTTCTCTGGAGAAACTAAGCGTCAAAAATTAACGATAACAGATATAGGAAGTTTTTTCTGCTAAAACGTGGATTCGGACCATTGTGCACTGGTGGGCAGTTCTTCTTCTTCTTCGTGGCTCTACGTCCCACTGGTACTTGGCCTGCCTCTCTTCAACTTAGTGTTCTTTGAGCATTTCCACAGTTATTAATTAATTGGACATTCTTTGCCTGCCATTGCATGAATTTGTATATTGTGAGGCAAGTACAATGATACACTATGCCCAGGGAGTCGAGAAAATTTTCCCGACTGGAACGGGAATCGAACCCACCGTCTCCGGATTGGCGATCCATAGCCTTAACCACTAGGCTAACTGGAGACCCCATCTATATTGGCAGTGGCCATCTATATTTTTTTAATGGTTTGCTGAACCGATGTATAGGTACAATGCGAAATATCAGAGTATTACTTCTGTTTGTCCACGCCAAATGTGTGGAATAATATTTTTTTTTAATTTTAGAAAGCATTAAACAGTTGATTCCAGAACAGAAGAGTTAAAAGAATAATGTTTCAATGAACACTAATTTCACTAAGGATTAAAAAATATTCAAACGCCATATAAATCATGTACAGTCAAGTAGGTATAATGCTATGCTAATCAAACTTGTTGATAATTTGTTTTGTTTGTGCAACAGGCACAATCGCTATTTACAGATGTTCTTCTCTCTAAAAATACCCTGCATAGAGAAATAAATAAAAATCATACCTTTGATGCCACGTATTCACAGTTAATTCACTATTCATAAATTAATTCAAAGTAAACTTCAGCAATTGTTTCGGCCTTCAATTCTCACGGTTGCCAAAAATCAAAATCAATCTTCTTCGGTACCATCCACACCGAAATATCGAATTCACGTCACTGATTCACTTCCCGTCCAGCAACTCTCTTTCACAATGATTTATGCCACTAATATGGTTTGATTTAGCATGCATTCAATTGTCACACAATAAACCACCCTTCGCGCCTTCAAAACCGACAACAAGAGCACAGCAAAACGGATTAGATCCCCGCACAGATCAGCAGCGGCGCGCGACGAGTCATCCGAAACGTGTGACTAAAAACTGGTTCAAATTTTCAAAATCTCGACCGAACCGTTCTGAAGTCAAATGTCAACTGAACTGATAGAGCAGCGAACGCTCGCTCGGCACGGCACCACCGACATTATCCGCGACGATCCGCGCGACCAAAGCTGACCGACCACCAACCACACGGTCGGCACTCGGCGGTAGTGCGATTGCATGGGGAACGTTCAAAAATTACGTCCAACATTTGGGGGAGGGGGGGGGGGGGGTTCAGAAAAGTGTGACAGTACGTGTATTGGGTATAGGAAAATTGCGTGACAGAGGGGGGAGGGGGGGTCTAAAAATCCCGAAAAACGATGGACGTAATATTTGAATCTTCCCATGGGCAAAATAAAATAAAGCAGAAGAGAACAATAAACAAAGATCTTCACTTCCACTGCCAGCGGATGGATTCTGCGCGCGGATCGTGTGTAAAAGTACATGTTGATCATCTCCAGCGGGGTTTGGGTAAAATATAAATGTGTCCATAAAATAGAAAAGTGAGAACAGTACCCACGGGACTATACTTTTAACAGAGAGAACTATTAATGAGTTCGAACAAGATTGATTTTTTTGGGGGATAACATCAACTTTGAACATTACCTGTTGATGGTCAAAAACGCCAAAAGCCCCGTTAACAAAATATACGGTACCGACGGTCGTCTCAGCACGCCATTAAGCGACCTGCGTGTGCACTATTTGAGCGACATGTGTTGAGGGCGATCTTTGATGGCAAAAAAATAAAACACAAGCTAGCTGCACTCTACAGCGAATATAGCATCCCGAAGAAGTATTCTAATAACGAGGTATTCCTGGATTAAATCTTTACATTTTCAATGTGCATTCCATTTCATGCGATCGCAGTACAACTAGATGGTTTCAGTACTGCCGGAATTCTGCAAAGTGACGTAAGCGCCATTCAAAATTTCGATATTTTTTGGTATATTATATATAATATCTGTTGTAAAAATAACACTGTGGTATGTCTGCTGTATTAAAATGCAAGATCTAGTCGTAATCTATCATCTATGGAAAGAAACTTAGAGGATGACCAAGAGTTTTATGCATAATAATCGAAAAATGGGCCATAACTATCAATGTCGCTTACGTCACTTTGCAGAATTACGGCAGAGTAGCGAACCGCGCCAATGTCGGTTGTTTTTGATCAATTCAGTGATGATGCAGCGCCGCCGCTACAATCGCATAGTTTGATGCTCCCTCTCAGTGGAGATAAAACAGCTGAGAGCATTGCAGAGCTGCCATGCGGATAAGCCTCAGTCAAGCGTGCGTATAAGTCTGTTGGCGTTTAATAAGACGCGAGGCACGTGGTTCACTGTATCTCTCTCCGAGCGCTGAGGCGTTTGCGCGCGCATGAAATATTTCAACCAAACACGCTTAGTTAGAATCATACAGCGGAATCATACCCGGATAAAAAATTACCATTCATTACAAGGTAAATATTATTAACATATGACTGGATTTATTGTTCACAATAAAACACGTAGTAGATATATTGTTACTTTTTACAATAGAAATCAAGCCCATATAGTTCGTACAATAAGTGAACATAAGTTTTATTAGTGACTAATTGATGCGATTGTTTTTCAATAGTTCAATAATAATTTAAAGTTACTATCAATAAAAATTAATTTAAGTTGTTTTTATATAAATGCAAAAGTGCCTGCAAAGTTCTCATGGACTTTTTATTAAAAAAGATTTTATTTCTCAATTACACTTAAAAACAATTCGTAACAAATAAATAACAATAAATATTATTGTTACTTGGATCATGTTTGTATAATCAAATGCAAAATCACTTGACATATTTTTTTATAGTTTTCGTTTAAAATTTGAGTACAGTAGATGTTATCGAATGTTATTCGCTAAAACTTCAACGACTGACAGACGTCAAGTAGAGGTGTGCGCCGATTTGAAATCTGTCGGCGGTAGAGGTGTGCGCCGCCGCGCCACGCCGGCGCCGCCGCCGATTTTCGGTTCACGCCGCCGCCGCCGATTATATTTCGGCGCGCCGCCGCTTACGCCACCGAACTCCAATTTTCTACGCCGATCTCAAAAACGCATTGATGAGTTATATTATTTCTTGATTTATTTCATAACAATATTTCAAGCAACTCATTGGAGTCATCTGTATACATAGCGTTGTAAGGTCGTTTTCAGTGGTGGTCCATTGTTTTAGTTCTAAAAATTTTGAACGCTAAAATAGATCAAATTACACTCAGTTCCACCGGTAGTTGTTCTGAATTCTAAACTTTGTATGTCGCGTCAACGATGTTTTTAAAGTGAAAAAGTTTGTCCTTTGAATTAAATCGAGTTCACAAAGATACCAGGGGTTGCTGAAGATAACTGATGGCTGAAGAAAGAATGTAGGGATTCCGAAGATTGAAGAAAATGCTAGTGATTCTGAAAAAATATTTTTGTTGTGTTGATCTCCAAAAGAGATGAAATTTCTCCAGCAACTGTTTTGAGGGTTCTTCTAGCAGTTTCGCCAAGAATTCCGCTAAAAGTTCCACCGGGAACTCTAGAAGGTCCTTCGGGAAATCCGAGGGTTTCCTCCGAGACATCCTCTAAGTCTAGCAGTTTCTCCGAGCATTGTTAAAGAAGTTTCACTGAAACTTTTTGTAGTACTTCCTCCAGAAATTCCTCTAAGAGTTACTCCGGGTATTCTTTTAGAAGATCCTTCGGGCATTTCCTGGGAATTCCTTTAGGAGATCGTCCGGCAATTCCTCTAGGAGCACCTGCGGGAATTCCTTTAAGAGTTCATACAAATTGCAGTTTCTCTTGTAATTCCTCTAGGAGTTCTTCCGAGAATGTTTCTGGGAGTTCTTCCGGCAAGTTCTGTAGCAGTTTTTCCTGGAATTCTTCCAAGAATTTCTTTAGGAAATTTTCCAGAAATTATTCTAGAAGTTTCTCCTAACATTCCTCTAGAAATTCCTCTTTAAATTTCTATAGGATTTCCTCCAGGAATTCTTCCGGGAATTTCTCTACGAGTTCCTTCGAGGATTCCTTGCCGATTTTTTTTTTCCTGGAATCACACTAAGAGTTTCACCGTGACTTTTTCTATAGTTCTTCTGGGAATTCGTCTAGGAATACTTCCGGGAATTAGAATATCTTCGGGAACACCTTTACGAGTTTTCTAGAAGTTGCACTGGGTACGACAAGTGTTTCCTTCGAAAATTCCTTTAAGAATTCCCCCGGAAGTTCCTCTAGAAGTTCTTCCGGAAATTCCTCTAAAGTTCCGGGAATACATCTAGGGGTTTCCCCAAACGTTCTTCTAGGAGTTCTCCCAGGAATTTCTCAAGAAGTATCTGAGTTCATCCGGGCATTCCTCTACGAGTTCTTCCGGGAATTTCTTCACGAATTTCTTGGGAATTCTTCTAGAAGTTCTATCGAGAATTTGTCTAGAACTTCTCTCAGTAATTTATGTGGGAGATCATCCGACAATGTCTTTAGAAGTACCTCCGGGAATTCTCCCAGTCAACACACGATCGCATATGATGTTGAATAGGATGCAAAAGTGGAGGCGATATACGCACACTTTTCACGCGGTTAAATGGAAACAGGTACTCATCTAGGAATACCTTTGGTAATTTCTCTACGAGTTCCTCCTTGAATTCCTTTCCGAAATTCTTCATCAATTTCTCTAGGTATTCCTCCGAAATTTCTTCCAAAGGTTTCCCGGCAATCACTTTACTAGTTGCTGTAAAAGTATTTCTGAGGGTTGCACAACGAATGCCCGGAATTAACACCGAGAATTTCTCTATGAGTCTCTCCGGTAATTCCCATAAGAATTCCTTCAGAAATTGCTCTAAGAGTTCGCCCGTGAATTCCACTGACATTTCCTCCGGCAATTCCTCTAAGAGTTCTTCTAAGATTTGTTTCCGAAATTCTTCCAGGAGCTTCCTAAGCGATCCTCTAAGAGTTCATTAGGGAATTCTTTAAGATGTTCTTCTGGAAATTCGTTTAGGGAGTTCATCTGGGAATCTCTCAAGGTGTACCTACAGGAATGCCTCTACGAGTTCCTCAGGGAATTCCTTTAAGCTTTATTTGGAAATTCCTCTAGAAATTCCACCGGGAATTCCTCTAGAATTTCTTCCAGGAATTCCTTTAGGAGATCATTCTGGATATTTTTTTGGGCAGCTGATTGATGATTCACCATAACAATTATTCCAGTAAATTTTCAAAAAACATGTGAAAATAAAAAAAAAAATAAACCGTAACTATAAACATGTCATAGCATCTTCAACATGATGAGTTACTTAAAAATAAAACACTGATATTGATTAACGGAATTAACAAAAAAATAAAAATTATGGCCACGCCGTTTCACGCCGCCGCCGCCGCCGCCGCCGAAAGTTCATTCGGCTTCCCGCCGATCACGCCGCCGCCGCCGACCAAAAAAGTGCAAAACGCCGCCGCCGACAAGCCGTGTTGTTAGAGGAAGCTCTCAATGAATAACTGAGGAA
The DNA here is from genome assembly GCF_035046485.1 of Aedes albopictus. Lineage (NCBI taxonomy): Eukaryota > Metazoa > Arthropoda > Insecta > Diptera > Culicidae > Aedes > Aedes albopictus. The sequence goes on from NC_085138.1 coordinate 226,701,825, forward strand.
GTATTTATAGAAAACTAGCTGAAAAGCAGGTTTTAGCCAAGTGAGGACGTTACGACAAGAAAAAGATGAACAATGATTTTTCTAATGTTTTCCAATAAATTAAAGCAGCGTTTCTCAAACTATGGGTCGCGACCCACTGGTGGGTCGCGGGCTTATTTTTAGTGGGTCGCGAATTCTTAAGCGATATTGTAATACACGTCCTAATTATTTTATGTCAAATGATATTGTTAGGCATGTTTTAAATTTACAAATTCTCATGGAGAAGCGGCAGTTATCTCCAGTTATTAGGTTTCATCCTTATTCTATTATCTTTTGTATACTGAGTATTAGTCTGCAAATCGATTCGAAAACTTTGAGTTTTCAGTCAGAAAGTTTAAGATTCTGATAAACTTTGAGATTTTCCTTGCCATCTGGAAAAAAATGAGTTCAAGTTGTTGCTTGAAGTTTGCATTCTCAGTAACTCTTAGTTATTTTTACACGGTCAGATAGAAAATTGAAATTCCGAAAAAATCAGCAAAAGCAAACTAATGAATGTTTGGTAACCTCCACCGAATTATCTTTTTATTTTCCAACGTTTGATTTCTTTGAGATTCATACACGAAACGGAAACACGTGTTTGAAGAACAAATTGAGATTTAAATTATGAAAACAAATTCACGTGCTCCGGTGGGAGTCGAACCCACGACCCCCAAATTCGCTAGATGAGCGCTTCTTTCCTCCAAGCTACGGAGCCACTTGACCATCTCCGTCCCCTGAAGGAACAGAACTAAACTCGATTCCACAAATGCACGTGGTTTGTTCCTTTTTGAATTAGGTTCGACTGTAGAATGAACTGTTTTCGGGTGGCTTTTCAGTCTAGCGTAAAATCAAGACAAGTGCTACTTGTTTAATTCCGACGTTTCGGCCATTGAACTCGGCCTTCCTCAGGGGATCTGTTAATTTATTGTTTAAACATGACATTGTACATTTAAATTTGACGAAATACTTCTTTACAAAAAACTCACATAAACTTGCACCGTCCTTCGTATGCTGCTAAAAGCATTGCGCTGAGTTGTCCTATGTTTGATCGTTTTTTGGAAATTTTACTTAGTATTTATCCACCCTTCGTAAATATAGAACAGCGTTCTCAACAAGAACTGTTTGATTAATTTAAAAAAATACACAAAAACAAGAAACAAAATGCTTGATCTCATTTCCTCTCATATTAGAGAAAATTTTTAAAGCTCTGCAGAAGCAAAAATAGCCACTATATATTCAAAGACTTGAGTTTGAATTCTATGTTTCCTTTGTTCCTAAGATTTGTGAAAGAATGCCCAAATTCTGTGGTGGTCTGTAGCGTTGGATTAAAGCAACGATGGATGGTGTGCAAAACTGCGTAAGGGTTTCGGGTGAACTATCTAGTTCATTCGAATCTCGCCGGGGACTGCGACAAGGTGATGGCCTCTCATGCCTACTCTTCAACATCGCTCTGGAAGGTGTGATGCGACGAGCCGGGCTCAACAGCCGGGGAACGATTTTCACAAAATCCGGACAATTTGTGTGCTTTGCGGACGACATGGACATTATTGCCAGAACATTTGGAATGGTGGCAGAGCTGTACACCCGCCTGAAACGCGAAGCAGCAAAGGTCGGACTGGTGGTGAATGCCTCAAAAACAAAGTACATGCTGGTAGGCGGAACCGAAAACGACCGGATCCGTCTGGGTAGTAATGTTACGATAGACGGGGATACTTTCGAGGTGGTGGAGGAATTCGTCTACCTCGGATCCTTACTGACGGCTGACAACAACGTGAGCCGTGAAATTCGGAGGCGCATCATTAGCGGAAGTCGGGCCTACTACGGGCTCCAGAAGAAACTGCGGTCGAAAAAGATTCACCCACGCACCAAATGCACCATGTACAAAACGCTAATAAGACCGGTAATCCTCAACGGGAACGAGACATGGACCATGCTCGAGGAGGACCAGCAAGCACTCGGAGTTTTCGAGCGACGCGTGCTAAGGATGATCTTCGGCGGTGTGCAGGAGAATGGTGTGTGGCAGAGAAGAATGAACCACGACCTCGCTGCACTTTACGGCGAACCCAGCATCCAGAAGGTGGCCAAAGCCGGAAGGATACGGTGGGCAGGGCATGTTGCAATAATGCCGGACAACAACCCTGCAAAGCTGGTGTTTGCAACTGATCCGGTTGGCACAAGAAGGCGTGGAGCGCAGAGAGCACGATGGGCGGATCAGGTGGAGCGTGACTTGGCGAGCATCGGGCGCGACCGAGGATGGAGAGCGGCAGCCACGATTCAGTTTTATCGTGAATTTGATGTAATACTAAATAAATGAAATGAATGTAGCGTTGGATGGATCCAGACTGGTTAAATTTGTATTGCTTTTTTCACTGAAAATTTTCCTTGCTTCGCTGAACAACATGACGTTTTCTTCCAGCGAAGGCTTACGCGATACAGAAAATCGCTGAATTTCACACTAACACTGCAGAAAATCTGTCAACAATAACAATAACACATGCATTTTTAGCGAAAAGATCTATTTGCGTGACAACAATCCACTCCCATGACCGAGGGGCGATTCACTGTACTGCGTTACTGATTTGAAAATACACGAATGAAAAAAATACACAAAAATGCTTCAATACACGATAAATTCAAAAATGAAATAAAAATACGCCACATTCGAAAAAATACACCAATTCAAAATAAAAATGCATAAATGCTCCAGTGCACGGAAAATACAATAATAGTTCAAATTCGATAAAAATGCACAAATACGGTAGAATTCATTGTTCAATACACGAATTCGGGAAAAATACGTTGTTATTGTGAAATGACATGGAAAATTCAGCAGATGTTGATGTTTTCAAATTCCGGGACTGGATGCCTGACGATTCCTGAAGCGGGGAAGGATCCAAACTTCCGGAACATTCCTGAGCACAATCCTTCAACAAACTCCACTGGAAAGGTTTGGTCACGGGGTTTGCAGTTTTGATAATTTCAAGATTAACTCTTGGTAGATTAAAAGTAGCAAAAAAAAGCAATTGTGTTGAGCTTATGCGAAGATTGCCGATCGTGATGCTGGAGGTAGAGTTTGCTAGTTTCCCGGATTACATACGACAGGAATCACTCCGGAGAATGAAGGAAGGAAGGAAGATGAATGCCTGCAGAGAGTATTCGAATATTTTATCCAAAGCAAAGGATAATGATAGTTTTCTACCGAGATTGGTCCAAAGCAAATCCAACGCATATTATTTCCTGTGAAATTCCATCGAGGATTAATTACAGGTTATTTCCTAGGGAAATTCCTCCGAAGATTTCTCCAATTCTTTTTCTTTTGGTGTGAATGTCTTTCTTCTTGGAGGGAATTTCTACTAAATAAATTTCTCCGAAAGATTCCTTTAACAGCATATTTTATGGTAGTTCCCTTGGTAATTCCTCTATTAAGATTTTTTACAAAGATTGCCCCAAGAATCCCTTATGGAAATATTTTTTTTTATTTCCATTTTATTCACATTCGTTGAGATAGTCACACCGGGATTTCCTGTTGTGCATTTAAGGTTATCCTCCACTAAAACTGCTGATGGAATTCTTTCCGGTGCCTATTCGGATATTCCTCAAGATATTTACAACGGTGTTGCTTCAAGAATTCGCAAGGCACTCAATCAGAATTATGTGAGGTGTATCCCCAGAAATTCTTTCAGTAATTTCCTCTAAAATTTCTCCATAAATTCCTTCTTCGATTCCTCTGGGAGCTCCATCTTTCAGATTCTTTAGGATTTTTTTTTTCAGATTCCTCTAGGAGATCCTTCCGGAAGTTCCTCCATAAGTTGTTTTAGAGATGCCTCCTGGGATTAATCCATGAAATCCTTCTGCGGTTTATCCTAGAAAAAAAAAACTCGGGAAAGAATCAAGAGAAATTTGCGCTGAAATCCTATAAGACATCCCAGACTCGTTCCCAGAAGGGATCTCTTTAAGGAATTTCAAGAGAGGAATTCTGGAGAAGTCCCAGAATGCGCTTCTGGAGATGTCTGAGCAGGAACTCTTGGAGGAATCCCTTAAAGAATACGTGGAGAATACAGAAAGTATTTCTGTATGAATCACACAATCAACTTTTGGACGAATCCGCGAAGGAGCTACCGAAGACATTCCAGGAGGAGCTGACGGGGGCATCACAAGAGAAATTCCTGGAGGAATCTCAGAAAAAGTTCCAGGAGGTATCTAAGAAAAAATGCAGGAATCCCAAAAAGAACTTCTCTAGTAAGTCCTCAGTACCGGAGGAATCTCAAAATTGCTGCTCAAAATAAACTTTTCCTACTTCTTTGTTTCCTCGAATCTTTGGTCAGGAACGGTTGTCAGTTTTTTCAATAAATAATGTTTGGGATTTTGATAAAATGCAGCATATGTCAAGCCCCAAATGCAAAATGTGAAAATCGATTTAAAATACACATTTGTTCGAAAAATGCTCAATTATTGCATCAATACATATCAATTCCATTTTATTCAAAAAAGTGCAGAAAAATGCAATAATACAAAAAATACAAATTAATGCACCAAAAATACACCAATTCAATTTTCAATACACAGGGCTGCATCGAAAATACATGAGTGAATCGCCCCTCGCCCATGACTACCGGGCGGCCGCCGTCAAATATCAGGATTGCCAACTGTCCGGCGACTGCTGTCAGTTTTCTTTGTCGCCGAATCTGGCGCTGAGTCTTCGGCGCGGAAACCCAAAGGTGGGAATAAAATTTTGGGGTTTGCGCGCAATATAAGAAACTTGCGAACTTATCTTTAATTCTAGACAAAGAGTTTTTTTTGTCTGTATTAACGAGATTTTTAACCCTAGGAAGACAAAGAGTGTCCGATACTGATCGCCAACCTTATTTTGAATAAAAAATACTTCAAAACTTGAAAGATGTAAGTGTAAATGCTACGTTACGTTAGTTTTTGCGTTAGTTTATAAAAACAAATAGGAAAGCGATAGAATGTTTTTACGCAAAAAATTAGTTCTAATTTTGCTTAAAAGACGTATGATTTGCAACGTCGCCAACGTCGGTTGTTTTTGATCAATATTCAGTGATGATGCAGCGCCGCCGCTACAATCGCATAGTTTGATGCTCCCTCTCAGTGGAGATAAAACAGCTGAGAGCATTGCAGAGCTGCCATGCGGATAAGCCTCAGTCAAGCGTGCGTATAAGTCTGTTGGCGTTTAATAAGACGCGAGGCACGTGGTTCACTGTATCTCTCTCCGAGCGCTGAGGCGTTTGCGCGCGCATGAAATATTTCAACCAAACACGCTTAGTTAGAATCATACAGCGATGAGTGTAACAGAAACATTAATTCTGTTGAATGATTCATAATATATATGTATGTATGTATCGTAATTTTTGCACAGAGAACAGACATCCAGGCTAGAACAAATTTCATTCAGAAAATGTGCCATGGTGTAGTACATTCTAGACCTGTGCGCCGCCTCGCCACGCCGCCGTCGCCGACACTTTTTGTCTCACGCCGACGTCAACCGAGGTATCGGCGGCGCGCCATACGCTGCTGTTTGTCACGCCGCCGATTTTCATTTTTCACGCCGGTGATCAGTGCACGAACAAAATTAAGTTTACATAAAGTTGAGATAAAAAAAAATCTCACGATCACTATCATAAAAGTTTGATTACAATAACTGATTTCTTAACTCTTACAACACACATTCACATCTCACCAAAAGTTTTTTTCTTCCAGAAAGATTCAGTGATGCCTCCAGGAGATCCTCCTAGGATTCCTCCAGGAAATTCTACAGGGATGATTTTTCTAGAAGATCCCTCAAGAAGATCTCGACAGAAGTAACTTCAGAAATTCATTTAGAGAATTAAAAGATGCCTCCTAGACATACATCAGAGATTCATCCAGAAGAAGACCCTTCAGAGATTCTCATAGGAGGTCCTTCAAAGATGAGTCTGAGAGTTTCTTCATGGATTCCTTCAGAAGTTCCTTCAGGAGTTCCTACAGGAGTTTCTTTGTGAACTAGTCCAGGAGTTTCCTTCATTCAGAAATTCCTGGAATTTGTTCAAGAATCCCTCTTGAAATTTCTTCGGAGATTCCTCTTGGAAATACTTCGGGATGCCTAGTGATTTTTTTTTTTCAAAGATTCTTTCAGGAGTTCTTTTAAGGATTGCTCTACAAGTTCCTTCGGTGATCTTTCAGGGATCTCCCTAATAGCTCCAGGAGGATTCAGGGATGCCTCCAGGTGTTTATTAGGAATTACTTCAGTAGTTCCCTAAGCTATTTCAACGGGAGTTCGTTCATGTATCCTTCCAGAAGTCCCTTTAAAGATTCTTTTAGGAGAATTCATAAATGCCACCTGCAGGCTTGTCCGCACTGAGCGGATGAAAATTCTGCTCTTTGGATTTACACCATCAAACGCATCATAAATTAGAAATCTTTTCATCATCCAGAAGGATGTTGAAATATCCTAAATGTCATTTTGAACTGTCAAAAACCGCACCGCAGAGCCACACTGAGCGCGCAAAGAGATTTTCAACCGGGTGAAAATATTGCGCGCAAACCCCAAAATTTTATTCCCACCTTTGGGTTTCCGCGCCGAAGACTCAGCGCCAGATTCGGCGACAAAGAAAACTGACAGCAGTCGCCGGACAGTTGGCAATCCTGATATTTGACGGCGGCCGCCCGGTAGTCATGGGAGTGGATTGTTGTCACGCAAATAGATCTTTTCGCTAAAAATGCATGTGTTATTGTTATTGTTGACAGATTTTCTGCAGTGTTAGTGTGAAATTCAGCGATTTTCTGTATCGCGTAAGCCTTCGCTGGAAGAAAACGTCATGTTGTTCAGCGAAGCAAGGAAAATTTTCAGTGAAAAAAGCAATACTCTAGTGAATTTCACTTTGAACGGCCCGTGCGGCTCTGCGGTGCTGTTTTTTGACAGTTCGAAATGACATATAGGATATTTCAACATCCTTCAATCTAATAAGATGCAAAGATTTCTAATTTATGATGTGTTTGATGGCAGAATTTTCAAGCACTCAGTGCGAACAAGCCTGGCCACCTGGAGATCCATAAAGATTCCCGTGAGAAGTCTCTTCATTAGTTCCTGCAGGAGGTCTTTAGAAATTAGTCTAGGAGTTCCTGCAGGGATTGCTTCTGAAGTACCTTTAGAAATAACAACAGGAGTTCTTTCCAGAAATTCCATCAGAGATTTCTCCAGGAGTTTCAGGGATTCTTGCAGATGTTTCTTTAGAGATCCCTCCTGAATTTCTTCAGGAATTCCCACAGCAGTTCCTTCAGAGAATCTTATACAAAGATCCAAGGATACCTCCGGGGGAATTCAGGGATTACCCCAGAAGTTTATTCAGGGATTCCTATATAAGAGTTCCTTCCAAGATTCCATCAAGATTCCTTAGGGGATTTCAAGAGAAATACCTTTAGGAATTCTTCCAGGAATCGCTCCTGGGGATCCTTCAGATTGTAGGTTGAGATTTTTCCAGGAAGACTCACGGATGCCTCCAGGAGTTACATCAGAGATTTCTCCAGAAGCTCAATCAGAAATTCCTACAGGAGTTGCCTTAGGGAATCTTGTATGAGTTTCTTCATTAATTCCCTTAGGATAATAACTAGGCATATCTCCAGGAGTTTCCACAAGAATTCCTCAAGGATTTCCTTCTGGAAATCTTTAGAGGAATTCTTTAGAGAATACCTCCTGCAAATCCTTCCCCCTACCCGGAAAGATCCGCTGAAAATCCTTCGAGAATTCCGCCTGGAAATCCTTTGGATATTCCTACCGGAATACTTTCGAGCATCCTCCTGGAATCCCTGCAATGATTTCTCCTGCATTTTTTTCAGGGATTCCTCCTAGACTTCCGTCAGTGGTTCCCCTGGACTTCCTTCGAGGATTCCACCTGGCCTTTTTCCTGGAATTCTTTCGGGGATTCCTCTTGGAATTCCTCCGGAGATTCTTACTATATTTTCTTTCGGGGTTTCCTCCTAGACTTCCTTCGTGGATTCCTCCTGCAATTCTTTCGGGGATTCCTTCTAATATTCCGTCAAATTTCTTTGGTGATTCATCTTAGAATTCCTTCGGAGATTCCACCTGGATTCCTTATGGAGTTCCTCCAGGGATTTTTCCTGCATTTAATTTAGGGATTCCTCATGGACTTCTTTCGGAGATTCCTCCTAGAATTCATTCTGGAATGTCTCCTGGAATTCCTTCGGGTATTCCTCCTGGATATCCTTCATGGATTCCTTCTGAAATTTCTTCGGGATTTCCTCCTGGAATTTCTTGGATAGTTTCTCTTAGAATTCCTTCGGAGATTCCTTCTGGATTGGTTCAAGTATTCCTTATGGAATTCCCTCAGGAGCCTTTCTGAAATTCCTTTGGGGTTTTCTTCTGGAATTGCTTCATTAATTTCTCCTAGAATTCCTTCGGGGATTCCTCCTGGACTTCCTATGAGGATTCCTCCTGAAAATCCTTCGAGTATTCCGCTTAGAAATGCTTCGGAAATTCCTCCCAGATTTTCTGCAGGCGCTTCTGCTGGGATTTCTGCAGGGATTTCTCCTGTAATTTCTTCGGGGATTTCTTTTGGAATTCCTTCAGGAATTCTTCCAGGGATTCCTTCGGGTATTCCTGCTGGACTTCCTTCAGGGATTTCTCCTGGGCTTCCCTCGGGGACTCCTCCTGAAATTCCTTCAGGGATTCCTCCTGGATTTCATTCGAAGATTCCTCCTTAAAACCCTTTGGGGATTCCTCCTAGAGTTCCTTCGAGGATTTCTCCAGGAATTCTTTCGGGAATTCCTCCGGATCTTTCTTCGAGGATTCCTTCTGAAATTTCTTCGGGGATTCCTCCTAATATTCCGTCGGGGATTCCTCCTGAAATTTCTACGGGAATTTCTCTTCGAATTTGTTCGGAGATTCTTCCTGGAATTTTTTCGGTTTTTCCCCTTGGAATTCCTGCGGGAACTCCTCCTAGAATTATATCAGGGGTTTCTCATGGAATTCCTAAGAGGGTTCCTACGAGAATTCTACCTGGATATATTTCGATGATTGTTCCTAGAAATACTTTGAGGATTTCTTCTCAAATTAAAAAAAAATCTGGAATTTCTTTGGGGATTCCTCCTGGACTTCCTTAATCAAATCCTTCTGGGATTTTTCGGGGATTCCTCTTGATATTCCGTCGTGGATTCCTCCCTGAATTCCTCTGGAGTTTCCTTCTGGAATTCCTTTGGTGATTCCTCTTTAATTTTCCTTCGGAGATTCTTCCTGAAGTTCCTTCGAAAATGCCTCATGGAATTACTCCAGGATTCCTCTTTCGGTATTTCCGTCTTTAATTTCTTCGGTGATTTCTCCTAGAATTTCTTCGGAATTTTTTCCTGGTATTCGACGATTCTTCCTTATTGAATTTCTTTGCAGATTCCTCCTGGACTTCCTTTGGGGATTCTTCTTAGAATTCCTCCGGGGTTCCACTTTGAAGAATCCGCTTGTAATTCCTCCGAAGATTCCTCCCGGAATTCCTTCGGAGGTGCCCTCTCGGATTCCTGCAAGGATTTCTCCTGTAATTTCTTCGGGGATTCTTGCTAGACTTCTTTCGAGGGTTCCTCCTGAAATTCATTGCAAGGTTTCCTCCTGGAATTCCTCCGGTGATTCTTCCTAGAATTCCTTCGAGAAGTTCTCCTGAAATTCTATCGGGGATTTCTCTCGGAATTGCTTTGGAGATTCCTCCTATAGTAATTTCGGGGATTCCTCTTAAAATTCCTTCATGGGTTTCTCTTGAGGGGTTCTTCCTTCGAGGATTCTTCTTAAAATTCCTTAGGAATTCCCTCTTGGGATTCCTTTGGTGATTTCTGCGGAGATTCCTCTTAGAATTCTTTCGGGGATCCTTCACGGATTTCTTCCGGGAATTTCTCCTGGGATTCTTCCTAAAATTCCTTCGGAGTTTCCTGCTTGAATACCTTATACGCTTCCTCCATGGAATTCATTCGGAAATTCTTCTTAGTATTCTATCAGGAATTTCTCCTGGAATTCCTTCTCGCTGTTTTTCGTTGATTCCTCCTAGAAATCCGTTGGGGATTCCTCTCGAATTTCTTTTGAAATTCCCGCTGGGATTCCGTAGGAGATTACTCTTGGAATTCCTTTGGAAATTCCTGCTGTAATTCTCTTGGGATTCCTGCTTGAATTAATGTGGGGAATCTTCCTGGATTTCCTTCTGAAGTTCCTCGAATACTTGTTCAGAATTTTCTGCAGGAATCTCTAAAAGAGATTCTTGAACCGCCAGAGATTCCTGCAGAAGTTTCTTCAGGGATTCAAACAGCAGTTTCTGCAGAGATTAGTTCAGAATTTTCTTTATGGATTGCTACTGTGTCGAAATTTCAACGAAATTTTCTTCATAATTCCGTAAGCGAATTCTTCCAAGATTATTTTCTGGTATCTTTCCGAGTTCCTCCAGAAATCATTCCAGCAAATCCTTCTAAAACTCATCCAAAAATTTCTTCCAGACGTTCCTTCTGGGATTTCTTGGTAGTCGTGCTAGAGTTCCTCCTGAAACTTCGATCTTGAATACTTTAAGAGTTGGATTCTCTCTAGATTCGTTTTTAGAATTTCTCACAGATTTCTTACTGCGTTTCCTCATGTTTCCTCCAAGAGTTCTTTCTGGAAATCCAATAGTTAATTCTAGGAATTTTCCAGTTATTTCTGAGAATCCTGTAAAAGTTACTTCTCCAGATTTGCTAAAAAAATTTCCAGGAGCTAATGGGAATCCTTCAGAAGTTTCTACTCCAAATTTTCCAGAATTCTTTCTGAGAGTATTTCAAGGGTTGCTTCTAGGAATCTTGCAGTTTCTTCTGAAAATCTCCACAAGTTTTTTTTTCTCAGAGCCCTCCTGGTATTCTTTCTGCAAAATTGCCTTGTTAATTCTAAAAAAAACAGTTCCTTGTGAGAATTATCCAGGATTTCTTGTTGTGGCTCCTCCAGGAGTTTCTTCTTTTGATAAAGGTGAGTTCTCTGCGAAAGGGTAGAGACAAGCAAGTGCGGAATTGGAACACAGGAGAACAGCGCCGTTGAAGGCTGAAGCGAGCAGCCGGATGGGATGGAGATGTTTGAAGTTGGCCATGTTATGTACTATGGCAAAAAGTTGAAATTCTTCTATCTTCGGATGGTCATCACTTTGGCCACGATGGAATGAAAACAGGTTAATTAATTTTAATTATTTTATATTTTATTCACTTAATGCTTAGATTTTGCATATCGTGTTAATATATACTTTTTTTAGAAAAAGAAGGAAATAATTACAAACTAAAAAGAGGCCTAACACAAATTGTTACATAATCATTAATCATTGATTCTCTCTGCCTTAAGACGATCTAATTTCTTTCTGGTCTACCTAACTAAATTTATATTTTCAGCAATCAATGAATTGTTAGTTGTTTCTCCGTTTCTCTTTTAAGTAGTAACTTAAAATTTTTCCTCAGAACTATAATGAACTTGACAATAATATAATTACATGCATTTTTTATACTTTATAGAGAACGTAACATACCACTTTTTTCCTCCCATTTTCTCTCGATTTTTATTCTTTTTTTTCACTTGATGCAGTATGCGTTTTTTCTTCATTTTATTTTGTTTGTGTATTTATATTGTACAGCGCGGTAATCTCAGCAGTTTGGACTTAATTGGAACATTAGCTTCACTTGCTTCTTCATTTGCCTGCTCTGCACTGATCTTAAACCAATAATTACTAAAAGTTTCTTTACTTGCCTATATGTAGCGTTATTTCCACTTTTGTTTTCCACTAATATCCGGACTTTCAAACAACGTTTTTGCGTTTTCCACCGGTGACAGAGTTGGAGAAAACGTGTTTGAAACAGAGCTTTTTTCGCCCCTTCTCTGAACTTAGAGAAAAACAGAAAATAAAACATAGAACATCGACAATGGAGAACTCAAAACAGTCCTAGCATTGTTCTTTTTTTACTTGTTGGTTTGTTGCATTCTCTCCCGCGGATTGGTTGGCATAGACGAACTATTTGTTTATTTGTTTTAATTATTTACTTTATTTGTTTGTTGCTAGCTTTCCCTTAAACAAGCTCGGTACAATAAATCCGCGCCCTTCCACAATGGTTTGTTTGTATGTGTGTGATCGTGTGCGGTTAAGCTTTCTGTTGTCTCCTATATAAACATATTAAGCTTTCTGCTTTCTTTGCGTTCCTTTGTCCAATTGCGCAACACACATTAAAACAGATTCGCTTGCTCGCGGGTAGTACACATGCAGGACAACTTCCATTTACGCGTAACACACGACTGTCTCGTCAGATCTGGAATCCTCCGTCAGTTCCGCGTACCCGGATCAAGAAGAGGGAAAATGCTTCTAGTTTGTGGTAATTCGTACGGGTGTCTCGCTCTCTCTATCTAGACGGGGACGTGTCTCTTTTTAGAAGGGTTAAGCGCATTAAACTCTCTTTATCTCTGTAGGTTGCGAGTTTGTGTCTGGATTAAGATATTTTTCTAACAACAGGATAGACTGTATTGGAGTAATCGTTACTTTTCGTCATATCCTCTGTTTATTTCTTTCTGGGTTGTGTTGTTTATTAATAATTCTCGTTGTATATCTCTCTAGCTGGTTTTGCCTTTATTCAGTGTGTAAGTGTTCTAGCATTTTATGTATTATTTTTGAATACATGTTTACCCTTTTTCATAGATAATTTTGTTCATTCATACTTTAGTTTTATTATCATAATCTGTATTATAATTAATATTTATAATAAATTACAAGTTTGCATGAGATATAATTCATACTGAATGTGTGTATTCAACTTGTGTTGTTGTTGTTGTTCTATCATTTTTCACATTATGCAACGAACGATACGAATGAGAATGCGATTGTATGTGTATTGTGTGTTCTAGTCTTCGTCGCTGAGCGCCTCGTACTGAGCCGACAGGAGTGGTTTGGGCTCAATGGGCGCCGCGTTGGATGAAGACTGTCGGTCATCGTTCATGCCTCCGCCGCTGTTGGGTGGTGGGTGGCCACTGCCGCCGGCACCGCCCAGCGTCGGCACTACTAGAGTCGTCTTGGGAGGTCCCGGAGGACCCAGGTTGCCTACTACGGGGCCTCCCGATACAGTAAGGGCACTGTAGGGATAGTACGTGGGTGGAGCAAAGGTGGTTGGTGGTGGCCCGGGGGCTTGACCGGCTCCTCCATGGTAAGCTGACGGATGGAGGGAATTGTGCATTCCTCCCTGAGGTTGCGAATGAGGAGGCATTTGCTGAGATGACGATGGAGGTCGATGTGGGTTACCTCCGGAAGCAGGCCGTCCGGTTTCGTCGTCGATTAGCATGTCACCTGGAGTTGTACTACGATCGAGATCTTTGTTGTGGTGACCTTGGGATGGCGGTCCATGGCCGTGCTGGGCTGGCGAAGGATTCCTTGGTGACTGGTGGTCTCTTCCGTCATCGGCCCGCTTGTCGTCCTCAGTTCGCATTGCCTCCACTATTCGGCTCTTGACGTAGCAGTCTAAGGCAAAATCCCGAGATCGGGTAAGTGGCGCAGCGGGATGAAAGAATTGAGTATCAGGTGACACCGATTCGTGGAACTTATTTCGCACGCCAGGAGATTGTGCCATCCGTATAATGTGGCGGTCATCCGGGGTCGATCTCCCGGGACCTTTACTGCCCGGTTGTACGTACTGGTGACCCGGTGGACCTTGCGATTGTTGCACTTGCAATTGCACTGGTTGTTGCGAGGGAGACTGCGGGGGTTGGCCATGGGGACCCTGGTCTTCTTTACTCGGTGGCATCCGTCGGTATTTCCAGGCTTCCGATGCGGGGATCATGGAGGGATCCATGGCCATTATCGGACGCATTTGCAGGAACGGGTTCGGAGCCGGGGAATAGTCCTTGGTGATGATGGTTTCAGTCAACTCGCCGAGCGTTATGTTCTTCCGGGTCGGTTCCGAGTCGACGTCGATGTTTATCACGTTTGGCGAATGAGATTTCCCGTTGTTTTCACTGATCGGCGGTGGACGATGATCTCGGGAGGGATACTGAAATCGGAAGAGAAATATTAAGTTTAAGGACCTCAAAGCAAGCACGCTGATCGCTACTGATATGAAGTACCTACATTACTATTAGGCTTAAAGAAGTTTGTGTCATTTGGTATAAGATCACATGGCATAAAGGACCGTTGGCATTATGTTCAATTGGTATAAAAAGAAGGGTGCATTTGTCGTATGCTTCAAGGGTTCAAGGGCCCATATAGCCGAGGCGGTAAACGCACGGGTATTCAGCATGACCATGCTGAGGGTGACGGGTTCGATTCCCGGTCGGTCCAGTATCTTTTCGTAAAGGAAATTTCCTTGACTTCCTTGGGCATAGAGTATCTTCGTGCCTGCCACACGATATACGCATGCAAAATGGTCATTGGCAGAGGAAGCTCTCAGTTAATAACTGTGGAAGTGCTCATAGAAGCTGAGAAGCAGGCTTTGTCCCGGTGAGGACGTTACGCCAAGAAGAGGAGGAGAGGAGCCTAAGCTCGTGGCAACAGTGATCGCAGGCAGATTGCCCGTGAATCTGATGATCAACCCAGAATGAGGCGTTCGCGTACGCGGATAGCCCGACAAAGACTTCAGACGCAACTGCTTTTTCTAAGCAATCGCAGGAGCGTGCAAAGCAGCCATCAGGTGAGGAGCTACCAGCAGGAAAGAGAAAGCCAGTTGAGAAAAAAGGCTAAGCTAGCATGCAAGCGCGAGAGGAACATTCAAGACCAAGATGAACACCAAGGCGTTGCATCTCTCCGAAGCAATACTTTCTGTTCTGGTGGTCCCAAGGAGACAATGGAATTACCGTAAGTACTTCATATAGTGTAGATGTGTTCAGACAAATGAATTTCTTGATTCCCAATACTCACATAAGAAGCACGGTGCAGATCGCGGCTGGGAGGCAGCGGTGGTTCCGACGCCGTCTGATTGATCTGATGGGTAATTATCGCATCAATCAGATTGGCCGCGGTCAGCGGGCCCTCCGACGATGGTCGCATTCCCATCCCTGGCTCCATGGGCCTGTAACGAAATGGCAAACTGATAAATGTTACAAAGCTACTAATTCCGGCTGTATCACTCTAGTAAACTCACCTTTCCATCCGTTCATTGATCATTTCGTAGTGCTTCCGGCGACGTTCCTCTTCTTCCTGGTGAGCCAACCGTTCCCGGTCCCGTTCGCGTTGTTGCCTGTCGCGTTGCTCCCGGTCACGTTGCTCACGATCCCGCTGTTCCCTCTGCTCTCGTTCCCGTTGCTCACGCTCTCGTTCCCTTTCGCGTTGTTCACGCTCTCGCTCCCGCTCACGTTCCAACTGCCGTTCTCGTTCCCTCTCGACCATGATCGAGCGCTCGCGTTCGGCGTGGATGTTTCGTTCCCGTTCAAAACGTTCTCGATAGTTCACGATTTCTCGATCCCGCTCCATCTGCTGTTCCCGATAGGCCGCCACCGACGGGTGTTGCAACGAGGGATGCAGCTGAGGCTGCTGTCGACGTTGTAGGTCCAGCTGTGGATGAGAAGAAAAATATTTGAACTTTACCTCCTGCCTCAATTTTCTTACGAAAGTCCGCCAAACGTACCTGCTGCTGTCTTTGTAGATGCTGTTGCTGCTGAACTGCTGCAGCGTGTTGTTGCTGGGCTGCCACCGCTGCTGCGTGCTGTTGTTGTTGCGCTACTGCGGCGGCCGCTGCTGCCTGGTGCTGCTGTTGGACCGCCGCTGCTGCAGCAGCAGCCGCGGCAGCTTGATGTTGTTGCTGCTGTTGCTGCTGCTGGTGGTGGATCTGGATCATGGTCGGGTGATACCGAATGTCGTGGTGCGTTGGCGGCGGAGGGGCCGGTTGCTGTTCGACGATCGATGGTCGCTTGTCGTCCTTGTGCGGAACCGTCATTGGCTGTTGCTGGACGGCTAAGTCAACTAGCGAAGCGAATGCATCGTGTCCTGGTGAGAAGAGAGAATGGGTCATTCAATTAGTTTGGCCCTTGTTCGAACGTAAGTCCTAAAGATATGTCTGGCAGCAGTGTGGAGGAAAAAAAATACAAATTTCTTACAAAATGCTTGTGAGAGTTTCCTTTACTACAGTTTCTAACAAAACTAGTGAAAAAGGCAGATCAAATTCTTGTTGAAGTGTAAGCCATTTGCTTCGGTGTTTTTTGGTGAAATTCCATGAAGTAATCCTGAACCAGTATTGTTGGAGGTATTCCAGGGAAAATTATTGAGAAGATTGTGTACCAAAACTTCCAGTGGAGCTGTTTTCGAAATTATGGGAAGAATGCAGGCAAAATTAGTCTCCCTCCTTAGCATTGTTGAATCGAAACTGATGACAAAAATAGTTACTTTAGAGACCAAGCTTATTAAAAAAGTGACCTACAGATTGCGGGAGGTGACTGAAGAGGATATCAGAAGTTATTATATAGACAATCCATCCATAATCAACAAAAAACAACAACGCTTCTCAGAAAGAAATCATTATCACGGTAGACTGCATGGCCGCCATGGCGGAGTTGGTTAGCAAAAAATTAAGACTTTTCAAAATTATAATTTATAATCCGCCGGCTTGAGAAATTTACCCTACGTAGAACATCCCGAATTAAAAAAAAAAACATAACCAAATAGGTATCTATACATACCTTGCATGTAGTGATGTGATGGCGGGACAAGATGCAAACGATTCGGCGCCGGACTGGGCGGCTTGGACCCGGCGCCACCGCCAGCGTTGCCACTGCCTCCGACCGTGTTGTGCCTCTGGATGACGCCCTGTCTCTGCGGCGGCGGCGGAGTCCTGTGCGGACTAGGGGTGCTGAAAACAGGAGAAACCCTGTACAATTGTAAAAAGTTAGGTTAGCTTCGGTCGCTCTACAGTAATGCGAAAAATGTGTTAAATTACCTGTTGACGTGATCGGCGGACGACGCCCGGTTCAGATACTCTGGCCTGGCGTTGCGGTCCCGTTCGGCGGCGTACAGTAAAGCAGCCGACGAGTTCACCACATTGGGAGCGCTCCGCGGGGATGGAGATTCTTTTTCGGGCCGGCCTCCGGTTCCGACCGAGTTCCGGCCTTGGGCTTGGCCGTGCATTTGCTGCGACGTTATGTAGTCGTTCATGATGATCTGCCGGGAACTGAGTTGCTGCGGTTCCAGGGAAAAGGGCGGGGCATTTCGGCCGTACGCAAACTGAGGCGCCTGGGGGCTTCCTTGCGGCGGCGGCTGAGACACTTGTGCCGGACTTTGTCGGTTGTTGTAGGACTTGAATTCGTATGTGGGCCGTTTGTCCGGCAGAGTATGCGCGGACACGTGGACCGGTGTTCCTTGGGTGATGGATCCGAGCTTGTCGTTCGACGAGGGCGGGGTCTGCCGAAGCATATTTTCATAGCGAGGACTAAGCGTAGTTTGGCCTTGGACTATGATTTGTTGGCCAGCAGCATTTACCGGGGTGCCGTGGGTGATCGAACCCTTTGGTCCGGTGGACTGCGACGGAGGTTGTTGCATGGCCGATTGCACTTGATGCGTCATTTTGGGGCTCAACTTGGGAGCATTCTGCTTCTTCGTAGGAGGTGGCGTCAACGAGATCGTTTGTTGTTGTATTTGACCCCGCCCGATAATGGACGGAGCAGCATTCGGAGGACCGCCGGAACCTTGGTTTAAGCCGACCGGTGGACCTCCGGGCATATTTGAGTAGCCGGAAGGTAGCTTCGATGAACGGCCCGCTGCGTCGCTGTAATAAGGTCCGTAGGGACCAAACGTTGGAATGTTCGGAGGTTGCTGATTACTTGGCGGCGGATAGGGCTCCGGACGATCCGTGCGAAACAGAGTAACTGTGCTTATGTTGCTCGGATGATGTTTGAGTGACGGTGGGGCACTGGGTAACTTGCTGTTATGCGCTGGTGGAGGAAAGTTATCTCTCTGTGGCTTCTTGATGCTGAGATCGAGCGTTTCGTGCTGCAAGCGGAACACCATGTTGTTCTCCTGAGCACTCGAGCTGGGCGCCGATTGTTGGGACGGCTGATGGGAGAGCTGATCAGGCTGAGCTTGTGGTTGCTGCGGCGTCTGTTGCTGTTGTTGCATAGGAGGTTGTATTTGTTGCGTCGGTGCCAATAATTGCGGAGGTTGCTGTTGTTGTTGCTGTGACTGCTGTTGCTGCTGGGGCACTGGTGTAATAGTAGCTTGTATTTGGGAACTGATCGGATGAGTATGATGACTAATGATCTGCGTTGGTTGACCTTGAGGATGGGAATTCACCACCGAAAGTGTTGCCATTTCTCCGGAGGAAGATCGATTGGGTAAACCCTTCGACAAATCTCGATATTCTCGTTGTGGGAAATTCATTGACTTTGCTGACCCGGGCATCATACTATTAGATTTTAGAGATCTTTCTATCACATTCAGCATCACGTCCCGTACGTTTTGAGGTGAGCTAACGTCGTTACCACGGGGCCCGTTTTGTAAGGGAGGATGGTGTACAGAGATGATGGGATTCGCTCCACCATGCGGTGGATAGTGAACTTTGGGACTCTGGCGGTTCGCCGGGGAAGTTTCATTTTCCTCATCAGCTGTTTCCGTTGCCGAGCTGTCATACTCTTCTGTGAGCTTCTGCTTCCTAGGCGGCTGCCCGGGCGGTAGTAATCGATCATCTTCGAAGTTCTTCGTCAGAGGGGGTGGCGCCAACGTTTCAGGAACATTGATAATCTCCTCCTTTGTAACATTCAGCGGAACTGAGTTGTTCGGACTCTCGGCAGATGCCGTTGTATCACTACTTCCGTCTCGTTCGTCAGATGAGGAAGCGCTCATATCGGACTCATCGCCATCGGTCATTGCAGGACGCCGATCTTCACCGGGATGCAGCTTGTAGTACTCCGTTACCGCCAAGTCGAAGCCATATTTCTTCTTGTAATGGAAGTAAAAACTCTTCAGGGCGACCGGAGTCTTGTTCAGCGTTTCTGCCAGTTGGTTCCACTTAGGTCCAACATCCTGCAGCAGCTTTTTCAGTCGTGTCACTTCGTCATCGGTAAGATTCGTTCCTAGCAAATGGGGACCCATTTTGCGACGGATGCGAGTCAGACAGGCGGAACAACATTTCGTCACGTTTGGCGGAATTTGCAACTCTTGAATGATTGGGTCGCGAATCTCCGGCGAGAGCTCGAAGAGACGCGGTGGAAGATTTCGGAATCGTTTCACTCTGTCTTTCGGATTTGGACAGGTCGGCAAGGGACAGTGCGTGTATCTAGAATGGACGGATTGATCGTTCAATATTAAGCCCTGTGCAAATGCGGAGGGAGAGTAATATTGCGAGTCGTACCTAGATTTCACCGACTTGCATTGGCACGTATTGCAAACACGTGCCCCCGGCGGTATCGCCTCTTCCGGTATGCCGTACTGCATACCCCGGCCGCGTTCGAGCGGGCGTGTACGAGGACACATCTCGGCCTTACACACGAAACAGGAGTGCAGTGCGCCACCCTTGTCTGGAAAGAAAGAAAAGAGATACAACGGGGATGATTAATAATTCATTTTCGTACAGTCGAAGTGTATCTGGGTAAATTAAAACAGTAATAAAGACTCACACTCGGATCGGGTTTCAAAACGACTAAACAATGATGTGGCATTATAAATTTTTTAAGGTGCATAATAAATAAGCTTTTCCTACAATTACTTTTTCGATGCAAACCAAGTTTTTAATCTGCTTAATGAAATGTGTTTATCTGGATATTGAGTTAAATTCGAGAATACAAGTGGTCTCACTCTATAAAATCTTCATAGCACAGTGTTTATTCTCTGACTGTTAATAAATCCTAGTTATTTTGGTAACATATGTTAGTATTTTAAGCCTTATCCACCATACTTATAAACCAGTAGTTATGGCGAATATCTTGAGAATTATCGAATTATCAAATACTTCAGAAAACTGTCTTGAAAGAAGTTGTTCACAAAATCTGTACTTATTTCATGGTGGGTTAGTTACATTAGAAATGGCTCCTCAAGTCGTGTAAACGAGACTGTAAACATTATACTTGGCCAGATATTTCGTAATGATTTTCTTCCGGGGTTCCTCCCGGGATTCTGTCAGAAAATTCTTCCGGCTTTCCCTAAGAGATTTCTTAGGTACTCCCAGAGTGATTCTTCCCTGAATTTATTTCGTAATTCATCCCGAACTTCCATCCCGTTCCAGCCCTCTCGTGGGACCTCGTTTAGGTTTCGCCCGGTTTGTTTGTCCTAACCTCTAACAGTGCTGAAAAAAATGATGATCTACCTTTCATTCCGAACGCTCTACCGAAAGTCTATTTATATGTCATCCGCGAGTTAAATTCACCACCTGATTTGACCAATAAATCCTATCAAATTCGAGTTATTGAAAACCACAATGATTGCAAACTGCTGTGTCAGCTGCTTCAACTAGTACAATCTTGATTGCGATCCCCATATTCCAATTAGCAACTTTCTGACCACAAATCCGCAAACACCTTGTCGAGCCGAAGGAAAACTTTGTTTCCGTTTTTCCTGTCTCAGCCTTCAACAAGCTAGCAGCTCAACAGCAAACCGCAACCGAAAACAATATGAAACCAATTCAACAGCCGCCACCACGAACCGCTTCTGCCCAAAAGTGAGGAAAACTCGAGGGCAAACAAAACAGCCAGCCAAATTATGATATTTAATCAGAAATTTGAATGCTGGCACAGAAGTTTAATTTAGCGGCAACTTTCGCTGCTAATTTAATTAATTCAATTTAATTAGCACGCGCGCGACGAACAAACTGACGATGTTTGATGCGAACTGCTTCCTACCTACGCCGTTTTTTTTTTTTTCGCTGGCAATCTTCACCATGCTAATGGTAATGGTGTATGATAAGGTACGTACCCCCACGTTACATCTCAGCTGGTAGCTGAAGACACGCGGTTTTAGCACTCCATCATCGAGGAGCGAGCGACGAAGACGGTGTATCTGCGCCAAAGTCAATAAATTACGATTATTAAATGAATGTGACTCCGGTGTCGATAATTTGATTCGCAGTTCGTTTCGACATTCCGATTGGTTACATTTCCATTTTTGATTAAACAAATCGCGCGCCCCCAGTCGCGAGGGTGGTTCATCCTTTCACTCCGTGGTTTCAATCACATATAATATTTCTGCTCATATCCCAGAAAGTCGTTCTGTCCTCGTCATCGTTTGTGAGCAGAACACAAGCTGGCGAAAGTTGCGCCGTGGAGCCCATCTTCCGCCGCCAACCAGTTTCCCCATTGCCCAACGATTCTGCTTGCGAATTTTACCGGTTGGTTGGTTTCTGTTTGGTTTCTGATTTCAGTCTAAATTAACTCTGTTTGCCTTTTACGCTGTTTAATTCTTGCCAACCGCTCTCTCACCTACAACATGATGAGAGCTATCGGCTCGGCGGCAGACAAAAGTGATGAGGGATCATTCATATCGTAACACTGACGAATGGATAGATTTGTCTATGAATCTAAGATTTAAAGATGGATGGAATGGGCACTGTTAAACAATACGTGCTAAAATTTGATACATTCCCCAAACCTATTTACAAATTTTGCGATCATCCTCTGCGTAATTCGTTAAGGCCCAATAGCCAGGTCCCATGAGAATGAGCTATACTCTATTCATGCTTGCTACTCCGTGATTGACCAGAAAAATCGAAATTGCACAGGGAACCAACAAACGGAGCTTAGGAATAGCTTACCATTCTCAATGTGCATCTTCGATAACTTAAAACTTTGCGTCGGCCACGTCCTTACGGTCATCGAGTGAGAGAAGGGATATTAGTATGACGTGCGTTGCTTTGCTACTAGAGAATCTCTGAAATAATTCGTAGAAGAGTACCCGAAGGAATGGCCCATATAGTTGCAGCGTATTCACTGCCGTGTGCAGCATAGTTGTCCCATGTTAATAGGGATTCCCATAGAACATGGGACAACTATGCTGCACACGGCAGTTCAGGGTATTCAGTCCAATCTTTGGCAGAACACGAGGAGCAACATAAACAGCCTTGCTGACCAATATGCGCTGTTCATTTTCCGGATGATTCAATATACCTCTCCCCAGCCGGGAGAACGTCAACTCTGGATCTGTTCCTGTCCGACCAGGCATTGACAAAACTAATCACCATTTACGAACTGAGCTTACCCGGTTACGGTTACGAATCATTACCCGGTGATATGCATGCGAAATGCAAACTACCGCGGATACAGCCAAGCCAGCGATGAGACGAAACTCTCATTGGGTAGACTGTGTGGTATTCAGCCGCATAGTCGACAGCCGTCTTCCGGAAGATCTGGCCTTGTCAACCACAGAAGATATCGAACAACAACCTTGAGGCATTTTTCACGAAATTGTAACTAATGGCGGTTTGACTTCTTCTATCTTTCCCCAGCTATCTACATTCACTCTACCTACTTTCACCCACTTTCTTAATCTAGTCTGATCTTCTTTCTTTGGGGCCCCTTTCTCCCGCTGTCATCATCCACCGATCCTTTCCTCTCTCGTTCTTCTTCTTCCCGTTCGATACAACCTTTGCCGCCCAATCGAATCGGAGTATCTGGACCACTGGAAAACAGCTTTTAGGACGGTCATCGGCCAGGAGTAGCGAATAGCCGGATTCTCGTCTGCCCAAGTCTTCACCGGATATCTACCCGGCGGAGGGTGACCCATTTTGAGGTTAGGGTTCACCTCTGTAGTTGCGGTAAAACCACGGGGTTCTATGCCCTCTTAATCCTGCACACACTTGATCACCGCTTCGGTTCAATGAACAGCGAGCAGATATGTCAAAATAACATTTCAGCACTGCTTCCAACTATGCTGTTGGGGAATACTTGGGCAAAATGGTCGATCTTATGCGCATGATCAATCAACTTTCGTATTGCTTTTTTCACTGAAAATTTTACTTGCTTCGCTGAGCAACATGACGTTTTCTTCCAGCGAAGGCTTACGCGATACAGGAAATCGCTGAATTCCATACTAACACAGCAGAAAATCTGTCAACAATAACTCAATACACATGCATTTCCAGCGAAAAGCTCTATTTGCGTGACAACAATCCACTCCCATGACTAACGGGCGACCGCCGTCAAATATCAGGATTGCCAACTGCCCGGCGACTGCTGTCAGTTCTCTTTGTCGCCGAATCTGGCGCTGGGTCTTCGGCGCGGAAACCAAAAGGTGGGAATAAAATTTTGGGGTTTGCGCGCAATATCATGGCGTGGCCTCTAGCGAGAGAAATTGCAGGATGATGGTAGATGCTGTAGTTGGCTGAGTCCTTATCAGATAATCAGAAACATAAAGTGGAAACACGCAACACAAACACTTTCCTGAATTTTATATAACAAACCGGCGAATACTACTCTAGACAAACTCTCACAAACCTGCTGAGGGGCTACTACGAACCGTTACAAAATGTTTCGAGCTGATCTACTATCCGACCATATGGAGGTGGCTTGCTTTCCCCAACAGGGGAGTAAAAATATATGGAGGTTAGGAAAAGTGATTCCATTTCGAACCAACCCGTCAAGGTTTTAAAACTACTCATTCTCTATCGGCTGCTAGATTTCGTAGAAGAACACAGCATCTTCGCTCCAGAACAGTTCGATTTTCGGAAGGGCCACTCGGTCGTTTACCAGCTGGTCCGTGCCGAAAATCGGAAAGCGGATATTCGAAGTGAATCAAGCAGGCGCAACCTCGGAAGCTCACGCGATCCCCGTAGAAATGTCTCAGGGCAGCCTCCTAGGGCCCTGTTGAGCCTGTTCGCTTTAAACATACCGCAACTCCCCGGTAGCTGCTGTCTGTGCCTTTACGCTGATGATAGCGCCATCCTAGCGAATGGAAGAACCCCCAAGGCCTACGGATCGCGACTTCATTAAGGAGTAACCACCTTTGACTCGTACTTCAACAGCTGGAAGATCAAAGTGATCAAGACGATAAAACAAGTGATCTTCCTTCGGCATCGTAAGCCGCTAAATAACTACCCCCTCCGGACTATTTCATCAGGATCAACGATAACCTTGTGGACTGGTCCAGCGAAGTCGATTAGTAACTTTTGACGACAAAAGGCTCTACAGGGAGCACACCGACAATCTGAGAAACGGGTGCGCCGGCTTGATCAAAACGTAGTAACCTCTGATCAACCGGCGGTCCCGAATAACGCCAGAAGAACAAGACGACAATACTCAACGCGATCATATTCAAATGCTCCAAGGGGTTAAAAAAACGGCTGCTAAAAGGAATCCATCATGTTATAGATAATTTCAGAAATTTTCCATGTGTTCCTCCAGAAGTGTTACAAAGAATTCTTTTACGAAATCTGGTATGAATTGTTTCACCAATTCCTCTATGATTTTTCACAAATCATTTCAGATTGTTTGAGAAATTCGTCCACGGATTACTTCAAAAGTTCCTCTGAATATTTGTTCAGAAATTTCTCTGGGCATTGGAGTGCAGATTTCTTTAGAAAATCCACCACAAATTTCTTCAGAAATTCTTCTAGAAAATCTTTCCATTTTATTTAGGAGATTTGTCCGAGTTTTCGGCCAAAAATACCCTCACGGACTCTTTCAAAAAATTTTCCACGGATTCATTTGAAAATTTTCTTCGTGGATTAGTTTACAAATCCCTCCTATTCTACAAATTCTACATAAAAAAAAAGATCTTCCAAAGCATTTTGCATGATTTTCTTCTGCAATTCCTCCTATTTTCCTAAAAATATCCATGAATTTGAGCAGAAACACCTAAGGATTTTTTCAAATATTCGTTCAGAGATTTCTTCAGAAATTTATTTAGACATTTATTCAAAAATTTCTCCAGAGATTCCTTCAATAAAATTTCCAGCGAAGTCTTCAGAAACTATTCCAGAGTTTGTTGTAATGCTACACAAGTTCCTTCAAAAATTTATTCTTGAAAATTCTCCCAAGGATTCCACTAGGAATTCCTCCAGAAGTTTCACAAAGCGCTTTCTTACACAGTTGTGTATTTAAAAATTTAAGAATTTCCTCCAGGGATTTTTTTTAAATACTTCAGAGACTTACCCTAGCTTTCGGGACTTTTCTAGATTTTTTTTCCCGAAAAATCCAACGGAAATTCTTTTAAGCATTCTCTCAAACGATATTCCAAGGATTTATTTCGAAATTTCCTCCGGGGTTTGTTTTAGAAATTTCTCCAGTGATTTTTTTCAATCTGAATTTTTTTCGGAAAAAACTTCCTGGGAACTCAAGGTAGGGTAAATAAATATAATATGTTCCCTTAAGCAGAAACGGCAATATCTCTGAAAATAGCGCATTATTCTAACTAAAGTCCACTGCAAATCGTTGTTCTTAAAATCAATAAAGTGATGCATGCGAAGTTTGTTTCTGGAGGGGCGACTATGGAAGCTTTAAAACGTTTTTCGAAAACGTTCCACTCCACGATAAAGCTGTCCCAGGGGGTAATTCCACCACATGCTTATCCTAGGAGGGTCTTTCAACAACTGTTTAACGGCATAAAAGTTGCAAAATATCACAAGTGAACAGAACTACAGTAAAACCTCCATGAGTCGATATTGAAGGGGCCATCGACTCAAGGAAATATCGAGTAGTGGAACAAAAATCCTTTGGGAAGCTTTTTAGGGGGACCATCATAGTAACCCAGAAATAATTTTTCAGTATGGAATAATTTACCTCCATGAGTCGATATCGAGTCAAGGAACATCGACTCATGGAGGTTCGACTGTAACTTCCTTTACAATGACGAAAGGCAAAATATTATGTCAGAACCCTCGTTTTCAGACTTTTTGATATTTTTATTGTTTTTTGTACCCACCAATAAATGGAACAGCTTGATGGCAATATTTTTTTTTATTAATTAAGATTTGTAATCGATCACGGATGCGAAAAACGCTTTAATCGCTATAAAATGCAGGGAGTTTTTTGTTCCGATGAGGCCGCTTTATACCCATTTACCTACTCTTTAAAAAAAATGTGATATTCATTCGGAAATTGTCTGCAGGAATTCTTATAGAAACTGCCCTAGGGGTTCCCTCGCAAATTTTTCGAGGGATTCTTTCACAAAATTTCCCATGTCATTTACTATAAATTCGACTAATTATTTCTCCAGAAATATCTCCGGATTTTCCTCACGAGATTTCTTTACAAATTTCTCCAGGGATTACGTTGAAAAAACTTTCACAGATTTCACAATTTCCTGAAAAAATGTCCCAGGGATTCTTAAAGAAATTCTTTCAGGGACTTCTTTGGAAACTCATCGAAGATTTACTTTAAAAATCATCCAGGACATTCTAAAGAAATTCAGTGAGTTGTGAAAATTCTTTCACAAAATATTCTACGGATTCCGTTAGACTTTAGAAAGTCCTCCAGAAATTTCTGGTAATCTCAAAAGTACTCAATGGATTTATTTTTAAGAGGATGATTCACAGATACATTAAGCTTTCTTTAGAATTTTCCCCAAGGGTTACTTTGGAAATTCTATAAGAGATTATTAAGGAAATTCCCATTTTTTCACATTCCTTTAGATATTCCATCAAGATATTTTTCTTCCAAGGATTTCTAAAGAAAGGATTCCTTCTGAATTGTTTTTACAGATTCTTTCAGAGGTTCTTATAAATATTCTTTCGGAAAGGCTGGATTCTTGCAGATTCCTGTAGAAATTCACACAGAGATTTCATCAGAAATATCGCCGATTATTCCTCTATGTATTGTCCTTCAGGATTTCCTCCGAGCGTAGGAATTTCTCTATGAATTCCTCCAAAATTTCATTGGAAAAAAAATGTTTGGGATTTTTATTAGGGGATTTAAAAAAAATATCTCATAAGGTGTTAGGTATTCTACCAGAGGTTTCCGGGTGTTTCTTCAGGTACTCCTCCTGAAATTTCGTCATAAAATCCATCATACTTAAAATATTCCTGTTTTTCAGAAATTCTTTCAGGCACTAATTTAGAATTTTCTTCAGATTTTTTGTAATTCCATCGAAAATTCCTTCAGCTATACTTTTGAAAATATCTTTAGAGACTTCTTCAATATTCTATTCTATTCTATTCTATTCTAGTTCATGCACAGCCAGTATTGAAAAGCATCCTGGAAATATCAAAATTTCTTCTGATATTTTCTTGTCAGCATTAATATTTGCAGCATATCAGAGATGTGACACAAATATTAAAACGGCCAGGCCCACTGTGCAGACTAATGGTTTGGAAGATAATTCAAAAATTTAAGGCAATCAGGTTATCCACTTATGAATAACATGATTGACAAACCTTTTTGAATTGAATGTAGGAAGAAACGGGGACAACCGTACCAACCGTTTCGGTTCAGGGGAGTGGTGTTTGATCATAAAATCGTTGGGAGTGGTGCTGCTAAGAAGGTTAATACACACTCCGTTATCGTTGGCGTCTCTTCTCCTGGGATGGGACACAGGCATTTCTCCATGTATCCTGACTTGAAAGCCTAGGCTTAAGCGCCATTACTCGCTCTCTGAAACGAGAAAAAAAAAATGTGCCCTTCCCCAGATGTACACAAAATTAAGCACAAAAATAGGTAAATTGCTAAAAAAATAAACAAATGGCAGATAAATATAAAGTGCTAATTTTAGAAAGTCGTATCATGATTTACAGAAATCAATTTCATCCTCAACCTAAGTTTGATGTGGCTATTATCTTAACGAACCACAATTGCAGATTCACAACTAAATTGCTTTCAATGATTTTGGATAATTATACCAATTAGAAATCTTGTTCAAGCACTTTCTTCCGGAAAACAAGAAATATGTAGTCGTTCAAAGTCGTGGGATTACACCGGGTTACACCGAGCATGTGATTATGACCAACTTTGAGTTCAACTCAGGAAACTGAATTCACAAGAAAGCACAAAAAAAATTTGAATTCTAAATATTGTTTTGATTGTGGAATGTGTAAGCACTTATTGAAAAATATTAATACCAGCATAAAAAAGAAAAGATCTGACCTTAATGATGACCTTTGTCACCTAACTTGCTCCGTAGACTACCTTGCTACAACTCGCTGGACGTAGATCCCGACTTCAATTGGACCACGTTCACAATCGTTCGGCTGGTATCATTGGCACTTGCCGATGGATGGCTGCTTCCCGACTCGTTATCCCAGGCAGGATTCAATGTAGCGGTGGAAAATCTAGACGGCTTTCTCCTAGCTGGACAACGTCGACAGCCACTCAATAATGGAACCTGGCAGTTGACGATTAACGTTGGATCACATGTGTTTGGGGCACTAGTTCACTACTCCTAAAACTGGTAGCAACTCGGACACATAAACTTCAAAGGCAGGCTCCGACAGCAAAAACTTTCGATTCTTTCACTGTTCAATTTCCATATTTTTTTTTATCTTGGCGGGACAAAATTGACGGACCAAGAAAATTTTGCTTCCACTTCCTGGCACAGCACACTTCGATCCTTAGAGACTTCTTCAATATTCCTAGAATTACTTCAGAAATTTCAGCAGGGATTTCATCAAAACTTGTTCCATGGATTCTTTCAGAAGTTTTTCCTCAAACGGTTCCTTCAGAAATTCTTCCAGGAATTTATCCATGGGAATGTATCAGTGAAGGGGCGCGGGAATCGGGGAACCTTGGCTAATTAGCTCTGATTTTACCATGACAACACTGGGAATAATATATCACACATCTTGTCAGTAATCTGCCGAAGCATTACAATGATCTTTTTATGAAATTTGCTACAAATTTTGGAATTCAATCAGCTGATAGTATAAGGCATCTACCGAAAATATCAGGAATACATTACAATTCTCGGTCAGGAAGTCATAAGAAATCCCAAAAGAAGTTTGTTAGAAAGCTTTGAGGAGAAGTCTAGCAAATGGGGAGTGTGTATGCATCCGCAAAAACGAGGGTCTATATAACCGAGGGTCCAGTGAATCGAGGTATACCTGTATTTTAAGAAAGTTTTTCGGGAGATGGGAAACAACTGTTGGGAAGGCCCCGGTCAAAATTCTTAAGCGAGGCAGCAGCGATCAGAAGCTCAGTCAACCCACCAAATTCTAATAAAGAAATGGGTACATGAAGAATTGCCCATCAGTTGGTTGGATAGCCTTTTGTTGGAAAAGGAGACAGCGAACGTAGTATTGATACAGTTCAACACAAAGACGGAGTATATGGTTGCAGATAGAGACATAAGCTGATCAAGTATAACACCAGTGTTGGATAAAAGAACTGTGCAACGCAAATCATATTCAACAAGGAACTACACTGAAATAAATTTGGTTGTTGAAACTACAGATTCCATAGTAAAATTACTAACCGTACCTATGATTATCAACCGACAACAAAAACTGTTAAGGTAACTGAAATATGCTTGAAATTACAATGCATTGTAGTAAACTGAACTAAAAGCGTAGTCGTCTCAACAACAAATCATTGTTAATTTTTCCTGGACACGCATTTTACAACACAGTATGGTTAAAAATACAATGCTCATTTGTTAAATTAAGATTATTTTTGGTAATGTTAACTACACTACTAGTTCAGTTGACAGTGTTTTAGTGGAATTAACTGGAAATTGTTGTCGGTTGAGAATCATAGGTACGGTTAGTAATTTTACTATGGAATCGATAGTTTCCACACCAAAAATTATTTCAGTGTAGGTAGAGGCAAGCTTGCTATTTGGTGAAAACATTCGCGAAATGATCGCCGTTGAGCTGTTGCGTTCCAGCCAAGCCTGTCTTTTCATCGCTTTCGATGCTTTTCGATCAGCTTATCGCGATGCATCGTATGCTGGAAACGTTATTGGTGTGGTGTCGGTACATGCGAATGTCGCTTCTGTGTGTGCGTCGGGCGTTCGTGCCCTAGCTTCTAAAACTAACCCATTCGGTGTTGTTCGGCTGTTCGGGTGAGCATGTAACGGCACTGACAGATGTGTGCAAAATCGTTTGTGAGTTACATCACAGACAAACAGACGTAACGCATATAAAAACGACGCGCGCGCCTCTGGTTATGAAAGCCACAACTATGAAAATTTAAAATGATCGTTAAAAGCGTGGTCGATGGAAATTTCGCAAGTGTTACGTCTGTTTGTCTGTGGTTACATCATGTTCGTTTTACCACTTCTTTGCCTCTGGTCATCGCTGAGCAGTGTACAGTTCAATCGCAAGCGATAAATATACATTTGATAAGTTGATTGAACATTCGTGAGGTGATAATTTGCATCATTGGGTAGAGGTTGGCGAATTTGTGGACGGCCGCGAACGTATTGATTGCAGGCGGTGAAAAAAGATCTGGGAGTTATAAAATTTGGAAGTAATTAGAAAAATATCCCCCAAGACAGAGGACGGAGCTCGCCTACACGTTCGGCGCTGAAGTGCATTTGGTAAGAATTCTTTCCTGATTGTGACTGATGCATGAAAACTGGTCTAGAACAAAGTGTTACGTCTGATTGTATGTGGTTCAATCTACCATCGAAATGTCGGAAAATTACTCTATACAACTTTAAAATTTAACTATATCATTACAATTATTTACCCAACGATGAAATATTTAGATTTCCATCACCCATAAACGCAACTGTCAGACACACACCAAACTGATTGAAAACGGCCTCTAATATTTCAATCTAGCAAATTCGATGTTCATTTTTTGCACACTCAGCAAAAACCCAGCACCGGAACTGCGAACGGTTCGACCAGTTCCGATTGCATTTGTTGCAAACAGTTTGAACGATGGATGGGGCCTCTCTCACTCGTGAATATTTACCAAACCAAGTCCTATACAGAGGAAGTGGAAACTCGACGTGCGTCCATTCCACAATTGCACACTGAACATTGAGGGATCGCTTCTACACTCGGCAATTCACTCATCACAATAAGCCAGATTGAAGGCCAGGTGAAACTGATTTCAGTCCGAAAATTGTATTATCATCAGAACTGGGCCTGCCGCCCGGCCCCCCTCTACAGGGTGGCCACACAAATTCAAAAACGAAATTCCCGCATTTTTCCCGACTTTTTCCCGCATTGATTCAAAATTTTCCCGACTTCTCTCTATATGCTATTGGAGCTTGCAAAACGTCCCAAAGTCCAAACCCAAAGTAGATCTGCGAAATTCACTGGAATATTGATAGTGCCATTGTCATACTGGGACAGTTACGTAATTTTTCGAAAACGCTAAAACATCCCAAAACAATTCTACATGTAACATATGCTTGAAGTTTACTTCTTATTTTCAGGTCTTGTAACGAAACCCATGAAGTTTTTTCATAAACATGGCAACAAATCAAGAAGTCTATTCAATAATTAAGTGAATGGAATTCCGTAAGAGTTACATGCTCATATACAAACCTTCATATTTGAAATACAGTCAAAACCCATGAAATTATACATGGTTCGAATACAGAAAGGGTTTTTGAGGTATCCCTGGAGATTTACATAGCAAAATTCTATAGGAAAATCTGTAGTAACACTAGCTTATGGGAAAAGGAAATATACCCGAGCAGGAATGAATAACTGACACATAACTGCAGCATACCAAAGTCAGGTATCATACCAAGAAAAGGTATTGGTCGGTTATTCTTGTATTGAAAACAACTTACTTTGGTATTTTGCAGGTATTGATTAAATACCTCATCGAGTTATTGGTTTGGTGTTGAGGACTGATTGAGGTATTATTCAATTATGGAAAAATCACTATTTGTATGAAAAAATCATAGATTATTATCTAGGTATTGCCATACCTGGTGTCATTATTCACGTGTTATTCACTGAATACACACCAGTTATTATTTTAGGTATTTTACCTCTTATGCAGGGCTTCTTAATACCTCATTCAGGTTGTAGGTACCGTAATCCGGGGTCAAATTGATCACTTTAAAACAACTTTAGCGGATAACATCAACCAATTCAAATATTGCCAAAAGATTGTCTGTAAAACCAGTACCCTGTGGATCTCGATGGAACCATGTGACGGAATTTTGTTCAACAAATTTAAACTTTAAGTTAAATAACTCCAAATATCAAAAAATTGGAAATGCCACTTTGGGGCGAAATTGATCAGTACACAATTAAGCATCGGTTGGAAAGGAAAATTTCCTTCTCCGCTTAATTTTGCTCTTCTAAAACCGAATAACGCGTTTATAATCTTACAACCAGTGAATTTAATACTTTAAATGCAAAATTAAGTTTTGAAATTTCCCCCTAAACGCCTAAAGGTAGGCAATTTAATTTGAAATAAGTGATTTTTATCGCAATAAATGACTATTTCATCATAAAATGAACTTTTTTATAACTATTTCATGTTCTGATTAGCTTCATAACTTCCTAACCAAGGTTCCACAAAAATGTTAAAACAGAGAATTTACGGGAAGTCCTATTAGCAATCGATTGTTTAGTAGCAATGATTTCAGCTAAATGAGAAATACATTTCAAATTCCTTAAAAAATAAGGCAAAACTAACTTTTTTCTAAAAAATAATTGTCTACACTCATCTCTAGACAGCTACGAACCAGATGACGTAAAAAGTTTAAGATCATTACGACGCTTAAGAGTTCCTAGAATGGAATTACAATGTAGTACCCGAATGATCAATTTCACCCCGCTGATCAATTTGACCCCGGTTTACGGTATTCGGTTTTCCATACCTGAGTTTGTTATTCTTCAGCTATTTTCTCCTGCTCGGGTACTCAAAGAAATTTTTGCTGGAGTTTCTTGACTGATTTAGGTGCTTCTACAAAACTCCTGTGAGAAATTCCTATTTTATGGAAATTGATGATTTTCCTAAAAAAAACTTTGGTTAACTATGACATATTCTTTGGAATAATTTTCCTCAAAAATAAATTTTAAAAAATCTGGGGATTTCAATACATAAACAATTTCTAGCTGAATTTGTAGAAAAATTCACAATCCCTGAAAAACAAAACTTTGGACTTAATTTCTAATCTCAGTTTTGAAGAACTCTCTTGGAAACTCGTGAATAACTTTTAGTGGAAACTGATGAGTATTGGGTACATATTTTCATAAAAAAAATATAGCGCAAAATAAAAAAAAAAAAATGTATCCAATTTTTATCAAATTTCTCTTTGAGTTTAAAATGAATCTTGTACAGCCATTACTAATTTATTCAGAGCATTGGATTATCCTTCCATTTAAGGCTGAAAGAAATCAAGAAATGGGCTTAAAATTCTTCCAATACTTGAGCCATTCTTCTTTCTTATGACTTTCTAGATTTTAAAAACAGTTCTCGCATTACAGAATTGCTTCAATGAATAGTTCCAAGAAGGACATAAAGCAATTCTTCAGATTCGCATTAGTAAAGAGGTAAAAACCTCTACAATGTTAACGCTTCTGTTCTGAAGAATTCATACAAGCAGATTTTCATATTTTTCCATGAAATCATCCGAAACGATTAAATTCCTAATACATTCACTATTTTTTCCAAAAGAATTGGGAATGCCGCTATCGAAAATTCTTATTATGATGGCTGCTGTGATTACAGGGAGATTTTCTATGGTGTTATTCAGAAATTTCGTTAGAAATACCATTTAAAATACCCACGTTGACAATAGACACCCTGAAAAACTACATAATTCTTCGATAATATTCGGAAAGAATTTCCAAATTGCGTTGTGTATTCTGCCGAAAAGTATTGAATTTATTTCTGGCAACATTTCGTATACAATTTCCTATGGAACTCATAGACATTGCTCGTGAAAATATTGTGGAAAAGCTTTGGAGAAGTATTTATTTGCATTTCTGCTAAAATAATTCAGAAAGTTTTTCTACCAAAAATACTATTTCTTACGGTATTCCTTACGTTTTTAAGGTTCAGTTTTTTCTAGCCAGTTCGACTCATATTTTTATTTTTGTTATTTCTAATATGTGCCTAAATTTAAAGTCTAAGCGTTATTGTGAGCATCCGGAAAATATTGAGCTGTCATCCGGATAATCTTTATCAAACAAGAAATCACTCACTGTAAAGCAGGTAAAACACGTGACTAACAAGCCGAGGACCTGGGAGCGTAACCTCTTTCCCGACAAACTCATAAGAAAGTGTTTCGGAAGGGAAGTAAAGCGTGTGTTCTGAGATGAACTATCCTTGGGCTAAAAATCTCGTTAATACAGATAAAAAAAAATCACTCATAATTCAGAAACCAATGGTCATCATCATTTTTTTTTTTCGTGAGGCTTTGAAGGAGAGGATAGTATAGCATAATTGTGAAATTGTGTAATTACATGAGAGCATTACATATCAATTAAAAAATTCCCGATCACAAACAAAATTCCCGACTTATTCCCGCATTTTTCCCGATGAATTTCAATTCCCGACTTTTTCCTGCATTTCCCGAATTTCCCGAGTCTGTGGCCACCCTGCCTCTAGGATGGAGCAAAATCTAGCTGCTTCTAATTTTCGCGAAAACAGCCAATGCAGTTTTCCGTTCCTTTTGTTTGCTACGTTGCGGCCAAACCGCATCATGATGATAATTCAATAAACATCGAGATTAGCGTTCATTATTTACTTGAATTTGGGCCCATATAGCCGAGGCGGTAAACGCACGGGTATTCAGCATGACCATGCTGAGGGTGACGGGTTCGATTCCCGGTCGGTCCAGGATCTTTTCGTAAAGGAAATTTCCTTGACTTCCTTGGGCATAGAGTATCTTCGTGCCTGCCACACGATATACGCATGCAAAATGGTCATTGGCAGAGGAAGCTCTCAGTTAATAACTGTGGAAGTGCTCATTGAACACTAAGCTGAGAAGCAGGCTTTGTCCCAATGAGGACGTAACGCCAAGAAGAAGAAGAAGAAGAAGAAGAAGAAGATTTACTTGAATTTGATTGCCCCTTTGTTTCGTAGCGGTAGGCAGTCGAACGGATGGAATCCTATTTTGGGATGGCTTTGCCGAAATCCGGCCTTCCGGTCGGTGAAAATTGCATAACGAGTGATGATTACGGGACGTATGCTACCTTTCATCGTTTCGTCCCCAAGCAGGCAGTCAGGCAGGCACCCATCTAATCAGATATGGTATTTGCATTTTGTAAAATGGGACACGCTTCGGTTACTGTTGTAGAGGGATACAAATTTATTATTCAAATATAATTACAATAATTTCAATGGTTATCAAACAATTAATAATTGATGAAAATTGCCTCCTGTGCACCGTTCTGCGGCACTCTTGTTCACGTCCCTGCTGGATTCCGGCGGACGAGGTGCAATTGGAATGCGTGACAATCAGGCAATTTACAATTACGGTGTAGTCGGCAGATATCGTTTCCACATAATTGTCCAGGTAGCTTGCACTAGCCATGAATGGCATGTAACAAAGAAAAAAGTAGGAAACGCCTGAGGATGTACGCCTGAATGGAGGCAATTGGTTTATAATTTAATTAAAAGTTCGCCAAGTTACTACACTTAATTGAGTCATGTTGCGTTTAAAAGTGCTTTTGTTTGAGAAGAATACATACAAGAAAGTATTTGAAAACGGTAATAGGGCATGTCTGGCGGAGTATTAAATTTGTACTCATGTAACATTTCGATAGCCAATAAGTGTTGAAGAGGTTTGTGCCCAAAAGTTTTGCTCAAACAGCAGCAAATTAGGCAAGTGCGCATAATACCAACGCTGTTTCTATTATTTCATTATACTTAGAGAAAGGTTCAAGGTCCTTCTGATTTTTTTCCTGGCGAAAAATCTTTGTTTTAATTTTCCAGAAAACATTTTTTTTTTAATTCTTGCAAAAATGTTTTGACAAACTGATAAACATATTCCACAAGCAAAAAAAAAAAAAAAAACAGGAGATACCTTGATCCTTCCTCTGACTGTGTAAGGAAACTAATTTTGAAATGTTTACACTGCTATTGAATAAAAATAATCAAAAATCAAATTTTTGCATCCATTTTCGTTCGAAGAAGAAATCGGACAGAAATCAAATCTTTAATATATTTTTCCTTGATTAAGGAAAAACTTTCTGAAAAGAATCAGTCGGTTCGGTATAATAGAAACCCCCATAATTCATTTGCATCTCGGCAGATTCTATATGCTGGAAGTCGAACACGCTTCAATCGTCGGACTGCAACTGCCATGATGGAAAACGATTTTTCCAAAATGAAGTACCCCGTCTTTCTCGTACAACAATGCCTTTTGATCTGTCGGATCATGTAAATCGCTCCACTTGGTTGGCGCACTTTGTTGGCAAACGATTACAATTCCCTCCTCCTCCCCTCCATCAAACGAACCAAGCAATATCTCTATTGCCAGTCCCAAGCGGCCGAGACAAATTGGATGGTAGATACCGACCGACCTACCGTTGGTTGGCGAAATCGAGCGTGTCCAAATCTCGGAGGATATTCAACGTCAGACAATTGAAACACTGTGTTTTTACGAAGCACCAAGCACCAACAGCCGCCTCATCTGTCGGAACTAAGGATTACGACAAGCCGGAGTCGTTTCCCGATGAAAGAGCATAAAGGCAAAGTAAATGAAAATATCGCCATCGGTACGGGTTTGGTTCGGTCCGCGAGATGTGTAATACACCGGAGACTCCCAACTCAGACGACACAATCCCCCAAACTCCCGGACAAGGGGGTGTACGAGAGATACAACTGGCGAGCACACACAGCCCAGCTTCCTTGTCTCCTCTCAGTCAGTGCAGTGGTGGGTGGAGGATGGAATGGACTACGAAGCTGTAGGAAAAACTCCCGTTTGATGGGCACCCGCACCACCGGAGAGAGGAGGGCACAAGAAAAACTCCACACCGTATTTTTTCTCTGATATTTGAATATATTAAAATTTAATGCAATTATATTAATTTGTAGATTTTGCCTGTACGGCCCCCCGAAAAAAAAGGTTAAAATGGATTTGTATGATTGAATTGCACATAAATTTAATGGAGAACAATGGAGTTGTGTAAAAAATGCGAGGGCAGCAGTTCATATTTTCTGATCACCGATGCGCAGCCCTGCGGTGACCTGCTCTTATCTCTGGCGTATGTAGGAATCGTGATTGATAGGGGAAGGTAACATTTTTTGCAGTTTGCATATTCAAAAAATGTTAACATGAATGGCAGCCCAATAAGCACATTCAGTAATTAACCAATAAGCCATCGATCATGTAAGGTCATCGATGAAGAATGTGTCAAACCGCGTGGAAATTTGCCAATTGTCTAAATATAAAATTCATAACATTCTGTCCGGCGGTGGTTACGCACAGGAATACTATCGTTAACCTTTCAAAAATATACATTCTGATCGATTTACATATTAGCATGAAACGAGCTCACTAATTTATATTCACTAGACTGGGACACGGTGGAGGCCAACATAGACATGGGACACGGTTATATGAAAAAAAAATGGGAAAACTCTTGCTCCCTAAAAAATAAGTCGAGAAAGGATTTCCGTAGGAAATTTTACGAGGAATAACACCTTCGAAGACCGCAATACGATGCGACGTTCATGGAATAAGTTAAGAATTGGTCGATAAAATGATGAGATTTGGCAAATCGTTCAGTACCTCGAGATTTAAAATAACAACAACTTTCATTTTTAAAGTTTGCATATCGGTCAACTAGTTTTGAAGATATAGTGATCACCGTAACGGCGATTTTTGAAAACACCATTTCTAGATAACAGCCCATTGTATCTGTAACTTTGGTTCTAGTGCTCCAATATTTATGAAATTTGGAATGTGTATTGACTAGTTAGTACACTTTCTGATTAGGTATTAAAAAAATCGTTTTTTTTATCCCCGCAAGGTATATTTGTCCCTTCTAAACCATAGGGGAAAAATATGCTCAACAGACATCCGAACAGGAAGGTCCGGGTAGTGTGGGGTAAGGGCCGTCCTCTACAACCAAAGTAAAAACCAGGACTACCCACCAAACACATTCCTATGGTCACCAAACCCTTTGTCTCTCCGGCACCACCAAGAAGGCATTGCTTCAGAGAGGGCTTAGTGCACATCGCACTCTCAAGGTTCGCTGCGTGGCCTGCAACAATGAACACCGACGCCACGACAGCAACGCTACCAGGACGTTCTCTCCGCGATCACTTGATCGCTGTAAGGGTCGATTTCGACCGCAGGGCACCGGCATAACCTACGAAGCCGACTCCGAACCCCTGGACCACCTCTTGTACCGCATATGAAATAGCCATTCTCCGAGTCCACGCGCCACCTCCTCTGTAGCTCCAAGACGATGTGGGTGATAGCCGTTGAAACGACATTCCAGCCAAACTCATCCCTACATATCCCCTGGACAAGATTGTCCGGAGTTGTGTCCTGCTCGCATGTGGCAAGCATGCGGTCACGCATTGTGCAAAAATGCGGGAACACGCACAAAACGTGTTCCGTCGTTTCCACTAAACCAGCACAAACAAGACATTCGGGAGAACCCGCATGCCCGAAACGGAATCACCCATGGCCTGAAAGGACCTTTGTGAGGTGGAATGTTACTTCCCCATTGCGCCTATTCATCCAACTATCTACCCTCGGAATCAACCTATGGGTTGCCATTTGACCATGGAGGCCATCCTGGCAGTCCTGCGTATGCC
The DNA here is from genome assembly GCF_035046485.1 of Aedes albopictus. Classification (NCBI taxonomy): domain Eukaryota; kingdom Metazoa; phylum Arthropoda; class Insecta; order Diptera; family Culicidae; genus Aedes; species Aedes albopictus. The sequence continues at coordinate 226,740,340 of NC_085138.1, forward strand.
TCTTGTGTCGCGCATTTCGAAGCACTCTATGTCCTCCCCGATAAGGATGCCAATAGACACCATACCAGTGAGGACGTAGAGCGCGTTGTATGACACGGTACGGTACGCGCTTGCAACCCTCAGGCACATCAGCCTTATAGTACTTTCCAGCTTACCACGGTAGCTTTCGGTACTTAGCACTCCGGGCCGTGCTAAGCTTTCGGTGCCCCACGCCGGGCCGCTATACCTTAGTAAGGACGTATCAGTAGGTCGGCTCTAGAGGCACGTTCTCCTCCATTCGGGAAATTTGTGCCATCAAAGTATGGACGTAGCGAAACTAGTCAGAAGATTTCACTTACTGGCATACATCGCAGAGCTATTGGACAGCTTCCGAGACAGTGCCACTATAGCTGTGGAGGTTCTTTCAGGCGCAATCAACGTGGCAACCGAAGGTAAGCTTATCGTCCAACATTACGCTCAAGTGTTTGATGGAGCGCTTCGACGTGATAACGCAATCTACACTGATCACCGCTTGCTGGTTCGACTTCGGATTGTTCACAACCATCACCTCAGTTTTGTGGTGTGCCAACTCCAGTTTCCTGGACCTCATCCACGCCTCCACAACAACGATCGAGTGGGTAGTAGTCAAGTCTTCGATCGACTCGTAAACTTCGAGCGTAAACTCGCCAGCAAAGTCGACAATCGCCACTCCTACCTGGAACTCTAACCTCAACACCTCATCGTACATGACATTCCATAACACCGGACTTAGGATGGACCCTTGCGGGACTCCTGAGGTTATAGGAAAGCCCTTCTGCCCCACCACTGTGTCGTAAACTAATACTTGATTCTGGAAATAATTTCCGAGAATATTGTACAGGTACCCGGGTATCACCAGATGCAGGAGCTCATCGGCAATAGCAGACCATCTGGCGCTATTAAACCGAAATCCCCTTCTCTTACGCTTGAGTGTTTTCCCGGCGGTTTTTGTAAGGCGCTGCCCATAAACTACGTAGACTCATTTTTGGTCATCTTCAACATCCCCCGTAGACTGATAAATTAAAAAAAAAATTTATGGAGCGTAGACTTTGGCCAAACCCCACCCTCGCTCCATCAGAGTCTACGACGTTCATGGCCAGGCCCTAACCGACAGGATAGCGCCTACGGTCGACCTTCCCTTCTGCAAACCGTATTGGGGCTACTCGAAAAACCATTTACACCCTCGGTATGCCTCAACATTCTATTGAGGTTGACCTTTTCGTGTACCCCGCTGTGTCGGTCAAGCATATTGGTCTATCTACAAACGAGTCTCCGGGTGGTTTCCCCGCCTTTGGCAATAGAACCAGGCTCTGCCTCTTCCATGCTGCTAGGAACACTCCCTCGTCTAGGCATTTCTGCATAGCAGACCTGAACATCTCGGGAGCCTCTACAATAGCTACTTTGAAGGCCAGGATCGCAATTTTATCCGGACCTGGGGCCTTACCTGCGCTAAGGAACTTTGCTATTACCGCAAGTTCCACATCGGTTACCCTCGCCTCATCGCCAGCCCCCAGTCCCCGGCTGTCCTACGAAAACAGGCCAAGGACTAGGATCATGACGCGGAAAAAGCCCCTCGATGATCCCCTCCAAAATATCCCCACAAGGTATGTAACCTCCTAAGTGTGTAAGTGTTGCAATCACTTGCTCACGGCAGACCATATAACGACCTTTTCAACCCGTTTCTGGTTCTAGCGATGGCTATGAATGTTTACCTGTTCCTTATACACCTATGGCAACCAACCTGAAAAGATGCCGAAATTGCATTCCAGCTATGTAGGTACCCCATCACCCGTCACCATCGGTATCACCGGTCGTACACGCGGGAAACAGATGTACATTGTCCCATGCGAAAGTCAATTTTCCGTTAAATATTCATAATTTTCTCATTCACTCCCAGTGACGCTTGTACCGTGTTTCGTTAACTAGCTGCTGCTGCTGTTGCCGGTTCCGAGAATGAGAACAGTGCGCTTTCTGAATGGAGACTGTTGTTGGATGATGGGGTGTTTGGTCAGGTACCTCTGACTACGAACGTGTTAATCAATTTGTCCTTACCAGTGACAGGTGGCACTTTGATTTGTTTGCAGTGTGATATTTTATGATTCAATTTGTGGATTGCCTTTCAGGGGTACGATGTAGTAGTCCCATAGACCGAACATTGATTTATCTGGATGAACAGAATTTCATCACAAGTGTCAGCCCCGTTTTCTGCCGGTTATTCCGGCACCCTGAACTGAATCCTCATTAAACGAAATTAGCCATCAGAACAGATTGAAAGCGTGGCTATTTTTGATTGTCCTTGTCGCGCTATGAGGGCTCACACTACTGACTGCGTTGCGTTGCGGCTTACGACCATCCTTTTTCACTGACTTTATTTACACCACACCGCCGAAGTTGGGTGTACGCAAACAAACGCGGCAAGTCCGGGGGGCAAAAAAGGATAATACACACATTTATAGTGCATAACAGGTCGGGGAAAAAATCGTTCCAAGCTTTTTCATTTGATAAATAAAAATTGAATTTTAATTAAAAGTAAATATTAATTACTCAGCGCAATACATTCGAAATCCACCAACAGGGCCGCCAATCCTGATATCGGTTGACGACATGTGTTTGCAACGCTGCTGATGGTCGGAGTATTGACTGTCGCTGTTGGTGAATGAAAAAAAAACGCCCACGTACGAACTACAAATATTATTCCAGTGAATCAGCGAAAAAGAGCTAATTTAGTCATGAAAATCAACAGATGTCCACTTGAGTTGGGCATTGCTCTTGGGAAATTTCGATTCGATGAAAATTAATGTTGGATTTCGTATTCATGACTATGACCAGTTACGACCTGTTGATAAATCAGTCTGGAAATCGTTCAGGTGATTGCTAATCGTTAGCAAGCGCTCTCAATCAATCTCATAAGTGCCTGGCGATTGCGGGAAACAAAAATGAAATGTTTCCGCCGCAAAGGCAAGGCATCGTGTCACCACAGAAAGATACACAGAGAGAGCCAATTGTGAGCTAAGAAGGGTCTTCAGGGACACGAAAAAACAAAACTCACAAACGACGGCATCAGAAAGAAAAAAAAAACGAGAACAATCATCAAATATTTAAACGCTTGCATATCTTGAGAGACTCTTTTAACTGCTCTCGTCAGCTCTTCTGGTTTCGCTCGATTTTCCACATTTTCCGGCGCCCGGTATTTGCAAACCATTATAAACGAATCTGTGTGAATTTCTCCACGGATTTTGGTTGCTTCCCCTAACGCCGTCAAGCGCGGTGTTGCATACCAGTAGGGTAGGTGGGTATACCTGACAACTGTTTGTGCCGGTCAACCTTATAATATAATCGATGCTAATAATTAAGGTGGAGATAACTACAATGATGCACTCTGATTATACGTTTCATATAAGTACCAACAAATATGCTTGTTCCTATATCAGTTAAACAATAATTCTTTAATGATAATGATCATTAATAAAATTCTTTCCTTTCTGTGTCTTTTATGAAAAAAAAAAAACACGAAGTCCAAACAAAAAAAAACCTTTTTCCTCCACTTTCATGCATGAAAAAGGTTAATTTTCAATCATCTTTTACCTAGAATCGTCAATCATCAAGCATTTGCTTAAACATGGAATCCATATCACATAGTTAGTCGAAAGCAAAAATCCCAAAATTTTGAAAAATGCGTTTCAAAGTTTTGATAAATTGGTTATTTTAGGTATCCCGTGCAACTTTGATAATGCAAATAACATCGTTAAAAATAACACAAGTTTACAAAATAAAACGAAAGTCGTAAACTTCTGTCAATGACCAAAATTTTTGAAGCACAATTTAGTGCTGATTTCGAAACCGACCTTCAAAAAAATTAAAGTAGAACAGTTTTTGAGTTTTACCTCAATGTCGAGTTTTGTAACTTTTCAAAATATGTAATTTACTAAAATTCAAATATATTGCGTTTTGTTCAACCAATTTTAAATCTTTTTCCATAAATTAAAAGCTGAATACAATACCATTCGATCATCTGAATACAGGTTTTGCGTCAGATTGATGAAATTCAATATATTGGCGAGCTTTGGGGACGATCTTCTTAAATTTTAGCAAAATTCTCAAAATTTTTTGAAGAAATGTATTTTTTTCAATAAGAAAAAACCAACTTAAAAATTCATTCTCGACGTTTATTTGACATATCATATGTAGGCGAGTTACAGTAAAAATTTCAGCTCACTCGGAGCATTGATTACGAAGAATGAGATGTTTGAAGTGAGCGACTTTGTTTAAAAATAGAACAAAAATCGATTTCAAATCATCAACGTTGTATGGGAAGTCGAAAAATTTTCCGCTCTACTGTATTTTTTTTCCTTCGCGTTTTCGAATTCAGGGCATGATTCTACACCAAAAATGATCATCAGCTTACCGAGTTCAAAAATGCTGTAAGCTAGTGTAATATATTTATTTTCCATTGATAAAAAACTACTCATCATTCGATACATGACTTTTATAGTTCAAACAAGTAAGAAGCGCAAAGAACGAGAAACTTCATGTTGCCGAACTCTCGCAGTTATTTCGAAATTTCATTTCTTACATTAGAAAACAAAAACTTCGTTTGCTCGGAATACCATCCGAACAAAAAAAAGTGTGTACCTTTCCCGCAACATCAGCGATATCGTTATGGCTGTGGGTACGAACCGCAGCCAGCATCTATCTACTACCATCAGCAGAAAAAATGACGAATTAAATTGAAAAACAAATACTTTCAACATAATTCGATTTTTTCAACTCCCTCGCTCCGCGCTGTTTGGGCTTTTCTATCTCCGTCCGTCATCCGTTCGTCCGGATTTTCCTGTGCCTGGATCCCTTAGCCTCTCCGGATTCCCCTCGCGTACTCCAGCAGGAGGTTCTCTTTCCGAGGAGTGCTTGCCGTGTTTATCTAAATCACAGAAGCAAAATGTACACAAGAAAATCCATCGAAAAATGCGGTTTGGCTGGTAAATACCGCGGGGGAATCTCTTTCTTGCGAAAACGTCTGTTGGTCGACCGACCAACCAACATCATCGGCGGATGCCGAGGGACGACTGCGATTCAATCTGTCTTGATAACTGGGAGCAGTGTCGCGTAGGCTTGATCCAATACTTAGGTACCTTGTTTATTTGCCTTGCCATAGTTGATTGACTGATTGTGTATTTGGTTCTATGGGACACTATGCACTGTAGTCACATCGAAAAATCATTTGAAAGGAACAATAACGATTTAGTGTTACAAAAAAGTCTGCCTGGAAATATCTCTGCTGAGAAATTCCCCGAATATTTCTCAAGAGACTCAGAATCTCTTCAAAGAGACTCCCACAATCCATGCAAGTAGATACCTAGAAACACGGTGTTAAAATTTCCAGGATGGCTAAAGATTTCCTGAACATCTGCCGAAAGAGTGCCGGAGTCTCTGCCAGGGATTCGAAGAACGTGCTTCCAAAGTTTCGTGGAGCATCCTCTAAGTGATCCATGAAACCTACTCAAAGGATTTCGTAGAATATCTACACATCTCTATACTTCCGAAAGACACTCAAAATTTCTGACAACAGCATTCAGAACGAATGTATGGTCAATAATAGCTTCTGATGGATTCGTAGAACTTGCTTTTGAAGATTCGAAGAACCTTCGTACAAGAGATTCATGGGATCTTTAGTTGAATCACACCCGAAGGATTCACAGAATCTTTTTCTAGAAATCTTCCGATTCACATCCGATAGATTTGCTGAATCTCGATCAGGAAATTGGTTCAGGATCACATCTGAGAGATCCGTTAAATCTTTCTTCATGGGTTTTGTAAGACCTGGTACTAGAATAGTCAATAGATTCCCATAATCTCCTTCAGCATGTCTCCCGATGAATTCGTAGAACTTCTTCTGACGGATTTGTGAAGCCTCCTCCAAGGATTTTCTCAGAAGCTCCTCCAAAAAATTCGTTAAGTCTCTGTCAAAGAGTTCGCAGAATCTCGAATTTAACCAAATCACGTTCGACAGATCTTCGGAATATCGGCCAGGAAATTTGAGCAACTCTGCCGTAGGGATTTGTAGAAACTCGTACTAGACATTCGAAAAACCTCTATAAGGTAGAACTTTCCATCATGGGTTTGGAAAACCCTTCCAAAAAAGGGTCTCTACCGTGAAATTTCTTGCAGCATTACCGAGAAATATCCAGAATCCTGTCTAGAAAATTGCAGGATCCGTGCTGAAAGATACTTTTTTTCTTCTTCTTTATGGCTCGACGTCCCCACTGGGACTTAGTGTTCATTGAGCACTTCCACAGTTATTAATTGAAGGGTTTTCTTTGCCTGCTATTGCATGAATTTGTATATTGTGAGGCAAGTACAATGATACACTATGCCCAAGGAGTCGAGAAAATTGTCCCGACCGGAACGGGAATCGAACCCGCCGTTTCCGGATTGGCGATCCATAGCCTTAACCACTAGGCTAACTGGAGAGTGCTGAAAGATACCTGTAATCTAAATCGAGAGATGTCAATAAACTCTTCAGAATCTCTTCTCCGAGAGATTTGCAGTATCTTCCGAGAGATTAGCAGAATTTTTGCAAATAGATTTCCAGAATCTTATCCTGAGTGTCCTCCGACGGATTCATAGAACTTCTCCCGAAGGATTCTAAAAACCTTCGTACAAAGGATTCGTGTAATTCTCCAAGAGACTTATTGAGCCTCTGCCGAAGCATTCGTTGAAAATTTACCGGAAAACATCCAATAGACTTGTAGAATCTCGACAACCTCTGACAGATTCCTCTATTAGTCGTCTAGTATAGGTACAACCTCCTGCAAGGGATTCGCAAGACTTCCACTATGAAATTTGGAGAATCTTCAGGTAAAGATATAAGGAAGCCATACCTAGAATTTTTGAGAGCACAAATCTGAAGAACCAAATGACAGTTTGGCTTCGATATAGCTTTACCTTCTACAAAAACATAAGGGTGAAAGAGAGCGCGTCCTGGTGTAAGATTGTCAGAATATATGCCATTAGATTAGATGTATGTTAAAGAGATTGCCAGATGTCCGCTTTGTAAGAGATTCCCAATAAACTGTAAGGACAGATCTAGTATTACTGACAAGAAACTCAAAACACCTCTGTTAAGAACTGAAAACTAAACTCTGTCAAAAGCATCTCTTCCGACAGATTTAAGAACTTCCACGAAGGACCTATCCCAATGGATTCAGTACTCTTCTCAGATCACCAGTATCGCCTGCCTTCGACATGTGACGCCTCATTAACGTACTCGGCTCAGAAGGTGTCAGACGACGAATATCTCAAGAGAAACTGTCCTAGTCTGCCCTCTCAATACTCCACCTAAACTTTGACGCAGTAGGCGAGGGGTCTAACGTCCTACGACAATAGGGCGCTGCATGAAATTATCTCCTTCTCTTTCACTCTTACAGAAATTTTGTAAACAACAAGGCCAAGAAACGTCAAAATCCCATACAAAATCAAAACAGTGCGGTGCCCTATAGAATAGGGAAGTTGTCACTTCCGTGAAGATCGTAGTCTATTTGACATATAAACCGACTGGCGACATCTCAAGAGGCAATGGAAAGATCGACCACAGATTGAACCCAAGTGGTAGGATCCAGTCTAGTCGGTCTCCCACCGTTTAGTGTCGAACAGCTTACAATATTCAGTAACTGGCGTAATCATTCACCCCTTTCGTTGCCGTAATGTGATCCCTTTTTTGGGCGTTGAGGTCGCTTACAAGTCAGATGACGTCCTGCAGCATACCCATGACGTTGTTTTCTAATCCAGCTTCTAATGAGCTCAAATGAAAGTTTTAGGACTTACAAAGCTGTCTCCAATTGAACTTCCTTATGAGATATATCCTTCCTACCAGTCCAACGCCGTGTCTGGTGGCGTAATTGTAAGACTTAATATACCACTTAAGTCACTTATACCTACACACTTAGAAAAAATCACCGACTTCGGTAATATTTTACCGAAATCTCAACCGTTAAGTTTTTTTACCGGAAAAACTCGGTGACGTTTACCGAACTTCGTTAAATTTGACAGATAAACGATAACATTTTACCGAAATTTGGTATTTTTCACAGAATTTCGGTAAAGAATTATTACTGAACGCTCAGCTGTTGAGATTTCGGTAAAAATTACCGAACGCGACTAGCTGTGTACCCCTGAAATAGGGGTAGTTCGGCAACCTTGGCCATGGTTTCTTGGAGGGCCATTACGTAAGGATTAAACCTGTTTTTGAGCAGTTTGATCTCAAACGACCTTGATCTCAACCCGTTTGCGTTCCAATGCAGTGCAATAAGCGAGTGTATTGCTAGCCATGGAGTTCATTATGTGCGGCCACAACTTCTCTTCCGCGATCCGGTATCAAGGCCAGGGGAGTGTTGGTCTCTCTTTTTTGCGGTTTAACCATTTCGGGCAGTTTCGAGACTGGTGAGCTTCCTCTTACGGAGTAAGGGACAGGCCACTCACAGTTTTGGGAGTGGCCCACCGACATCAACCATTTACAAGCTACCATGAAAGCTGCTTGCAGTCCTTTCAGAGGCGAGGTCTCAGGAACGGAAGCGTACTTCTTCATGAGTTCGGCGATCTCTTTTGAAAAAGTTTCCACCTATTGCTGGAGAAGCTGGGTTTCCTCGCACTCCGTTTACATTGCCACCCTCTTTTATTGCGGCTTTCTTGGGTCAGACGCCTGTTAACGACTAGGGACATTCGTAGACGACATCCGTGTAAGACTTCCCCCTTGATTTTCCCGTTGTTCCAGACTTTCTTGGCCTGTCGAAAAAAAAGCCTCAACGCCAGTCTGTAACTTGAAGACATCAGCTTCCCGCTTGTATGTAGGGTACTTACAATAGGTAGGTAAGAAGTTGGGGATTCTAAAGACATAGGGTCTTGTACCATTTGGGCAGGTGTACCTATTTTGGGCACTTGCCGCTATAACTAAGTCAATTTTATACCTAATAACATAGTTTTTTTGCACACAATGAGATAGGCACAGTATCTAACCCTATACAAAAATTGAAATCAATTGGTATGAAATAGACTTAGTTATTGAGGCAAATGCCCAAAATAGGTACCCCTGTCCAAACGGTACAATACCCTACTGTCTGCTATGTGAAGAAACTGGATATGTGGCGAGAAATAATAAGGATTTTTGAAGAAGTTTGGACTCTTGGAACAAAATGATGCTTCCAAAAATATCTTAAAAATACCTTCGAGAATTCCTCAGAAGATTCTTCTAGGAATTCTTCAAATATTCCTCCTGGAATCCATCAGTTGGAGTATGTATCAATAAGTGAATATTGTGGGAATGCTTTCTGAGATTCTACCAGGATTTCCTCCATAATTTCTTCTAGAAACTGATTCATAGAACTGAATTTTTAAGAACTCCTCCACATTTCCTTCATGAATTCCTCTGAAGTTTTTTTTAAATCGAAAGTTACAGGATTCTGTAATTATGAATCGACTAGTTATTAGCATGACGCTACTGTTATTTCTGGAGTTATACCACAGACAAACAGACGTAACACCTTGAATGATTTTCATTGAAATCCATCGCCCAATGCACACTACAATCACTATGATGTGCAATATCGTCAACAGAAGGCGCTAGTGTGAAACGTCAAACGCATAAAAAAAACGATGCGCGCCTCTGGCTGTGAAAGCCACAACTATGAAAATTTAAAATGATCGTTAAAAGCGTGGTCGATGGAAATTTTGCAAGTGTTACGTCTGTTTGTCTGTGGTTATACTTTCTGGTGGACTGGAGCTTGGACTGGACATTCACACCGAATATTCGTTATTCATACCCACGAATGACAAAATATCGTCCTCGAAACAATTCAACAGAACCGCGTCACTTAAACTAATCCATCAGAGAAATCCCTTCGAATGCGTGTACATATCAATTATGAACCATTGCATCAAATTTCTTCCCAGAGAGAGAGAGGGAGTGAGAACGAACGCCCAGGATCCCCGCAATCCAACACCATTTCCCAAATTGGCTTTTAATACCACACTTCTCTAATTTCTTTGTTATGGGGGTGATCCGCATCAATCAACGATTCAATTGGTTTCGCATCTGCACTTCACTACTGAGTACTGTGTGCGGAATGCAAAAGGATATAAAACCGCGCAACATCATCAATCCCACAAAAAGATAAACACTCCAAATAGAACAGCAACTGAACTGGCGTTGGAAATTGAGCGCTTCTGCTGAGAGCAGGAGAGCCTCCAAGAGCGATGATGAAAGGGATCCGTTGTGAGAGCGAGCCTTTTCCTCCCGCATAAGTGCATGTGCCACAGTGGCAGAGCGCGGGAAATTGTTCGGATCAACACCGCACACGATCCTGCTACAGTGCTGACTGGACTGGCAGCATGAGATATGAAATATGGTTCTGACTGCATTCATTCGCCTAAATGACGTTACGCGATTCACACCGTTTTTTGGACAACGACGAGTGGTGTGTTTTCCATCAATCTGGAGTTGGAAAGTGTTGAAGACTTGTTTGTAGAAGGTTCATCTTGAGGAGCAATACTAATTGATTGAAGCAGTGGAAAGGGCTAACATCTTGGAACACATCTATTGGATTGGCCGGAATTAGATTACATGTCAAGCAATTAGATTACACGGAATAATTAATAGATCGTCAATTTTGATTGCTTTGTGGGTTCAGCAATGGATACGATGGATTTTGAAACGGATTATTTTTCATCATCGGATGGATTGAAATCGATTGTGTTCGCAAGAATGACAGTGAAACATAATTTGTTTTAGATTCGGAAAACAATAATGCAACAACGACGCAAAGTGAAGTGCCCTGTGTACCCATGCCAGGCCAGGACCCAGCGAGTGAACATGAGTGAAATTTAATTCAATTTATCCAATCCAATCCGCGCGCGAGAATAATTGTGGTTTGAATTCGATTTTTGTGGCCTCAGGGAATTTGAATTCCGGAAAAATCTGTGCGGCTGTGGCAGTCCGATGGAGGATATAAATCGGTCGGTTGAATTCGCATTGGCCGCTCGAAATGCTGCTCATGCAAATATAATGCGTGTCCCTGAACCAAGGTAGAGTTTGGGGCGAAAAAAGTATTGGTGAAGTACAATTAAATTAGCAACAAATGGGGCATGGTTTCAATTATTTAGGAAGCGTAGGTGGAATACCATGGCTCCCTATGTAATGTTATCAATGATTGATTATGAGTCAAATGTAATAATATGTTACATATTCACAAAATTTGTGGAAATTTGTTCCAATTATCTCTAGTAATATATAATAATTAGTGCGTCATCTTATTACTACGTCGATTCAATGTTGCAAGTCATTTTCATGTTCAATAATATTTTTATTCTAAATATAAAACTCATTAGAATTCACCTAGTTTCACTTCTAGTGCGTCTAGTGCATATCTAATAGGAAGAACAAAAGGATAGCTAAAATGGAAGAAAAAAAGGATAGCAAAGTCGATATACATTTACGAAGAAAAATTGGCATAGTGTGTATACAGTCGGAATTTGTTTAATTATCCGTGGTTTCTGTAAAATATGTTTTTCAGAGAACTTAGTAATATTTCTTCCTTCTCAAGTAGTGCATCAGCATTGAAAAATGGTTGCTAGACAGAAAAAGAATCTATTTGAAACAGAAGAATTCATGCACATAACAATGTGTACTCAACTAGGATGTCGGAAATCACTTCTGTTTTTATTAGTATTTTTTGTTCTTATTACTAATTGTTGCTAAATTGATATACTTCATTAATCATTTTACTGAATGAACAGATGGTGCTGAACACAAATTGTAATCGGTATATATTTCAACCTCTTTTCTCTTAGTATTGTTCAAAATGGCAATAATTTCTACAGAATGGAGTAAAAACAGCAGAATAATTCCCTTTCGAATCCCGTGATACACTAACCAGTTGGCAAAATCCACAAAAAATGATGTTTACAAATTGGTTAGCACCGCCCACGACGAGCCTACCGCCGGACACAATCATCGAAGTTGGGCCACCGCCATTCACACGGTACGCCGCACACAGTGCACTGGTTTCCGTCCACAGTGGCTATCTGCGGGCAGCGCTGCGTTCCGACAACTCGACAGGAAACGCCACCACGGATACCATTCAAATATATGTCCCCAATGTAACCGCAGAGCAGTTCACCCCGCTGCTCACCTACATGTACACCGGGTTTCTGGATTTGAATATTGAAAACATATTCGGCGTGCTGCTTGCTACCCACATTCTTCACATGCCGCGAGCGCTGGAATTGTGTCGTTCGTTCCTGTCCGCCACCCAAACGGAGAACTACTTCGGTGGACTGAACGTTCTACCCTCTTCGGCCAGTGTCGCCTCGGGGGGCCTCAAACTCAAGCCTGAATTGCCCGAAACAGGCAAAGTAGTGCGACCAATCGCAAGCAAAGCCACCGGAATTGGACTCAATTTCATTGCACCTCCTACATCGCACATTCTACTGCCAAGCACTCACACCCCATTCAAAAGTCTTTCAACCGTTGTTGTTGGCACACCGACAGTAATAGTTGAGAATGCGGAAAATTCATCGCCACCTCCGGGGAATGCAAAAATAGCTGCGCTCACCGAAAATTCTGCTCCGGTCGCCGAACGAGGCCACCATGCAGCAGATGTAGACGAGAAATCCCCAAAGGAATCAAACCAAAAACGACAATCAAAATCTCTAAAACGTGGTAACTCCAATAAATCAGAATCCGTTGTTACAACGAGCAATAGCGGCACCGCCAAGGATTCATCCAAAGTCCAATCCGACAAAGGTGTGATCATCGATATTGCAAGCTGTGATGGTCCGGTTCGTTTCCGGAGAGTCCTCAACGATAGCTATGGATTGAATAGCAACAACAGCAACGTTCCTCCGCCAGAAGATTCCAAAGCCCATTCTCGCTACATGAGCTCATCGTTTCACCAACAGGTAGGCAATAAAAATCCATTCAACCCATTATCCTTATGAATATTTTTCATAGCCCTCAATTATATCAAAATATCCTTTTCTCCTTCCAACAGATGGTTCGAAACATCAACGAGCGCAAGCAGAATCTCACCACGCTGGGCGAAAGTTACTCCTGCGTTAGCAGCCAGAAGGACGAAAACAGCCAGGACAACAACCAATCGCAAAGCTCGCAGCAAAGCACGGCATCCGCAGCGGCAGCGGCGGCGGCAACCACTGGCGAAATGTACAACTGTGTCTACTGTAAGCACACCTTCAAGTCCCAGTATTGCTACCAGAAACATGCCAAGCGACACCTGATTCCGTTGAGTTTGGATTCGAGCAGTGCTGTTGGCAGTGTGGCAGTGGCAACTGAACTTTCCACTGAAGGGGAAATGGACATTCCGGGACCGAGATACGAAAAACCTGGATCAAAACGTGAGGTCAAACCGCTGGATATGAATGTGCAATACTATCCGTGCAAGACGTGTGGTAGCAAATTTCCTAGCTATTACTTTGTGCACAAGCACAGGAAAATGTGTCACGCCGAGGAGGAGATTATATAAACGTAAATGTATAAAATACCTGCTGCATAGGTGAACATAAATCAACGCAATCAAACAGGGTATATTTAATCAAAAGCTTAGTGCACACTAGTGTTTAAATGAAACAAAATATCGCTACATATCAAATAAATCTCAAAAATCTATCTTCAAAATCCTGAAGCACAGTGTCTCTGATGTCTTAGCTTAAGTTTATACATTTTGTTTGTTTGGTCATTCAGCTGTAGCTTGTCGTCAGCTTTCGAATGTAAAGGCGTAAATTTAGATTAAAACTCCTGAAATGTGAATCAGGAAGTGTTCTAACGATCAAGCAATCCCTGGCAGAACTACTTCAAAAACACCAAAAAAGAATACAGGTGCTTTTTTATCGAAATTTGTGGAAGGATTGCAGGAGAAATTTTAGACAATTTTTCTTACAAAATTTACTCGGAATCATGATTTTCCGTAGTAACTCCGGAAAAATATCTGAAAACCTGTAAGAGGAGGATGCCCAAATGTACTGAAAGTCAATAATGTTTCGTCCATGGAGTGCTACAACAAAACCTTTCCCAACCAGCATGTGGTTCGTGCATTCGAAAATTTCAACGATAAGACTTCAACATACCCTTTCCCATAAAAGAGCTTGTATTTGCTCTCCGACATATACGGATTTTTGAAAAAAAAAAAAAAACACACACACAGCGATCAATAGAAAATCCTCCCAAAAAATCATCCAGAAATTTTACAAATGGAGAATTATTCCTTTGAATAGAAATTTTTCAAACAATCACCTCAGACATTTTCATCTTAGTAGGATGACTATGCAAATTATCGGCAGGAGGTTTGTTCATTTCCTTCGGAGGGGGGGGGGGGGGGGGGGTTGTGGTTTCGTCGACCAAATTGCCTGAAACTTGGTTGTATAATTCAGCTTGATTGGGAAAGATTAAAGGCCAATTTTGAGTTCAATAGGTTTCGAAAACCCCTCATGACAAAGAGAACAAAAGTGCCGATAACACCCACTCCCTGCTTAGATGAAAATCTATCTGATTCCCTTCATGGATCCCAGAGAAATTCGCATAAATAAGTTCCCCAATTTCAAATGGAGTTTACTGTCTGATTTTACGTTTCAGAAATATCACGTTCACTGCGATTTTTTTAACCGAAATATATCCAAAGATTTCATTAAATCATTTTAAGATTATCATTTAGAGGAATGATTTTGAGGGAACTGTTTTACTTAGAAGCTAACATTTTAAATAGTGAATTTGGACGATCTGATGGTATTTATCTCAACTTGAGATTCTCAAGATTCCACACATTTACCATACATTGGCCATACCCACGGAATTGAACGTGGTATTGCGCTTCAGGTATAGGGCAGTGCATACGGTGGTTGAGAAATTTGTCTTTGACGATTCGTGGCCTTGCTGTTTACGATTCAGACTTAGGACAATTAGCCTATGCGCCGCGCCAGTTTGTGCTATCTTCCTCACTTTTCCGTAATTTCGAAAACGGGGACCTCAGTAAACGTGTGGGAGAGAGCTAGACAGCATCACCGGATAATTTTGCCAGCTTTCCGACTAAGAAGAATTTTGCCAGCTTTTCATGGATGGTTTAATTTGATTCAAAATGTGGGGTGCGTGTGCGTGTGAAAGTGTTCTGATTTATGACTTGATCTTGATGACGGCACGGTGGCACACTTCCAGGAGGTTTTTCTGAATCCCAGGAGTTTTTTTTTTCGGAATCCCAGGAATCTTTCGCGATTTCCTCACAAATTTGCTCCTCCAGAAGTCTATTGCAGGATTCCCAGGGAGTTCTTGCTGATATTCTTCCGGGGGTTTATTTAGGATCCCTTCAGAAGTTCTCTCTGGATTTTTTTCCAGAGAATTTCTTCTGAGATTCCTAAAGAGGTTTTTTTTCTAGGATTTCTTCAAGAGCTCTTGCCAAGCCAGGATTCCTCCAGGAAGTACTATCGAGATTATTCCAGAGATTCTTTTCTGATTTGTTTGAGGAATACTTTCTGAGACTATTGCGGTTGTAGGAGGTGCTTGCAAGAGTATTTCGGAAGTTTTTTTTTAATTGCCTCAGCATTTGCAGATGAAACACGATACCGCCTGATATTTTTTTTGGAGAATCCTATCTGTATCATCAGCATTTTAAAGATGACATTAGAATAGAAAACTGAATTTACTTCTGAAATGGGAGAGGATAATTTCCCTTTGATTTTCAAACTTTTTCAATCAGGTTTTCATTCTCCAAACCCCCAGTTTGATAGAGAATGTTTTGAGGCCAACATTGAGTTCAAGGGTTCTATAAAACACCCAAAGACGAAGTTGGCTGCTGAAATGCTGAATAAGACCATCGATTTAACGAAACAAAATCTTCGGAAAAATGATTCGACGATTTACGATGTTACGATTTCTAATTCATGATGATTTTGAAGGTGTAAATCCAAAGAGCAGAAATTTCATGAGTTCAGAGCGGACAAATATGCTTCGAATATTGCCGGAATAAATCGTGAAGAATGTCCAAGTTAATTCCATGAATAAGTTTTAAAGCAGCTTTTGTGCAGGATAGCTATTTGAAATTGCAAAACAAATATTCAAGTTTATTCGATAGTTTTTTTTGGAAACTTTGGGATTGATTCGGTGAAATACTAAATTTGTAATAATGAGCGAAGTTTTTGTATAGTGAGAAATAAAATTCTCCGTTTCTGCAATGAAATGATGAAAAAAGCGTGGGTATTATGATTCCTTGACTAATTTGATGCTGTTTCAGCAAAATGTTAGGTAACTGTGTTGTTTAAGTTGCAAGAAATGGAGAAAACAACAACACTGCTAAGTACTTTTTAGACGAGATTAAAACAGCTGTACGGTTTCAGTAGTTTCGTAAATCGATTTTAAGGTGGTTCAGTAAACAACTGTCAAAAACGTATGGAAAAAGGTAAACAATTCATTTTGGCTGAACGAGTTCGGTGATCAGCAAAGGTTCTAATGTCGGCTAAAAATTAACGATGAAAAATTAAATGTGGCAAGCTCTCAGGCTGGTACACATAACTTCAAATTTTTCTAATGCAGAAAAAATGAAGAATTTTAATTATGGTAACTCTTGCAGAAATTTATAGAGGTATTACTTGATAACTTTTCGGCTGTACTTCTAGAAGAAATAAAGCAGCTTGCTGTGAAATTACTAAGACATGATTAAGTTTATAGCAAAAATTAAGAGGAAACTTCTATTAGCCCTCTTCTAATTAGTGGTTTTCGACCAAAATACGAAAAAATATTATGGAATTGCTCAGAAGTTTTGGCTGATATCCTACCTCTAATTCTTCCAGGAAATTCGTTTTTCTTTTTTAAAAGTTTTTGCAGAGTTTCGCCCCAAGTTCTGTCCTAAACAGATTTCTGAAAATCTAGACATCCCTCCTTCGAAATTTTGTCAAATTGCGACCGAAACTTTTCTAGAGGATCACATAAAAAACGTTAAGAGTTCCTCTATTAATGCTGTCGGATTCTCTTCAGGAGCTGCGACTACAGATTCCTTCAAGAATTGTTTGGGAAGTAATGTCTGTAAATTTATCAGAAAATGTCTTTTGTTATTCGATAGTTCCGTTTGAAATTAGGTAGTTTCACCTTTGTATTGTAAGAACAACATCGGATACTTGATTGATTGATTTGTCTTTATTTCAGAGACTTTCATACCACATCGGATACTGCTGTTCTATACGTTTTAAAAGATTTTGCACAAAATACTGTGCCGAAAAGTTTGATCAAATTTCCAGCCGCCGAATAGGTAGTCAAAAAGCAATGAGAATTTGTTATTTTTATATCCGAGTGTGATCAAAGGTAAAAATGCAATAAATGTAGGACTCACCTTTGCCGTCATGTGCGATGCCGTCGTCCCTTGATCCGTCCAAATCGATCCGCCGTTTTTTCGCGTCGCTGTAAAACAATGATTCACATTACTAAAACAGATTCTAAAACAGACCTTGCCCCATATTCTTACCTCGGCTCCAGGTCATCCTTGAGCAGGTTATCCTTCACGCCAAGTTTACTGTTGACTACACTGGCCACCACCGATCCCAGCGTTATATCCTTTATGATGATATCGGCCAGCGAAGTGGCCGTCGTCGAGTTCTTCGGGGTGCTTGTATTGTTGTTGAACATCACAGCATTCGGATGTGGCAGCGGTTGTAAATGCGTTGACTGTGGCTGTGAGCTGGGGACCAACGTCGAGGACGAAATGATTCCGCCACCCGGGGCAGCTGCCGTAAGCGTAACTGGTACCGACCCGCCATGGGCCAAAGTGATTCCGCCACCGACTCCCCCAGTGACGGAACTAGGCATTGTGGAGATGATGCTATTTACACTGGCATTAACGTTGTTGTTACTGCTGTAGCTACTGTTGTTCAGCGGCGCCGGCACGGATGTTACCGTCGTCGCCGTTGTTGAGTTTAGTACGTCCGTTTTTACACCGTTCAGCGGAATTGCAGATATACTAGGGCTAGGGTTAGGTACAAATGACGTTTCCACAGCAGACACATTCGACAGATTACCGCTGTTATTGTTGTTACTGGCATTGCTATTACCAGTGCTAGTACTACTGTTTGCACAATTACTACTGCTGTTGCTGCTGCTGGACACAGCCACACTCACTGCTGGGACCAAAGTGCTACTACTACTACTGCTGCTGATGGTACTCGAGGAGACCGAAGAAGGCGTTGCGTTCGATGAGATACTAGACAGGGTCATAGTAGGCGCGCTTGTACTCGACGGAACCACAGATATACTAGTTGCAGTAGTTGATGCAGAAGAAGAAGGTGATGGAACTACGGTTGAAGGTGTTGCACTTCGCGATGGAGTTGCGTTTGCTGGTGCTGGACTTGTTGACACAGGGGCAGTTGTCGAAGTAGCGGTAGTACTGTTACTTTCCGTAGTAGAAGCAGTTGTAGTGACAGACAGAGCCGATGGAGACGATTCAGAACCAGCTGCTTCTTTCTCCTGTTCAGTCTCTTCCTTCACGTTCGCTTCGGTACCCTCTGCAGGACCCGGAAGCGTGGAATTTACATTCGATGTACTACTGCTTTCATTCGTAGTGCTGTTGATACTACCGCTACTGCTACTGCTGCTACTTGTAGTGCTCGTTATACTACTTATACTAGTCGCAGTTGTTGACGTCGTCGTGGCGGCGCTGGCAGAGGACACTGTAGCGGCGGCTGCCAGTGGAGGAGATGCTGCAGATGTCGTTACCGTACTGGTTACTGGTGCTGTCGCTACAGACGATACCGTAGCAGTTGTGTTTGTTGTTGATGCACTACTACATACAGCCGGAGTCGTGTTAATACTACCTGCACTACAGCTATTACTTTTACTACTACTTTTATTGTTATTAGTATTATTTGAAGATGAATTTGTTGAGACATTAGATGCCGAACTATTTCCTATTGAACTATTTGTTGAATTCGCGGCACGATCACGGCCTACAGTCTTTTGTTGTTGTTCACGTTGTAGTCTGAAAGGAGGGAAGCAACGAAATATGTTAACCAGACTTTCCTAAAACAGTGGAAGCTTGAGGGAACATACCTTGTTGTAACACCAGTTGTTAGTGCATCTACTATGCACTGCGTCGGGTTTTGATTGGATTTCTGCATATTCCTCGAACTTCGCGTCCGCTGCCTAGACTTTCGTAACAACTGCTTATAGTTTTCCGCCTTTTTACTGAGGTAGTAATATCGCACACAATCCTGGAAAACGAAACGGCATAGTTATGGTAGTTATATATTTATCAATAGTGGGTTTTGGTTTTCAAGAACGCCAAACTTACCTGCGCACTTTTCCTATCCAAGCTGGCTGCAATCATGCCGAAATTTTTCGGATGTTGCAAAAATTTCTCCCGAAAAACTTCCTTCTCGCCAGCCGTCCACATATTTAAATTTAACCGTTCCTAGGAAAAAAAAAACAAGTACAACATGAACATATGGGTTATAGGTACACCATTCTTGAAACAATACAGGAGTGATTTATTTAGTTAATCGATCCCAGACAACAACCTTAAAATTTATAAATCATGTAATTATTACTTGTCAAACAGTTAATGCTGACTTTTTTTTTGTTTATTTTTTTTAATATTTGGAGAAATAGTTGTTAAGTTTTTTGGAAAACGACTAAAGCTAGGAATTAAAGGCAACAATTTTTTAAGTTATGTATTTTATAGGTGCTTCCATACAATGCACCTACAAATTCAATCTGTGCACGGTTAATAAAACCTTTTTCTGTATGCCGAGAATTCAACAAGTGCCATTGAATTAAATAAAACAACAGGATATTGGCGTTTCCAGTAGCGGGAATTGCGGAATCATTGTTGTTTGGCTTCGCTGGTTGGTGCCCGAGAGTTAGTGCAAGGGAGTGAGGCGTGGACTTGCCACCGGAAAATTAACTAGGGATGAGAGTAATGGCTGAAATTTTTTCATAGTCCATCAATGGAACAGCAACTATTGAACATGGAAGTTTCAAATGAAAATGTTCTTGACCAGAGAGGAACTTTGGAACACGGTAGCCGAGGTGAAGCTGGAACCTGACAATGTGAGTGATGATTAGCAAAAGGTGGACAAAACGGCCAGGGCCCCCATCGGGCTATGTATATAGAAGAGCCGGTACTCTTCCAACAAAGATTGTACAACCGCAAGAGTGCCTCGACGAATCATTGAGTGTAGTACGGCAACTACTGCAGATGGATACTCAGTTCGACATTAACGAAAATGCTGGCTGGATTTGGAGTTGTACTATTTTTTTGGCATCGACTTTGGAGGCTCGGCCAGACGATATTACCATGGTATTGGTCCGATCGAAACTGTATGAGTAGGTATCAAAAGCGGGTAGAGCGGTGCGGTAATAACAGAAAGCGAGCACCGAAACAGTATTCTTTTTCTGTAAGAAACCAACCACTTCAATATGATTGCAGGAAGTGACAGGTTCATGTGATTGTGAGCAATAAATGATCAGACTGACTAGTCTTTTGCCGTGGACTGAAGACAGTGGTGTGTCACATGCCACATCACGAGCGATGAGAAGTTTTCCGATGAGCTGGTTGTACCTAGTCGTCCAGAACGTGCAGAAGCCAATGGCAATGCTGTTAAGGTTTCTCGATATCGTGGAAGTGCAGCTACAAATATCGAATGCCAATTTGAGCTAGGTGTAGATCAAACACCTGAAAATATTCTTAAATGTTTGTTTACAGTGTATCAAACAATTGTTCGTACAGCAATTTTTTGGTCAAAATAATTTTTCATTTAAATGTTTATAACTTTTTTATACGTCAATCAAAAACGCTGAAATTTTGACCAATTATAATCCATATATTAAAGCTCCATTGGTAAAATTTTGAGCGTGATCAATTTATTTTCAGAAAATTTTAGAACTTTTAGTAAAACTTTTAAGATTTTTGAACACATTTTTAAAACATTATATCTTAATATGTACTTGATGAAACTTTTTCATTTTTTTTTGTGTTACAGCTTATACCTACACACTTAGTTAAAATTACCGAAGTCGGTAATTCGTTTACCGAAATTTCAACAGCTGAGCGATCGGTAATCTGTTCGGTAAACGAATCGATTACCGAACGGTCTGTAATTTGGAGCGGCGACCTCAACTGTCAAATTAGCTGAGGCATCGGTAACGCTTTACCGACCTACGGTAATCCGGAACGAGCAGGCTTTCGTGGGTTCTCAGTAGTGTTTTGTTTTTCTTTTTTGTATGTGGATGAAATGAAAAGACTATCATTTTGTCAAACTTTTATTAGCAGGCTATAATGAGCCAACAAATTTATAACAAGCTATAACACTTTATACGCGCCTGTTGTTCCAGATCCCACAGAGTTCGTTGCTTGCTTCTCGAATGCAAGATGCCACCATCCAGTGGAAATATCTGTTATCGGTTGTGTTTAACGAACGTCCGCTTCTGGAGACCGCATATTCTGGCGGCCGGCAGAAATTTGAGAAGTTTCCATGCAAAATCCAAGGCAAAATCTAAGTGCGAGAAGATAGCAATCTGAAACCAAATCGCGTTATAATTCAATAACAAATGTGTAATAAGGCGATATTTGTGGCGTTTCTTACCTCTGTTTATCCTCAAATTTTTCCAGATTCCTGAAAAACTTCTTATTAAAATGCGAGATGAAGCACGGGGTACGCAGTCCTCAGCGGCTAAGGTAAACAAAAATGGCGGAAGCGCAAATAATTTTCAGAATTACCGAAGTCGGTGATCTATAGAGTTCGTTACCGAAAACTCAGCTAAATATTTCACCGTCATCGGTGATCTGAAGAGATTACAGACCTTTCGGTAAAAAAGTTGACAGTTCAAGCTGAATTCACCGAAAGTTCAGCAAAATTGACTGTCAACAATGGCTCATTTACCGAAACATCTGTAAAACTTGGGATTGCCGATCAGTTCCGGTAATTTATTTTACCGAACTACGAGTGTCTGTTTAACTCTGATAAGGCTTTCGTATGCCGCTTCGTTCGAGGTTTTATATTCACTACAAAAAATATAAAAAATCTGTATATGTTCAGAGTGTCATTTGGAAACATATCATATTTTGATCAATAAAAGTGCCAAGTGTTTTCAACTTTTTTTAAACTCTCTTATTGTAATATTTTTATACAGGACCTAGTAAACTACATATGAAGAGTAGGTCTTATGGATTTTTCGTTCAGTTAATGCACTTTTATTGGTGGGAAACGTTTGGCAGATTATATGTGCTAAATATGGTAAATTTTTAAACATCGTCAACTACATAAGCACATTTTTCATATTTTTTGTGGTGAATATAAAACCCTAAACATAGCTGCATATGAAAGCCTTAGGTATAAGATGTAACACAAAAAAATTGGAAAAAAATCATCGAGTACATATTGAGATTAATGTGTTAAAAATGTGTTCAAAAATCTTATAAGTTCTACAAAAAATTCTATAATTTTCTGAAAACTTATTCGATCTCGCTCAAAATTTTACCAATGGAGCTTTAACATATGATTCATGATTGGTCAAATTTTCAGCGATTTTGATTGAAGCATTAAAAAGTTGTAAACATTTGAATGAACAATTATTTTGACAAAAAAAAATCCTGTACGAACAATTGTTTGATACACTGTATGTTCCGGGCACAAAATATGACAAAAAAGCAAGGTCAGAAGGTTATCTTTGTTGTCTATGATAGCGGGTCAAAAGCGGTGGTACCACCTAATCATAATCAGGCACGCCGAATTAATACCATGAGCATGGACGCTAAGATTCTGGTGTTGTATTCGCGGCTTCAAGAGGAACACAGGTCGCGGAATCGGATCGCAGATTGAGGCATTGTCACTGCACGCTTTGCAACAATAGGTGGACAAAGAACAAAACACCCAGAAGTGATATGATGCGAGTTTGCTGGAAGAACTATTGCTTGATGGTTTCGGCGACACAAACATAAACGATGAGAAGTTGTTTTTATTCGGATGAAGTAAAACCTGTAAACACAAGTTTTGGACAACCACGAAGGTTTCGCTTGGAAGGTTTTGTTGTCAGCGTGACACGACTGAATATGGGTAAACCAAAGAGGCACAACAGACGCAATCAACTCTCAATAACAGTGCACGGAATTCGAAGTGGATCAAAACCATGAACGAGAATCCCAAATTCTTCTGCTCAGGCCGCCATTCACCGCTCATGCTCCATGTACCGCTCGTTTCATATGATTTGTATATAAATCATATGAAACGAGCGGTGAATGGCAACCTCACGGTACCTGTTCTTTGATACCGTTGCCTGCCGGACGACATGCCAAGGCTTGTAGGACAGCAAGGGTCAAGCACGGTATTCAAAGAGAAAAAAAAGCTTGCTTGTTGGTTGAAGCATCTGCATTAACCAAAAATGGAACCTTCTCGTAGCGCCGACTTTGCATCCGACCATCTTCTCCTAATCAGCGAGACCCGGCTGTGCTTTGTTATGGTCCATAAGCAAGAGAAAATCGCGCACCGGTTCCACACACCTCGATTGGAAGACGCTGTGGTGAGAAGGTCCTTCGTTGAGGAGCTAGAGAATCGTGCTACGGATATTCCGGAAGGTGGCAGCGTAGAAAATCAATAAAGGGTCATAAAGATTCCCTTCATCACCACCGCACAATGGTCGGAAAAAGATAAAGTTCGACCAAAACTCTTTTTATGTGTTTAAAAGTTATAGGTTGTCTAGATATGTTATATAGTATTTTTAGTGTTTAAAAAGGGGTATTCAAAAATTACGTAACTTCAATAATTTCAAAAACGGTAAAAATCAGCAAACCCCACATTTTTTGCGTTTTTTGTTAGAAAATCAATTTAAATTTAATTAAATGATCATTTTTCGATCAAATCCAATCAAGTTTGTTCAAAACGTGTAAAAAATGTGGGAAGATAAATTTTATTTCAGTCAAAAATGGAAAAAATAACGTAAAACATATGAAAAAACATGACTTTTTTAAATAGCTCTAAATTGAAAAACTGCAAATTTCTGCAAAAAGTTTAAACGTTTTTGTGCAGCCCTAAGCATGATGTTTAATATGTACTATTCGAAATTGCGGCGACACGTGACGACACGAACCGTTTTTCAACTTAAAAATTACCAAAATCCCTAAAGTACAATATATGAAAATTTGAAAAGTTTTGTGACATATTAATTTTGCACCATACGTGCATTCAAACAGTCCAATAACAAGCTTTCATATGCTGGATAACATAAAACATATATTCCATTCTCAAAATATTATTATTTTACTTTTTTCGAATAATTCATTTCTCAATTTTATGACTTAGGCCACTTTGGCAGTGAAAATGTCATTGAAATACAAAAGCTGGTATGCTTTCAGTTAAGAATCATAAAACTACAATACATTATCTTTGTTATAAGGCGAAAAAAAGTTTAAAAATATCAATTCCGTTTTTTGAGAGTTTTGGCCGCTCCTTTGTATGGAGCCCGACCAATGTGCACCGGCGAGAATAATTTGGGTAACAACGCACTCAGCGAAAGCAGTGGAGCACCTGATCACAGATGATACAGGAGCGAAGGAAAACCAAAGCCGCTATAGAGTTACCCCTCGTCTCCACTATTGCCACGTCTAGCCATTTTGCTGCCAGAAAGAGAAAACGTTACAGAAATGTACAACACCGCTGCTTTCCTTGTAAACAGCGAGAGAACATTTCTGTCATGACACATCGTTCAGAAAAAAGCAAGACATTTCTGTCTAGTGGAGACGTTGGGTTAGCGAAAATACGAGGAGCCAAAGTCGTAGCCCGTCAACGCTATTTGATTCCAAGCTAGTAAGCATAGCTTAGTATGTACTAGCAAAAGGCTATAGCCTAGCATAAATTTCACTTAAATGAAGAAAATCACAACACAAGCGAATCGTAAGCAGTGTACGCAGAATATGGCACCGCAAGCGAAAAATAGGCAACAAGGCAAAGGCATAGCAACAACGCTTTGTTTTTTCGTTAGCAGATAATGACAAAATCGCTCCCGAGTTTGTTCACAACAAAAACGGTAGGAATATTTGTCTCGTTCTATTCACATCGTAATTTTCGCATTGTTTTGCAACTGAAACTAGAATCTGAGGATGGCAAGAGTCTTAATTCGTCTAAATGCTCATGAATTCGATGATGTGGGTCGAAAATTTCAGCAGAAAAGCCGAAATATCGGCACACGCACGGCAAGCGATATTTGTTTTATTGCTCTCGTCGCTTGACATGCGTTTGTTGCGGAACGCCTTTGTTACCAACATGCACCGCTTAGGACAAAGCGTTTGTTTTTCGGCGTGATCCGTTTTTCGTATCCTGATCGTAAGGGATCGTGGTCTGGTTTTGGATCAACACAAAATGTATTGAAGGTATATAACCTAAGTCTACGTACCTTGAATTCTGTTTCCATATCTATTAGCGCTCCATTTTCATTATTAAACACTAGCCTTCTTTGTCTGGAGTCTAACATTAAAGGTGGAATCACAGCATATGAACGCATTTTTTTATCCTCCATCGCCTAAAATGTAAAAGAACGTCATTAACCGATCTGTAACCACCTTGAAGATCATCGACAAAATTACCTGCTCCTGAAGACCATCCATGATTTCTTCAAGATCGGCTTCGGATTTAATCCTAGAACCTACACGATTAAATCGCTCTTTATCCTCCCTCTGCTTTCGAAGCTCGGGAAACACCTTCTCGAAAAACTCCCGGTTTTTCGCTTCCTTCGCTTTCCGCTTTGCACTAGCTTCCATCTTATCTACACGTTTGGACCAGTCTTGTGATAACTGCGCGTATCGTTCAGTCAGTTCGATCTGTTTCGCCGCCCGCTCGGATTTTATCTTCTTGAAATGCAGTAACAGTCGCTGTCGGAACGTTTTGTGTCGTTCCTGGATTTCGCGACAACTTTCCGCATCGGACGGCTGATTGTACAGGGGCAGATCGGTGGCAGTGCCAAGCGCACTCAGTACAGCGTGAGCGTTCGACGCTCGTTTTCGATTTTCGGCGTAGATTTGCTGCGCTAAGCTGCGGTGCTTGGGCTGAGCCTCAGCGGTCGTCTCATCGACGGGCGGTTTCGCTGAAGCCTCTTCAAGCGTTTCCTGCTTCTTTTTCAGCATGGCGATCTTCTTCTCCGTCTTGTCGATCTCCACGTCCACCTTGGCAATCTGTTGTAACAGATCATCCTTGGTGGCCCGGAGCTCCTCGGTCGGATCACTTGGCAGCGTTGGTGAGATCGCCTCCACCTGAGGATGATACGCACCGGATGACACCGGTGGATCACGTGTATCAACATTCAGGAGGGATTGCGCAGGTTGACTGTTTTCGTTTAAACGAATCTTTTTAAATGCAGGTGGTCCGGTGTCCGACGGTGCCGGCGGTGGTTGCTGCGCGGATCGTGCCTGCAGGTAATCAGGATTATGGGCTAGCAGGGACATTCGGGGTCGGGTTGATTGTTGTTGTACTGGCTGCTCCATGGAATTTGCTATACTAATAGGTGCAGGTATACTACTCGATACCGAAACCACCGGTACCTGTCGATGGTACTCCGGAACCTGTGGTACCTGGAAAAGAAAGGAAAAATGTGACAACAACCGATCCATGCCGCCGTCCAACTAACCTGTGACACGCGGGTGTAGGGGTTCTCCCGGTAGTAGGAGTTTGTTTGCACATATCTGAGCGGTGCCTCGCGCGCTGGTGCTCCTGCAAATGGTGGATAATTCGCAGCTCCCGCTCCCGGACCGGGTCGGGGTGGCGAGAGAGGACTAGCTGCCGATCTAGGGGCGGATTGCGATGGGGTAGGGCCTCCTTTGCTATAGCTTTGGGCCGGGTCAACAGATCTGAAAGTAGCAATAAGAAAGAATAACATTATTAGTTTTGTTTTTGAATAGGAAGCTCGACTGTCTAACAATATTATACTTCAATGTTAGATTTCGAATGTAAGGTTGATCGAGCCTCGCCGGATCAGGTGGTTACCCTGAGGATAATCCTAAAAACATCCGTGAGTTTAGGATTTCGAATCAACAAGTGTAACTATTGATCTCTCACTATTGAGGGATTTGCACAAAAGTGCACGCGGCCTATCGCTTCTGAAAGGTACAGCCGCGGTTTTCACTCCCTGTTTACTTCATTCTTATGGGAAATAACATTGCGGCGTTTCCTACGGTGCGGCTGTTCCTTTCGAAAACGATAGACCGCGTGAACTTTTGTGCAAAGCCCCTTTTTGAAACATTTCAACGACCGCGCGGTGTTTACGTTTCAAGAAATCTGACAATATAATACGAACGAGGTTTAGGTTCACATTGGCGCACACACAATCTCCCGTGTAACTTCATAAAATCCCCAGAAACACAGGAAACCCTCCTGAGACATTTCTGAGACTCCCTTGAAAACCCGCTGAGAAACTCTCAGTAACTGTTTTGACAGTCCTGAAACGCCTAGGAACCCCATGAATTGCTTTGAAACCTCTGTGATTCCTTTCAACCCTTCTGAAAACTCCCTGTAACTCCCTTGCCAGCCCCCCGAAATCCTCTGAAACGCTTTTGGACCTCCTTTAAATTTCTGAAATGCTTTGAAACTCCTCTAAAACATCTCTGAAACTCTCATAAAAGCGCCCTGAAATCTCCGGACACTAATCCTCCTGAAACACACTTGAAAGCCCTCGGAAACCACCATTTTGAGCTCTCTGAAACTTCTTGAAACGGCTTGAAACGCTTAAAATCTCATCTGAAACCTTCCTGAAACTCCTTTGTAAGCCCTCGGGAACCCCTTCAAAAACCTTTGAAACAAGTTAACTAAATAAATTATACATAAACTATGACCAGACACGAATGCCACATAAGTGGTAAAGTGTCTTTAATAAATATTAATAATAATAATAAACTATGACATTACCGCAAATCTAAGATTGATTGATTATCTTCAACACAAACTAGTGCGCATTTTAATCTTAACCTGTTGAGGAACGCCTGCGAATATTTTTTCTTGATATCAATAGATCGCAACCAAAAAAAAACTCAAACACGCGCTTGCGACAGACTGTGCGCCGGTAGCACCTGTTTCGTTGTTTATCATTCCACAAGCACATGGAAATAGAAACCGAGAAAAAAAGCGAAATCCCACATTAATTATTGAAGCGTACAACGCCACACAAAGGGTAATTCCAACGTTTCCCCATGCTGCTCGCGTGAATTAAAAGCGGAAGAAAGGTTATAAGCCCGATGAGTCACACGGTTGCGCAAATATTTTACGTCGAATAGTGACATTGATTTTTTTTAACTCCTCTACAGCGAACGCGCAACAGCCCAAGTTGAGAGCAACCCGGTGAAGCAACAGAACAGAGAAAACCTGCTATAGTTGAAAATAAACCACACCACCAGTAATTGAATTAAAATAGTCACGGTGTATTATTTACAAACAACGGACGAATAATGACCAGCAGCTCCAAGCTGCGGAAGTAAAAGACGGGGTCACGCAGCCGGTGGAGCTTAGGCGGTGAATGAAGGTGGTATACCTACATATTTTCCATAAATTTACGTCACTTGTTCGTGGCCGATAAGGAGAAAATGTTCAACAACAACCACTAGCTAAAACCAACGGAGGAGACCCGTATAAAGTTGAAAGTCGTCGTCGTCGTCGTCGTCGAGCCATGTCATGGAACTGTTTTTTTTTCTGTTCCCACTAGCACGACTACAACTACTCTGGCAAAGGTTTTACTCCATCCAATTATCGTTCCAAAGCCCAGAGCTAGGAGGAAGGTGTTTTATAATGATGGCTAGGGTGGTTGCAAGCTGGCAGAACTTCAATGAAAGCTATGAATAGCAATAGCAAAATTCGTACCCTGAAATACAAAAGCGTGACTATAAAAAAAATCTGAAAACAATTTTCCAAATTATTTTCAATTGTAGAATCTAGAAATTGATCATGCGACGCTGGGACGTTATGCCAAGAAGAAAAAGAAGAGGAAAGAACTTAAAGGAGTCTCGGAAGATTTTTTGGAGGACCTATCGGAAAAAGAAAACGTGAAAGAATTATTTTAGGAACATATGCAGAGTAGCATGGGACACGCTTGTATGGAAAAAATAAATCCTTGCTCCAGTCAACTTTTTAGATCCCATTTAGGTCCCATATGAACTGTACAAAATTTCAGCGCAATCGGTGAAACTATAATTTAGCGCAAGCGGTTCAAAGTTTGCATAGCATTTGCTATGGGAAAAGTTACACTTTTAAACAAAAAATCCTAGAGGTCACCCTTTGTCTTCTTCATTCAAATCGATCAATGCTTCTTGTAGAAAAATCATTTATAAAACTTTCCTTCGAAGACCTCAAAACAATTGGATGCTTGTGGAACAAGTTATTGCTTTATTACCGATTAGTGATCCAACGAACGGCTTTTTGTTTTGTTTTATTAGCAGCACTGTAGCTGCTGCCTTGGCTGCTGCTGTTTCTGGGGTGGTGTTGCCTCCCGCCATCCCATGCAACAACGGCAACAGCAGTGCTGCTGATAAAACAAAACAAAAAGCCGTTCGTCGGATCACTAATTGATAATAAATCAATAACTTTTTCCACAAGCATCCAATCGTTTTGCGGTCTTCGAAGGAAAGTTTCATAGATGATTTTTCTACAAGAACCATTGATCGATTTAAATTAAAGAGACAATGGACGACCTCTGGGATTTTTTATCTGAAAGTGTAACTTTTCCCATAGTAAATCCTATGAAAACTTTGAACCGCTTGCGCTTAATTATAGCAAGGTTGCAACCATTCATTTGCAAAGATTTACATTCATTTGCTATTATCTCAGTTCAGAAGCATGCTATCGAAAAACAATGTATGGATGAATTTTACCTTGTAGTTTTATCTGAAAGTTTGCCGAATAACATTGGAGTCGCACACGCATTCCAAAGTCGTGAGCGAGCTGTGAAGGCAACTTTCCACAGCGTGAATGAAGTTTATATTCACCGCGTGCAGGGTTGCCTTCACAGCTCGCTCATGACTTTGGTATACGTTTGCGACCCCAATGTTATTCGGCAAACTTTCAGATAAAACTACAAGGTTAAATTCATCCAAACATTATTTTTCGATAGCATGCTTCTGAACTGAGATAATAGCAAATGAATGTAAATCTTTGCAAATGAATGGTCGCAACCTTGAATTATAGTTTCCCCGATTGCGCTGAAATTTTGCACAGTTCATATGGGACCTAAATGGAATCAAAAACGTCGATTGGAGCGAGAATTTGATGTTTGTCCCATACTAATGCAGAGCCTCCGGAGAGAAGAGCATCTGGGAGAATTATATATGTGTGTGTTTGTGTTTGGGCGTCTGTGTGTATATAATTCAATTTCCACTGTTCGGCAATGGTATTATGGAAGAAAGATGTCTGCAGTTGTCTATATGATTTTAACTGATTAGATTCATGCTGCACTGCAGGTGGTCCGTTTTACCCCGTCTTCCTCAATCACACTGCAAACTAAAATCATCTTTTAGCCCGGGAGTTGAAAGATGATAGCTCTGTTGAGATCTAGTGACCCCTTCCAGAATGCCTAGTTACTCTCGTCCATTCCAAAGTCAATTTCAAAAAAGTAACTGGGAATTCTCGTACCTAATTTTCGAACTCTTCCAGAATATATTCTTCGATGGAGTAAACGCTAGCGTAACATTCAAAAAGGACATATCTTCTCTTAGTAAACAAACATGTTTTTGCTTCTGTATGGACTTAAGGATGGCTTAAAGAGTGCTCTTTCTGATAAGGGTGTTGACATGCGTGGGTGGATGTCGATAGGCCCTACACATACGGAAACATGTTTGTTCATGCAAAGCAGATGAGTCCTTTTCAATGTTACACAAAAACTGAGTTTCTAATGGCCAGAATGGCCATTCAAGACAATCAATCAAATTTCGGAGTTTTTTTTTGCCGGTTTTCTAGATGACTTGAAAATTTTCCCGATTTTTAAATTTTCTGGATTACAGTGAAAATAAAATGCTCAAGGTAAATTAAGTGAATGATTTTGAAACCTTAGTTTAACATACGCACCCAATCCTGAATTGCCTGTTCGGTACTTTTTTGACGAAAATAGAACAGCAGAACTATTTCGGTTGTTTCGGTAATCGATTTTACTCGGCTTGGTACAAGGTGTGGCAGTTTATCTTTTTCATAAGTTATTTGAAGTATTTTACATATTTGTCATTGACCTTCACAAGACAGCGACTGAAGCTGAAGACAAGCAGCATTTTGAAACTGTTGAAAATCACATTTCAGGCCAGACATGTCTAAAGTGCCTATCTGCAGAGGAGATGCTCTCTTTGGTTTCCCTCTCTTTCGTTAATATCTCAGCTGTTTATTTGTATTATGATTGTCTCCTTGCATTGAACGATGGTCAAAACAATCGTCTTTTGATTTGCACTGCAAAAATAGTTGAAAAGTGTACCATTACTTTGCAATAATTGAAAGAGAAAGCGAACAAAGAGAGCCTCTCAAATGCAGATGGGACCTATTGAAATGTTTGGCCTGATTTTATACCAAATTTTCCATTTTACTTTTTCTTTATAAATACTCAGAAATGGCAAATTAAGTTCCTTAGATTCACCCAGATCTTCGATCAAGTAGAATGAGTGTTTGAGCCTTCAAGAGTGGAAACTTGACACTAAGGAAGACTGCTTGGTACAGTAAAAATACGCGTATCTTTTTTTTATTTACGTGTATTTTAACTTAGGCTAATTCTACACTTAACCATTATCAGGGTTGTTACGAGAAGCATGGAAAAAAAACCGCGCCAAATCCGCGCGAACAAAATTTGAATCCGCGCCAAATCCGCGCGATTGTGAAATTAAATTCGCGCCAAATCCGCGAGACTGTGGAAGTGAAGTTTCATTTTTCTACATTACGTATATATTGAACATAAAATTTGAACAATCTACAATAGTGTATAAAGGAAAGGCACTTTCAACTGGATTGGATTAATTGAGTGCCGGTGGGAGTTGAACTGTTGATTCGTAAATTAACGCAGTTCATCTTAAATGTTCTAAGCTTTCTACAAATTGAAGACGTTTTGTCACAACTCTATTTCATGTTTTTTTTCAGCAATATTCCTTCAGTAATTTTTAGTAAAAGCTGTAGCAATCTACAGAGCGTTCTTAAAGATATCTGCCAGAGTCCGAAATTCACGAGAATATACCAAAATATTTGTGAAGAAATTTCTAGCAAAGAAAATATTGGAAAAATTTGAAAAAATAATCAAGGAGCTATCCCTTAAAAATCCTAAAAAACCTGAATGAAACGGAAAGAATTTCTGAAGTTTTTATTAACAGTACCTAATACAAACATTTTCAAAAAATTCTTAAAATAATGAGCATGAATTTGAGTAGGACATTGTGAGGGTAATTCTAAGAAATTTGAAAAAATAGCAATGTCTGGAGTATCCCAGTGAGACATTATAGAAAGAAACTTAAACTTAAGATAAGTATTATTCAGGGAGAATACGTTAGGGCTCGTCTACGAATTATTGTAGACTGTTAGGAAGCGGAGGTGGCCTGGTCAAAGTCTACGCTTCATACTAATTTCGTATGGACAAAGTCTATGAGGGTGGTTCTGAAATGGTCAAAAATAAGTCTACGTAGTTTATGAACAGCGTCTTGAGGAAATACTGAAGAAATTTCAAAGGAACACATGGAGAGATGCTTGTACAAACAGAAAATACCTGCCTCCGCAGTTAAAATACTAAAAAATCCCTACTGCAATTATTGGAGGAAATTCTGGGAAAATTCCTGAAAGACATTTTTTTTTTAAGATTTTCTTGCTGGTTTAAAATTCCATCAGGATTTTTTCTAAAATTTTTCCAGGTACTTGTCCATTTATTTATCTATGAATTCCTTTACAGATTCCCCAGGGCTTTTCTCCAAAGTTTTCACTATTAATTCTCATAGAGATTTATATGCTTTTTTATAAATTTCCTTCATAGTGCCACGACAGTTGTTCTAAAATGATCGAAGGATTTCTACTACAAATAGCGTTATAACTATGCGGTGTACCACTCTGAAAATCCCAACGGTAAATCTATTGTTACGGGAGTTCATCTAGTGGCTTCTGATGGATGGATTACTCCAGCCATGGATTCCTGAGAAATATTTGTAATGAAATTCCTAGTATCATTTTTCAAAAGATCAATCAATCCATGCGCGTAGGGAATTTGTCCCCACTGTTCCAATGCCGTGCGCGCTTGTTATACACTACAGCCAGCGTGCACGACTTTGGAACTAAAAAGTCTTACAGTTGTGTCAGAAACTCTTTCGAGAATAATCTTCTTTCGATATTTTTAAAGGATTTTTTTACAGAAAAAAATCAGGCATTGTGAAACAAATCACTCGAGAATTTTATAGATAAAGCTGAATCTTTAATCCAAAAAAAAAAATCATTCAAAAAGATCAACAAGAAAAGAACAATATCAGAAAATATCTATAGAGGAATTCCGTGGATACTTAATGAAGAAGACCTGATTACTTGGATATTGTTATAGAATTTCTAGGAAGTATTCGGAGTAGAGCTCGAAGTTTAGTCTATTCCTCTAAATCCAATGGATAATATGTTGTGTCGAATGATCATTTTTAAAGGTGAGAGAGTGCTAGCATGTTTTACTTAAATACCTATGTTGTAATAACTAATTATGCAAAATGAAGATAATTGCTACGGCAATAAACCACATAGATGAAATGTAACTAACCTAGTTTAGTTCAGACTCCAGAGCTTTCTAGATCATTTTCGTATTGAATTATTTATGAAACATACTGTCCAAAGGCTCTAGGATTCATACCAACGGGAATAAAAGTTTATTAAGCACTAAAAGGGCTTAACTACACTAGTTTACAGCATTTTTGAACTCGGTAAGCTGATGATCGTTTTTGGTGTAAAATCATGCCCTGAGTTCGAAAACGCGAAGGAAAAAAATTACAGTAGAGCGGAAATTTTTTCGACTTTCCATACAAGGTTGATGATTTGAAATCGATTTTTGTTCTATTTTTAAGCAAAGTCACTCACTTCACACATCTCATTCTCTGCAATCAGCTCCGATTGAGCTGATTTTTTTACTGTAACTCACCCACATATGATATGTCAAATAAACGTTGAAAAAGAATTTTTAAATTGTTCTTTTGTTATTGAAAAAAATACATTTCTTCAAAAAATTTTCGAAATTTTGCTAAAATTTAAGAAGATTGTCCCCAAAACTCGCCAATATCTTAATTTTCATCAATCTGACGCAAAACCTGCATTCAGATGATCGAATGGTATTATATTCTGCTTTTAATTTATGGAAAAAGATTTAAAATTGGTTGAACAAAACCCAAGATATTTGAATTTTACAAAATTCCATATTTTAAAAAGTTGTAAAACTCGATATTGAGCTAAAACTCAAAAACTGTTCTACTTTAAATTTTTTGAAGCACGGTTTCGAAATCAGCGCTTAATTATGCTTCAAAAATTTTGGTCATTGACACAAGTTCACGACTTTCGTTTTATTTTGTAAACTAGTGTTGTAGTCGGGGCCCGTAGCGTAATGGCTACACGTTCACTTCATAAGTGGATGGTCATGGGTTCGATCCCAGCGCCGACACTTGCATTTTTTCGTCAGTTGCTCTATTTCCAGTTGCTTTCATTTCCATGTTATCTGTCTCGCTGCTGTCGATGTCTATAATGGACCATCCTTAATGCGCCTAAAGTGCACTCTTTTGAGTGTTTAGATTTAGATTAGAAAATAGACGATTTTTGTGACCATTGGGCAATCCATTTGCCAGGAACTGCTGTGCAGCAATGTTATTGACGTTTCCACGGTAGAAATTGCCTGGACCCCCCTCGTAGACTTTCGTCCATACAAAAATTTTGAAATTTGTAAGAAGTGTAGACTTTGGTCAGATACGCGTATCAGTCGAAGGATAATCATTCAAGAGTGGCCTGGCCACCCAGTCAGCAATTTTAGAAAAAAAAGGGAATTGCTGATACCTAGTTGCCAAAGTTTATAGAATTCTGTATTGATAATAACAGTCCGTGAAAACTGGAACATTCATTTGAAAGTGCAGTATTCACGAGCAGACGAGAATAGCAAATTGATAACAACAGAATCACATAGCCTGTTTTTACATCATAATTTATTATTATTAACTTATCAAAATATATTTTTTTAATAACATGTTTTATTGGGCAATCTTATTTTGTTATGTTCAAGTTATTAGGATATATCCACAAGATAACATTTGAATAATATATTTTGTTGTAGAACAAGTTTAGTTATTATTCTACTATAGAGAATGTACAAATATGTAATGAACAATAACACAACAGTAACAAGTTTACAAATATCCTGTTATTAAGTTGTGATTGGTCTAACAAAACATGTTATTGAATAAGTCCTCCAGGAACATTTTTTTGTTATGATATTTGTTATTTTGTCGCTTATGACAGACAAGTTTATAATATAATATGTTATGCTAATAACATAAAAATTACTGGTTCCATTATACAGTTATTAAGCCAAAATAACATATTTTATTATGCTGTTGACATTTTCTTCTGCTCGTGTTACAAAACATCAGGACGAAGATCTGTGAGATATAAGTTTATAGACTAATACAATAAATTCCATAATGTGGAGCGGACCTGGTGTGATGGTTAGAAAACTAGACTATCACGCCGAGGACCTGGGATCGAATCCCACTCCCGACAAACTAGCAAAATGTGAGTTCTTCCTTCGGAAGGGAAGTAAAACGTGAGTCCCGAGATGAACTAGCCTAGGGCTAAAAATTTCGTTAATACAGATAAAAAAAATCCATAATCTTTAACCGAAACAAACCAGTGTAGTCGATTTAAAGCTTAGCTTGTCGTTGAGTGATGAATATTCTAGTTACTACTAGAATCTAGTAGAATGACTGAAAGATTGTATCGATGCATTTTTTATAATTAACCGCATATGAAGCTCTACTGACAATTTTACAAATTTTGCAATTCTAGATGAACATTTGAAAAGGGCCTATCTGCTTTGCGTAAACAAACATGTTTTTGTCTCTGTAGGGCCTATCTGCATTCACCCACGCCCATCAACACCCTTATCGGAAAGAATGTTCTTCAAGCTATCTGTTAAGGGTGTTGATGTGCGTGGGTGGATGCAGATGGGCCCTACAGAGACAGAAACATGTTTGTTTACAAAAATGTTTCACATGACACCTTATTTTAGGATCAAATTCAGAAAAGTAATTACATTTGAAATTTAACACATCGTCTAAATCTAATTCTAGGATCTGTACTTTAAGTAGACAGCTATAAATAAATTTTAAAAATCACGCTCTTAATTCTTAGTCATGAAAGCCATACGAATCATTCTAAAAAATAATTATTGATTAAGCCTGTGTAAGAATTTCTGCTTAAGGTGAAAAATCAAGAAATCCCATTGCAATTTTTCATACAAACTTTAGAGGCACAAATCTGACGAACAAAGCATCGAGCCAAGTCGCACTTGTTTATCCTGACTTTGCTCACTTGCAAAGAGGCAGCTTTTCAGAATCGAGAGCACTTGTTAAGTTTAAAACAGTCTGTACAGCCGAAAGCTGAAGACGTTGTCCGTGTCTTTTTTTTTACGAATTTTCAAAATTGGTGCTCTTGAAAACGTTAGTAGGGGACCAAGTCGGCCATATTTGTGTTCTCTGATGTTTCTCCTTAAATCTCATAGAAAACCTGCAGTCGAATATGTATATTAGAGGATTCCTTGCGCAATCCCTGAGATGTATGACTTCTGAAAGTTATAAAGAGTTTCTAATAAAAAATCTCGAATGAATTCATCCGCATTCTACGACACATCTGGAACAATTCCGCCAAATTGTCAGAATAATGCCAAACAATTGTTCTTCCTTCCGAGAAAAAAAAACGTGGCACAATTTCGTGGAATTCATGGATAAATTTCTTAACAAATAACAAATTCTACAAATCCACCTCCTGGGGTCTCCAGATAGCTTAATAGCTAAGACTATGGAGCGTTAATCCGAAGACGGCAGGTTCGATGCCCGTTCCGGTCGACAAAATCTTCACGACTCCCTGGGCATAGTGTATCATTGTGCTTACCTCAAATATACAATTTCATACAATGCAATAGCAGGCAAAGAAAGCCCTTCAATTAATAACTGCGGAAGTGCTTAAAGAACACTACGTTGAAGCGAGGCAGGCCAAGTCCCGGTGAGGACGTAGAGCCGTAAAGAAGAAGAAAAATCCACCTCGCATTTTGCTAGCCGTATTCAGAGATTTCCCTGGAGATTGTTACAAAAAATCTTTCGCCTATAATCTTCCCAAACAGCCAATTTAAACAATATGTTCTCTGAGAATTCTGTTGATGTTCTAGAACTGGCAAAGATTTGATAGAAACTGCTGGAGTATTTGTAACCTACCAATATCTTTTTTTTACATATATTTTAGAGATTCGTTCAAAAATCCTTTAATGTTTGCTCTAGAAATTCTGACCCTTTTCAAGTATCTACATTCTTTACCAATGTACAAATCTTTCCTAAAAAATTCATAGCTTCATTAATGAAATTCGTCAGTTTTCTTCATTAAAGGAAACGAGACGTTTTTTTAGCGAAATATTTATCATATAGCTGTATACAAACGCCAAAGTTCTTCGGATACTATCGTTATGGATGAATTTTAACCCTAAAAGGGATTCCTTCATGGCCTCAGTTTCGTGACCTCGCTGAGTGTGTTCCATCAAAGACGAGCTCTGAAAGGCGCCTGGGGTCCGATGGACCCCAGGTATCCCTTTTAGGGTTAAGAGATTACATAGGAAAATTTCATGAGAATTCCTAGAGATATTTTTGAAGAAACTCCTTAAGAAATCCGTGAACGAATTTATGGATGAATTTCTGAAGCAATTGGTGGAAATTATAATGTTACTGGAAAATCCAAGAGTTCAGAAGTAACTTATGCAAAGACCACAGAGAAAACGTGTTAAGAAATGTCAACAAGTTAAAGAGCCCATCAATCAATAACTTTGGATGTGCTGATAAAACACCAATTTGAAAAGTGGAAAGTCAAGTTCCAACGGAAACATAGAGCCAGGAGAAACAAAATATACTACTTACGGCGCATAGCTCGGTAAATGGCCAATCGCCATGCATCTTATTGACTAGTCTGAAGAAAATAAGCGGAATAGTAACTGATGGAGAGCATCGGGATGTGGATTTTGGGACTGGTCCTAGACTGCCTTCCGACGTGTTGAATTGTGTTGATAGTTGGTTAACCTACAAAAGCAATTTTGGGGTTTCTCATAAGCGATGCAATCTAACAATCTCAATATCTACCCTGTCATGTACAATCTGTCTTTCAATACTGCATCCTTTTATTCTTATTATAATTTATTCATATTTTGTTGCGTTGCAACAGCTTGTTCAAATCTTTAAATATGCGTATTTTGATCGCACGAGGAAAATACAAAATAGTTTCTCCCACATTCTTCCCATACAATCCCCATAGTTGCTTCGTACGCTGAAACCGTTTGAAGGAACTTTGTAAAAAAAATGACGAACTATTGTTCTGGGCTTGAGGAAACTCCATAATGTTAATTTCCACAAAAATAAAATAATAGAGAAATAGAAACCGCGATTGTGCTTTGGAGAAAACAATAGATCGCGTAAAGAAAATTATTCTTTATGTATTTACTCAACAAGACTGCAAAGTTCGTCACTTCAAGTGTCGGCCAAATTTTTCATAATTCTGTTTTATTTTCAATAAATTCTTCTGTTTCTTTTGTACAGTCAGCCACCTTACGATGCTGGCCACACTGATTTGATCCATTATGCGTCAGTATTTTGCTTTAGTTTGTGCGGTCCGTCACTGTTAGTGTCGGTACAAAGTTTAGTTTCAATATATCGATTTCATAGCAAGTAGCATATTGGTTCACCAGTCCTCTCAATTGCGAGGTGACGCAAAATCTTTTTCATTTCATAAATTTTCATGGTCTCACTAATCTTCCAAATTGTGAGGTGGCACATTTGTGCTTACCAAAGCGAATCCTTGATCTATGCAACTATCAATCCCTCTCTACTAACAAAACCTCTTCCCGTGACAACTGTGGAGTGTCCAGTAGTACATACAATCTGTAGTAGCAACGGTTGTCGAACTAACATTCCTTCTCTTCCCCGGTAGACCGTAAGGACGTGGCCAGCGCCGTTATTGACCCAATATACTTTGAGCTCTCGAATCGTGTACATTGAGGATGGTGGCAAATCCCAAGCCCCAAGCTTATTGGTTCTCTGTGCAATTTCGCTAACTCAGGTAAATCACGGATTAGCAACTATGAAGTGAACGGTTACCAATGCTCATGCTCATGCTAGAAGAAACAATAGCTCAACAGTAAGAATAGTCTTCCTGGAGTAAATTTTCAGAATCAATTTGCAAGTTTGAAATACAAATTACACTTATTGCACACGCTTCCCATTTCCAACGCATTTTGCATGCATCTGCACATTTTTAGCACCACCCTCCAGTAAACCAATTCGCCGCAAATGAACGCCCGCTCGTTGGCCTGTTACCGTCCATTAGTGTGAATGTTGCCCCGGTTTAACGTTGGTGTTGTTATTGTTGCTTGCTTCACCCCACCCTTCCAGCATGTCCGCCGTTCGTTGTTGCCACTGTGTCAGCAGCAGCCGTCTATACCACTACTTTACCCCGTTGTTGTTGCGTTGACGCCGGGTTCAGCGTTTTCAATGGCAGCCATAAAGATAAATTATATCGCATGTGCCCTCATACTGCGACGGTGTCGACGAGCAGTCGAATGATATTGAAGCTCAGCCGGTTTCGTTCGTTTTACGTTTCGTCGATGACGATGACTTTTTCATTTTTTCCCTGAGCTATCCACCCGTTTCATTTGTGTGAGTTTGGTTGAAAATGTAATCAATGGCGTAAAAAAGAACGTTCTTTAGAGTGGGTCCAGTGTTGAGCAACATATTATAAGTCAGAAAAACTCTTACACATTCTTGAAACTACTTCAAAATCGATTAATATCAAAGGGGAAGCAAGGTACCTAATACCAACTTGGGACCCCTATAAACTATCCGTCTTAAGACTAGCTAACTAACTCGTAATTTTGAAAATAAACTGTTAAACTAACTAAACAGAATTTTGTCAATAATGAATTACCCATAAAAAGTTGAGTATTACCACCATTTTTTAAACTTATCAGGAAAATTTTTGAGTAGTTTTGCGGCATTACAGTCTTTTCTGGGATCAAAAACAACTATATGTTTTCTTATTCCAACGTTCAGAATGGCCCGCTTCAGAGGCTCGTTCACTTTTTGTCCAACGTTCCGAACTTTACTGGAGCTTATTTTAGTAATCTGTAAATTATTTTGATCATTTTAATAGGTTTAAACACACCAGACAACACTTGACACATACCGAAAATATTGTTGGTTTTTGTCAAATAGTTGTTTTTATTACATTTAACCACCATTTTCTATTTTATTTAAAAAACATTGGTAGTTAATACCTTCATGTCATTGTCAACTTACAATTACTCCGGTTTTACGTTGGGAAAACCTTTAAATCCAAAAACTAGTTAATCGGAACTCGTCTATGCAAAGTTCTTAGTCGCTGTATGCATGCGCTCAAAACTTTCGACAGTTATCACCACGCGTCGAAGTCGAACGCCGCGGCTCAACATCGAGCAACTTCGTAACGTAGAAGTGGCTCAAGACTACGCGCAGCAGTTAGCAGTGGCCCTACCAACGGAAGAGCAGCTTGGCGCAGCTACACTTGAAGATGGCTGGAGGGACATCCGATCCGCCATAGGTAGTACCTCGGCTACAGCACTAGGCTTCGCGACTCCGAATCACAGAAACGACTGGTACGACGGCGAATGTGAACAGTTGAAAAACGAGAAGAATGCAGCATGGGCGAGAATGCTGCAACACCGTACGAGAGCGAATGAGGCACGTTACAAACAGGCGCGGAACAGGCAGAACTCAGTCTTCCGGATGAAGAAGCGCCTGCAGGAAGAACGAGATCACGAAGCGATGGAAGAGCTGTACCGCGCTAAGGACACACGAAAGTTCTACGAGAAGCTGAACCGCTCGCGCAGAGGCTTTGTGCCACAAGCCGACATGTGCCGAGATAATCAGGGGAATATTCTCACGAGCGAGCGTGAGGTGGTCGAGAGGTGGCGGCAGCATTACGATGAACACCTCAATGGCGACGTTGCAAGTACCGAAGGTGGCGTGGTAACAGATCTAGGTGTATGTGCACAGGACGAAAGACTTCCGGCCCCTGACCTTCAAGAGATTGAGGAGGAGGTTGGCCGGTTGAAAAACAACAAAGCCGCTGGAGCAGATCAACTACCAAGCGAGCTTCTAAAATACGGTGGAGAAGCACTGGTGAGAGCACTACACTGGGTCATTACCAAGATTTGGGAGGAGGAAGTATTACCGGAGGAATGGATGGAAGGTATCGTGTGTCCCATCTACAAAAAGGGCGACAAGTTGGATTGCGGGAACTACCGCGCGATCACACTACTGAGCGCTGCCTACAAGATACTCTCTCAAATTTTATGCCGCCGTCTATCACCGATTGCAAGAGAGTTTGTGGGGCAATATCAGGCTGGATTTATGGGTGAACGCGCTACAACGGACCAGATGTTCGCCATCCGCCAGGTGTTGCAGAAATGCCGCGAATACAACGTGCCCACACATCACTTGTTCATCGATTTCAAATCGGCGTATGATACAATCGATCGAGAACAGCTATGGCAGTTTATGCACGAATACGGATTCCCGGATAAACTGATACGATTGATCAAGGCGACGATGGATCGAGTGATGTGCGTAGTTCGAGTATCAGGGACACTCTCGAGTCCCTTCGAATCTCGCAGAGGGTTACGGCAAGGTGATGGTCTTTCGTGCTTGCTGTTCAACATTGCTTTGGAGGGTGTAATAAGAAGAGCGGGGATAAACACGAGTGGGACGATTTTCACGAAGTCCGTTCAGCTGCTTGGTTTCGCCGATGATATTGATATTATTGCTCGTAAATTTGAGACGATGGCGGAAACGTACATCCGACTAAAGAGGGAAGCCAGGCAAATCGGATTAGTCATTAATGTGTCGAAGACAAAGTACATGATGGCAAAGGGCTCCAGGGAGGAATCACCGCGCCCGCCACCCCGAATTCATATCGACGGTGATGAAATCGAGGCGGTTGAAGAATTCGTGTACTTGGGCTCACTGGTGACCGACAACAACGACACCAGCAGAGAAATTCAGAGGCGCATTGTGGCAGGAAATCGTGCCTACTTTGGACTCCGCAGAACTCTGCGATCGAATAAAGTTCGCCGTAACACGAAGTTAACCATCTACAAAACGTTGATTAGACCGGTCGTCCTCTATGGGCACGAAACATGGACCCTACGTGCAGAGGACCAACGCGCCCTTGGAGTTTTCGAACGGAAGGTGTTGCGTACCATCTACGGCGGAGTGCAGATGGAAGACGGGACTTGGAGAAGGCGAATGAACCACGAGCTGCATCAGCTGCTGGGAGAACCAACCATCGTCCATACCGCGAAAATCGGGAGGCTACGGTGGGCGGGTCACGTCATCAGGATGTCGGATAGCAACCCGACTAAAATGGTTCTCGAGAGTCATCCGACCGGTACAAGAAGACGTGGAGCGCAGCGAGCTAGGTGGGTCGACCAAGTGGAGGACGATCTGCGGACCCTACGCAGAGTGCGGAACTGGAGACAAACAGCCATGGATCGAGTGGAATGGAGGCGGCTACTATGTACAGCAGAGGCCACCCCGGCCTTAGCCTGACCGGTAAGTACGGTAAGCTATGCAAAGTTATTTTAAAATACAAAATCTTAATAACCAAAAAGTTTTTTTGGATTCTGAGAGAACCACCCTACGAATGGTTCTGATCGCATGTGTATAACACCTGGGTGTCCTTCCGCGCCGCTATATGCATTCTTTCCCCTCATTCGTCGAATGATGCGGTTGCATGATAACGGTGCTATTTTTAGTGTCCAGTCCATATACTTCGTTTGAAGTGCCGCGAAAAGAAGGATGGAATCAGACAACCGAAAGAAAGCAAAAACCGTTACGATGTCGATACCTCACTACTGACTGGCAGGCAGGCATACAGCAGTCAATTTATTTAATGAAACCTGACGCACCACCAAGACAAAACAAGGTGGCAGCGACGCAAATGTGAATCGAAAGCGAAAAGTAGGGCGAATGCAAAACGCAATTAAAACGCGTGAACCTCAGCGAAAACACGTCGTCCTGCCAATATTGCTGCAACGTGATATTCTCCGATGTTTGCATGGCGCGCAAATGTCTAGTGCCTGACCGAGAACGTGAGAATTTAGAAAATTTCCTACCACGGTACGACACCCACCACTACGAAAACGACGGTACACAATTGACACTTGAGGGCAATTCTCGGTCTCAACAATATAATCACATAGGAACCATTACTTAATAATACACATAAACGAATGGAATCCTTCTCGTGTTCCCATTTTTGCACATTGCAGTCCTATCAGTAGTGTTGTTCAAACAAGCATGATGAAAATAAGCTCATCTCATTCATTTTGATATCTTATCGCACAGAACGAATGGGTTGTTTTGACTTTAATCAGAAACGTTTCTAAATATTGAATGTACAGTCATGTGCGATGCATTGTTCGTAGTTGATACAGTCTTATCAATACTTTACTACATAGTTACCGTTACACATACAATACAGTTGCTAACTGCGATGTATGAAAATTCATTATTACCCAGATTTGCAAAT
Source organism: Aedes albopictus (assembly GCF_035046485.1). Classification (NCBI taxonomy): domain Eukaryota; kingdom Metazoa; phylum Arthropoda; class Insecta; order Diptera; family Culicidae; genus Aedes; species Aedes albopictus. The sequence goes on from NC_085138.1 coordinate 226,784,194, forward strand.
GATTGCGGACAAAGGTTACTGCTTCCATTTTTCTTTAGAAGGGGCTTCAGAGGGATTACAGAGGATTTCAAATCAGGGGTGGTAGATCCTACCCACTATGCCCACCCAAATATGCCCACCTGCGCGCCATCTGCTGTTGGTTCTAATTTGTAAACATCTTTTGTTTAGTTGTTTATAAACATCAACAATAGTAAAAACATTAGCGTTTTTCTCTTCCTTTCGGTGCTGATGCTCAGTTTTTTAGGTAATTATCGAAATTTCTTGAGTTGTAGTGTTAAATTATCCTCATATTAAAGCACCAGAACCGCTCTGGGAGTTTTCAATTTTCAACCGATTTCCGCACTCCAAACAAAACGAAAACAGAAACAAGCGAGAGTAGAGGCAAATATTTCATAATGGCGAAAACAAAACACTGATTTTTTTCGGAATAAAATTTTTCAATATAATCTAAATAAAATGTGTGGGATTATGCTTGAATCACATGCTGACTTGCTTTTAGCATGATAAAACGGTGTTAAAATCAATTTTGCGAACGAAAATAGATATTTTCTTGGTTGGCCGTTACGTCCTTCTAATGGTACTAAAATTCAATAGAGGGTAGGCGCAATTTGTTCCCAGTTGACAGCCAGCTTACTCCCCTGTTTCAAATAGGTTTAGAGGTCGTTCCAGGGGATTTCATGGGAATTTCGTGTGGAGTTTCAGAGCATTTTGAGGCGTTTAATGTGGCTTTCCTGAAAACCACCTGGAACTTCCAAAAACCCCAAATAGGTCTTCTGGAGCTTCTCAATGAATTGCAGTTTTTAGGAATCATGTCAGTTATTTTTTTTTTTCTGGAATTGTTTTATGATTTTCTGCTGGGATTCTTCCATGTATTTTTACTAGTATTTTTTCAAGCTATTCGTGCTGGATTGGAAGAATCCTGCACATAATTTCTGGAGAAATACCAGCAGGAAATTCTCATATATTATCTCCATTCATAAATCCCAAAATCCCCCACTTTCATAAGCAATATATTTGAAAATATTTTTTCAATAGCGGGTATAATTTTTATTTTTTCAATACTTCTGAGCAGATTTATAAGTAGAGAAGATTCTGCCAAATAAATGATAGCACTAGCTTACAGCATATGACGAATTTCGCGCCAACTCGACCAACGGTTGGCAGCACCCTCTCAGAATCGAATGAAACTTGGTGGACATAAACAATAGGTGTTTCTAAGCAACTTTGCATATTTTGTTTTTCGAAATTTTTCAAGTGTAACTTTTGAAGAGGGCCTGATTTTTTTCATTGATTTTTTTACTACTATGTATCATCACATCATGTATAGCTTTTATATAAAGTATACGTTTCCAAAAACCTTATAAAATTTCATGATAGTTCACATTTCAAACAAATATATGACCTTTTCAAATGTTGGTCCAAATAAAAAAATATATTGTGCAAATTGCTTCATAAACGAATTTCTATACATCCATAAAGTTTTATCGGCTGATGAGAGGCTACTGAGCCTATATATGGTCATGTTGGCACGAAACACGCTGAAAAATACTCTTTCAATGAAGACATGAAAATAGTTTTTGTTAGAAAAACTTTTTTTCCTTAAATATGTCACAGCAACATTGTTCGGATAAAATGTAGGTAATTGAAATACCTTTCTCCAGAAAAAAAATCATCGATTTAAAAACATAGGGTTTTTTGCAATATTGATTTTAATTTTCAAAACCTTTTTTTTCAGTATAGAAAGAAGTTTTATATTTTTTTTATATTTTTCTACAAAACTTCAATGAATTTCACGATACTCCGCCATACAATACTTTTTTGTAGCTTTTGTCATTTTTGAGTTACCTCGATTAAAAAAAAAACAATGAAAACAAAATAGGCCCACTTAAAAAGTTACTCTTGAAAAATTTCGAAAAACAAAGTATGCAAAGTTGCTTAGAAACACCTATTGTTTATGTCCACCAAGTTTCATTTGATTCTGAGAGGGTGCTGCCAGCCCCATAGAAGGGTTGGCGCGAAATTCGTCATATTTGAATTCGGTAAACTGATGATCGTTTTTGATATAGAATCATGCCCTGAGTTCAAAAACGCGAAAAAAAAATACAGTAGAGCGGACATTTTTTTGACTTTCCATACAAGGTTGATGATTTGAAATCGATTTTTGTTCTATTTTCAAGAAAAGTCGCTAATAACTTCACACATCTCATGCTCCATAATCAATGTTCTGATTGAGCTGAATGTTTTACTGTAACTCGCCTACATATGATATGTCAAATAAACGTTGAGCAAGAATATTTAAATTGTTTTTTTTTCTCATTGAAAAAAAAAATACATTTCTTCGTATATTTTTGGAAATTTGCTAAAAATTAGGGAGATTGTCCCCAAAACTTGCCAATATATAAAATTTAATCAATCTGACGCAAAACCTGCATTCAGATGACCGAATGGTATTATATTCAGCTTTGAATTTATGGAAAAATATTTAAAATTGGTTGAACAAAACACAAGATATTTGAAATTTAGTAAATTCCATATTTTAAAAAGTTGTAAAACTCGATATTAAACTAAGACTCAAAAACTGTTTTCCTTTAATTTTATTGAAGCACGGTTTCGAAATCAGCGCTAAACTATGCTTCAATAGTTTTGGTCGTAGACGGAAGTTCACGACTTTCGTTTAATTTTGTAAACTTGTGTAATGTTTAGGCAACTTTCTTACGAAATCTAACAACGAAGCCCTGAACGACTCATGTAGGGTATCTACTGTCTTTTCCATGTTTTTCCAGGGAGGAATTTTGAAAATTCATAACTCAAAGATAACCCCAAGTTTTAGTTAAATTTATATACTATTCAAAAAATATGCAGAATTATTTTCAAAAATTTGTGAAAGATTTAAAATGCACAAGTTTTCACTCTAGAAATCACACCAAATAGCTAAATTCTTCCAGGTACCGTGATTTCGGGTGAAATTGATCACATTTCATAGTTTCGGGCGTTTAATTTTGGAATAGTTATCAATATGGTCAAACTCAATGCTTTAAAACAAGTGGACACTTTATCAGTCAACGAGGTTGAAACTTTTACTGCAAATCATTTTATTGCAATAAATATCATTTGAAATAAAAAATCAATAATTGTGCTCTCGGGGTGAAATTGATCAGTACACATCACAAAATCAGTACATATCACAAATACCTTTGTAAGTAATGAAAATATGTTTTCCACCTGAATTAGTCCCCCCAGAGCGCGAAAAGCTGCGCAAAACTCACAAAATTTCTAATTTTTTGATTATTTAAGTTAAAAGTTTGATAAATCCAAAGAAAACGCCTGAAAGTATGCAATTTCCATACTAAATAAATGATGACTTTCGGAAAAGTACAATTGTATGCATTTATTTAAATATTTGTAGAACTTGTGATGATAAAATCGGGTCTAGCGAATGCTTGGCAACTAGAAACATTCATTCGAATATTCCTTACATGTGCGCTAAAGCTACGGTAACATAAGTTTGAAAGTGTCTTTGAAGTTCGCCTAAAACGCAATTTCGGAAAATATTCAATTTAATACAGAAATATGTGACTACAGTGGTTTTTCGGTTTTATCACGATCAAACAAAATTTTACCGTGATATAAACGAAACCGTGAATTTGGTTAAACGAGAAAACAATCTAATTTTTTAATTCAAAATCGTTCAGCTGTAAAATATATGAGTCGTAGTTCACATTTTTTAACAGTTTTGGTGGACAGGGCAATGCTGTATTGATTTTATTTTGATTTCAGAATGTTTTAGAACAAGTGTGATAAAAACGAAACGGAAATCGTGATAAAATCGAATAGTAAACCGTGAGTTTGGGCGAGTAGTGATTAAAACGACTAGTGATAAAACCGAAACGCCACTGTAATTGGCTGCCAAACACGTTTACTCATCATTCAATAGCCTTTGAGCCAGATGATGGCCATTTTCTGCAAATTGTTTCAAGTTTAAAGCGTTTTTTTCTAACACTAAAAATAACCGTCACGTCGATCAATTTCACCCCACTGATCAATTTCACCCGAAATAACGGTACCTTTTTTGCCAAACCCCTAGATTTTTCACAGAATTCTTTTGGATTAATTGCAAGAAATTGATTTGTCAAATTCTATTTTTTTTTAATAAGAAATGACATCTAAACACTTCAAAAATCAGGAAGCCCAATTCCATAATATGCTAGTACAGTTTTGAAACTGGACTGGATGTCTGTTATATGTGCTTGTGGTGTCTTGCGATTTAAAGGAAAATCCTATGGAAAATTGGACATCACATAGCATATCCACAATTAAAAAAAAAACTGGTGATACTGGCTATTCTGATGAATATTTCCAAAGCGATTTTTTGGGATTACTGAGAGTTATTCTTGAAATTCCTAGCAAAGTTTCTGCCAGAATTTCTGCGGGAGTTTTTGACGGGGTCTCTGCGAGGTTCTTCCAAAAGTTCTTCCAGGGATTTCGCCTTGAGAGTTTCCGATGTCTTTCTTGGATATCCTTAAAAGTTTCTCCCAAGTTTTCTCTTAGAGGTTATTAGGGTTCCTACTTAAATTTTCTGCCGGGAGCACTCCCAGATTTTCAGTACGATATGACCCAGATTTTATGTGCAGTTCTTCCAAACTACCTCTCGGTAGATCTTTGAGGGGTTTCTCGCAAGATATCACCTGGATTGTTTCCGAAATTCGCCGGGAATTTCTTACAAGGAATTTTGTAAGTTATCATAGGAGACATTACAAGAAAAACTCCTGCAAAATCGTCAAAAGAAATGTGGTGACTGGTGATCCACACCGCAAGAAATGCGGTGAACAACTTCTAGGAAAAGCTTGGAAAAACTCTTAATGAAGCCACGGGAAGAACTCTATGAGTAAGAGCTTCTGCAGAAATTCAAAAAGGCTCTGAAAAACATAGTTGAAAGCCCAGAATAAATTCAGAAAGAAAAAAACACGGAGAGAAATCTTAGGCTAAGCTAAAAAAAAACATCCCGCAAGAACCTGTAAGAAATATTCTACCTGAAACATATGTAGAAATCCAAAGCGAAACTCTGAAGAATGCTCAGGGAAATTTCTTGAAGAAATGGCAGGAGAAACTTCTAAAGAAATCCCGGCTCTTGCAGAAAATTTATGGGAAACTCCTTAGGAAGTGTTTGCCGAAGCTCTAGTAGAAATCCTATAAATAAATCCTGCAGCAACTCAGGAAAAAAAAAACCCGGGAAGATCTACTGAAGAAGTATCACGAGAAACTCTGGAAGGAATGACCTTCTTTGAATTAATTTAATTTATTCTATTGATAATCAATCGAAGTGGCAATGAATTTTAACCCAAAATCGGGCGCGTCGTATACTGAGTACACGCACCATAAAAAAACAAGCTTGTTGTATACTGCGTGATCGTGGTCTCGCTGAGAGTGTTCGATGACGCGGCTGATCGAGGGTAAAGGTGAAAGTACATTTTTCAAAGTGTAGAGGTGCAGCAGAAATCCATGGAAGAATCCCAAAAGGTATACTTGAAGAAGATTTTTAAGAACTCCCTGGAAGAGTCCGCAATTTCTGAACAAATCCCAATAAAAATATCTGGAAGTATCAAAAAATAAATTTCTTGAAAAATCCTTGCGGAAGAAAACTAGGAGGAATCTCAAATATCGAATTCCTAAAGATACCCTCGAAATGGATCTTTAGAGGAGTTTCTGCAGAAATACCTGGAGGAATCAGTGCAGAAATTTGCGGAAACAATCCTAGGAGAAATTCATGAAGAAATTTAGGAATCTCTTCAGGAACCCTTAGTGAGTTCAATGGGAAATCCCTGGAGGAACCACAAGAATCATTTCTCGCGTTTATAATCATACGGAACGAACGTATCTACAATGATCGATTTCTCTTCATCGATTTTCTTTTCGAATTGTTCCGGGAAATACGACCAATATTCGGATGATCTCCCGGTGTGTTTCGATGAAGGACAACTAGGACTAGCAAAAACTACCGAAAATGATTTACCGGTCAAGTTATTAACCAAAGAGAAAATCGATGATTGAAGAGAAATTGTAGTAGATACGCCCGTACTAAGCGCAAGATTGACGAATTTCAGCAGAAATTTCGTGAAGAATTACAAGAGAAATTTCTCGGGAAACCCTTGGATCTAGGAGAGATTACTGGAGCAATTTCATAAAGGTTTCCTGAGGAATCTTTGTAGATATCCCTGAAAAAATCCATGGATTGAATTCCTAAAATAATTCTTGTACAAATCCCTGGGAGGATTAAACGAGGTATTTCTACAGGAAACTCAACGGTCATTCTTAGATCAACTCAAGAGGAATTCGTGGAACAATCATTGCAGAAATACAAAGAAGAAATCTCGAAGGAATCCTTAGAAAACTCCTGGGAGAATCGCAGGATAATTTTCAGTAGGAATCCCAATATATTGCTGAAGAAATTTCACAAAGAATTTCAATAGGCATCGCTGGAAACGATCCCAGGAGGACAGGATTTTTTAGTTCATTTCTAAGAAGAATTCCTCGATAATTTTTTGGAGAAACACGCAGAGTTATGCCAAGAAGAGGAATTCCATTTGCAATCCATGGAGAAATCGCTAGAGGAATCATAGAGATTTTCTGAAGAAATCTCAGCTGGTATTTCGGGAGGAATCCTTAAAGAGATTTCTGGCGGAACAAAATCAGAAATTTCTGTCGGAATCCTGAGAGGGAATTTTCCAATAGGGTATAGAAATCCTTGGTGGAATTCTGGAAAGAAGTTTTTGAGGGACATTGTTGCAAGAGTACAAAGATGGCCGCCTTTCACTCTGCTGGATTCTTGTCGAGCACACATCTGGTGATACTGAATGATCTGAAAGTATAATTCAGAGCAGTGAATTGTTGCATTTCCAGACCGATCCGTATGTTGGATCTTCAGATTTTTGCTCGAAATGATGCGAGGCAAAACGCATTGTGCAAAGTGAACGCCGGGAATCTTCACCTTAAGGCATTCTAGAACTTTACCAGGAATTCTGGCGGGAACTTCTCCATGAACTTTTGGTAGGATCTCTTAGGATTTCTCCAGGAAACACTCTTGATATTTCTACAGATATTCCTCTAGCGTCCATAGATTCTATCGGAAATTCTTACTAGGATGTCTCCAGAATTCTAGGTAGCATTGTTCAAATCCCAGCTGGAATGGCTTGAGGAATACTAGCAATCCACGAGGGAATCCTAGTATAAAACCCTAAAGGAAATTTAACAGGAGTTCTAGCAGAAATGACTAGAGATATTCAAGAAGGCATTTCAGGTATATTTCTAATAAGAATTTTTGGAGGAATTCTAAGAAAAACCCTGGAGGAATCACAGCAGGAGTTTCTGAATGAATCCCAGCAAGAATTACAGGAGGAATCCTGGGCTTGTGATTCATTCAGAAATTCCTCCTTGATTTTTCTAGGGATTACTCCAAGGGGTCTTCAAGTAAATCTTTTTGAAATACTTGCTGGTTTGTGTTCGATTCCAGATTAGTTTATGACCCATTAGTAACGAAAATATTGACAGACTTCCTTGGGCACAGAGCATCTTCATGTCTGCCAGACGATTCGCGAATGCTGAAATGCCCGTATAGCTCTCATTTCAGCTAAAGCAAGCAAGCACATGCATAATGGTCATTGACAGAGAAAATGCTTATGCTTAGTTATGAACTGTGTAAGTGCTCATAGAATACTAAGCTGAGAAGTAGGCTCTGTCCCGTTATGCCAAGCAGAAGAAGAATGTGTTGTCAATCGCTGATGAAATTAATTGTTCATCACGGTAAATAGATGAACCACCCTTGGGCTGAAAATCTCGCTAATAAAAATAATAATTAATTGCATTCAAACCCACGCGATAAGCATTTTCCTTGCCAAAGGCAATGGATAAAAAAAAAATACACACAATCTGAACAAGTCATCGACCTGACATAAAAAGAATCGTAGAAAGGAATGCCAACAATACCATACAGAATCGAATAATTGTTTGGCTGTGCTTCGACATTATCATGAAGGTTAATTATAACACCGAAAAGAACACAAAACCACACTCTCTGGACTGGAAACAACACAAGCGCGGTCCGTGTGATGATGACGAGCGATGTGGAATGTGCACCAGGCGTATCAGAGTCTATCATCACGTACACTGCGGAAACAGGGTCGAGCAAAAACCAACACCCAGATAAACATACAAACTGTGAGCTGAGCTGAGTTGACTTGCCTTTGTACACGCAAACGCTTCTCGCTCCCTGCCTTGCCTGCTCTGCGGCTGCTGCTGTTACTGCCGGTCGCTCGTAATCATTTTAATAAATGAATCACTCTGACCTTGACCGCTATTACTTTGAAAACTCACACAAGACTGGTAACACATGGGATCATCGACGACGGTGGGTATGGTGGCTATTCTCATGCCGATACTTCCGTCTACTCGTTGGGTGTTTTACTTAGAATCGGAATAAATTACAATCAGACGTTACGTAAACTCACTGGATTTAGTTAGCCGCCATGTTAGATTACGTAATTACTAAAGGCAAGGAATGGTAACAACACCAACCTTTTGAATGTTCTATTTAAAAACGTACCGCGCAAAACTGAATGAGAATGAGTTATAATCTTTAATTATTAATATTATTCTGTTATCATGACCATCATGCATGGAATTATTCATAGGCAAACAATGATATCATACAAATTATCATTTCGAATAAAATGATATGAAGCAGATGTTCCTAACTGGGTGGGTTTACGATCCACAAACAGCTACTGGTGATGATTGCACAGCAAAGATAAGATACAAAAATATGGCTTGATTAGTGCTTTAAAATACAATCATTTGTAATATTTCATGCTCTTTTTGATAAGAAAATTTTTAGCACCCTATAATGACAACATTTTCCAACTCGCGATTCACTTTGAATTTTGCAGAAAATTAAAGTAAAATTTAATTTTCTTCGTTTGGAATGTTTCTGCCAGAAAATCACTATTCACTAAATTTAAAAGATTCAACGACATAGAACGTCATAGTCACTTTTCTGATATTTAAAACATAACATTCTAGCAGATGCCTCATGATTTCAAGAGAAATTGCAAGTAAATTGTAGAAATTGTGGAAGTACAATCAGGAATATTCAAAGTTTCGCAAAACCAAAACCTATCAATATTCTGTAGAACATGATATCAACTAGGGCCCATATAGCCGAGGCGGTAAACGCACGGGTATTCAGCATGACCATGCTGAGGGTGACGGGTTCGATTCCCGGTCGGTCCAGGATCTTTTCGTAAAGGAAATTTGCTTGACTTCCTTGGGCATAGAGTATCTTCGTGCCTGCCACACGATATACGCATGCAAAATGGTCATTGGCAGAGGAAGCTCTCAGTTAATAACTGTGGAAGTGCTCATAGAACACTAAGCTGAGAAGCAGGCTTTGTCCCAATGAGGACGTTACGCCAAGAAGAGAGAGAGAGAGAGATGATATCAACTATTGGTTCCACTTATTCTACAATGTGCAGTGAGGATATTTTAGAAATAAGAAAAACCAAACAGACTGACTGAAAAATTATGTGTGAAATTCAGGGTCTGGAATCATTTGGGTAGAAGGTCTTATTTTGAATTTTTGAATATAGCTACGTTAACGTATATCTAGCCACTCAGAACGGGAAATAAAATTCCCGAGTTAACCCCTAGACGATTGCAACGCCGCCACCTCCAGTACAGTGCTGGGTTTTGAAACTTAATACATAAAAACATATACAGCCGAAGTTTAGTACTCCCGTAGATTGGGTTCGGATTGTACTGCCTTTTTGATGGTTCTTGTCTTCGCTAGAAATTGTGCTTCAAGATTTTTTAAAATCCTGTTGCACAACATCGTATGATAATTTTTGCTCCAATCACAGCAGGACACGTTGGAATTAATATTTCGGGTCGGTTTACGAAGTGGAGAAGAATGGGTCCACATATCTGATTTGATGAAGGCTAGGTCATTACTGTGAGACTTGTGCGAGTGATCGGATTGTAAGATTTAGTGCCGAAGAAGTAAAGCCAAGTATAATACCAGAGTAAGACTAGCGAAATACTGTGCTATAGTTAGCTAAAATTACTGGTGAGAAAAAAGTTTATTAAGTGCTAGTTCATAGATTTAATTAAAAATTTATTCCAGTCTTCAGAAATTTGCAAGGAACAAACAAATAGCGTGAAAACACTTGAGGTCAAACTTTACCAAGGAAAAGTGAGTTCAGTGAATACTGTGGAAGATTTTTCGATAACTAATTGTGGAGCTTTATTAAATCAGGTTGGCTACATAAAAAGTATTACGACATACCTAAAAGTCAGCTGCCGATTTTAAGCCAGTTAGGCTTCCAAAAGGTAACATTATGAGCCATAAAACCATCGAGTGCTAGTTTCTGAATCGCCTTTGTTATCGCCTGTAGAACCTTCAGGCGAAGGTTTTTTTTTTGTTTGATCACAGATTAGGCCACACTCTGGCCGGCTTCCTTTTCGTAACGCCCAGGAAGGCGTTCGCCGCGTGGTACTTCGAGTAGCTCCTTGAGGACGATCAAGTCGAAGCTAGGTCCACGCGTGCATCCCTGGCACCAAGAAGCGACGGTGGCAACTCCAGACAGCGTTAACGGCTCACCAGACCAGGTTTAGGAGTAGAATACCAGGTTAGATCGTAGAAGTTAGGCCATTGTGAACAAAACGTGCACGTTAGGGTAGTAGGGCATACGATATAGGAGAATAAACTACGTCATAAAGTTTATATCTCTTTTACGAATTTCGTCATTCGCTGGGCTGATCAGTGGAAGATTTAGCTTGTCACCAAATTTAGCTCCGAATCTCGTTTTCACGTTTTGGGTTTTGCCGTTGAGTTTGGTAGTTCTTACCTGACCTGCCCTGAGAGGACTAGCCGGGTACGGTAACTAAACACGACCTTTCGCAGTCCGTTTTCACCGGACTGGCGCTTAAGCGGAAGGTTATTCGAAAGGGTAGATCGCTGATGAACTGTCCGATTTTGCGGTCATAGTCTGAACAAAAGGCCGTAAAAACATATATGGTTTAGTGAATTTTACCCACTGTTTGTACTATTTCCGCCGTGCAATCTGCAAACTGTTACAAATGTATTTAGCCTTTTCAGGAAAATTTAAGAGAATAACCTATTTCAAAACCTTACACTTAATCTAGTACTCAGAAATCTAACTAAGTTTAGAACTCATTTACTATACATTTTTTTAAGTCATGAGCTGTTTAATCTATTTGTCGTCTCGTATCCTATGACGGCAAACTCAACGTTCTAAAGTTACTACATCTTTAAAAAAGATTCGTGAAATTCATAGACGATCAAATTGTAAGAGATATCGCTTCATGTTACATTTCCAATGATTTCTCAACATATTCGCCAAAGATTAGTTTTCCTAAAAATTTCAGTAAAGACAGATCAATTATTTGGAAATTAATTTTAAAAAATTAGACCAACATTTTAGTTGGTAGTTTAAGTAGAAACAAATTCTTCAAATTCCCCAGAATTATTTCATGAGTTTGAGGAGATTCACCAGAGATTCATGCGAAAGCTTCACCAAAAAGGGATTTTTCGACGATTCCTTCCGGTGTTCTTCGAAGAATCCTTTTTTTACACCAGTTCAATAAAAGTTTCTCTGAGATTACAACATAAAACTGAAAAACTGCAGAAATTTATTTAAAAATATTAGAAATTGTTTCATGAAATCCACTGAGCGTGCTTTGAGGAATCCCACCAGAAACTCAAGCTATTACTCCAAAAATCCCTTTATATATACTTCCAAATGTTTTTACGACTCATTTTCAAATTGTCAGAATATTTTAGGCTTTTCTACATATATTTTTCATACAGTTTTTTTTTTAATAATTTTCATTATGAATTGCTTCTGGCATAACACCAAGAATTTCTTGAAGTTATTCATCCAAGAAAGAGATACATATAAAATTATATCAGAATCACATCCGAATTTCTCAGAGATGAAACTCAGGGAATCTTTCAGGAAAAATCCGCCCAAAGGCTATCTCAAGTATTCTCTTAGAGATTGCACCATGCAAATTCGTCCAGAAATCCGTCGAGTTAGCCAGGTAACCAATAAGCATTAAACAAGCCGTATTCTAGCATTTTTTTCTACACTCTACTTGCTCACTGTCCTATCATAGCAGTTCGACTACTAAACTGCTCTTAATTAGCAACCGAACTGTTACTTAAAATCTGACAGCTGTTACGTAGCATGTCAAATACATAATTTGTTGGACCTTCAAGTAAAAATACTGTCCAGTACATCCTAACTTGCCATTAATATCTTTTTTTGAAGAGGAGAATGAGAAAAAGAATACAGAGAGAGAGATAAGAAAGACAGAGGGAGATTAAGCGGCATTTAAGGCGCATACGGCTAATTTTCATTTAATGATTTGCTGTAAGTGCGCGTTTTAACAGCTTATTGGATACTTGGGCATGCTGCGTCTTACACGTCACCGTGAAAATATAATGGATCTAAAACCAATGCTTTCAGTTTGGAATGTAACAAATGACATGATAAGGAAAGGAATGGTGTAGGTTATGTATTGAGCAGACCACCATTTTGTCCCATTTTGCTCTTTTGGTCCAACTTCAATAGAGAACTCGAAAAAGAAGCAGATGTATGTAGACTAGGGTGGTCCAACCTTATATGAAAAAACCTCGATTCGAAAAAGGACGAGGCATGTCTTTTGAATTCGTTCCTTTTGCAATCCGCAAGGTCCAGCAAAAAAAATGATCAATAACATAAAGTCTAAGGGGAAGCTCAACGAGCTTGAAGTTTGTATGGGAGAAACGACCAAATGCATGTTCGCAAAACCTACAAGAAAACTATCCAATCTGGAAAAAATCCACCTGGAAAAAAACCTTTGTAAAAAATGTTTCCTATTTGAGTTAAGTTAGTCAGTAGAACAAGATCCTTGGTAAAACTGCATTGGCTATATAGGCTCTTAAACTTTCAAATCTCCAGGAGCACATGTCATTTATCCGAAAACTAAAAAAAAATATCCTATTTTACTCCAGAACGGATTTGAATATTTTAAACAAGTATTGAAAAACTGCCTGTATGCAGTTTTGCTACTATTATTATTCATATTTCCAAAATCCTAACTAGGAAATTACTGTGAAGTTTATCCCAAAAGTGGGTTGTTAAAGATATTAAATTAAACAGATTTTAATTTGTTTTATTTTTTTTTCAAAAACTATATCTCATACAAAATGCGGAGGAAAAAAAATGTGTATCCCACACAAAAAAAAAACAACCCGTCTAGCTCAAAAATCTGTATTTCATGTAAAACGAAATCTGTACTGACAGTCAAAAATCTATATAAAGCAAATAAATTAGTATATATGGCATCCCTGGTCCTGCTCGTGAGTCGATGCAAAGCATTTTTGACCTATCAGTTTGAACTTTTAGTTTGAGTCTTTTTTTTTCTGAAATGCTTAGAACGCATTGTTGATTTACACATTATTGATGTCCATTTGGAAAACATGCCTTTTCATGTGAACCAATATGCTTACAAATATGAAAAATCACTGTGACTTTTTTATACATAGTTGTTTCCGATATCGAGAAAGCATTCACTCAAAGGCAATCTTGTTTGGGCGTTTTCTTAGATATTGGAGGTGCTTTTGACAACGCGGCTTTCGATGCCATGCAGGTAGCTGCACTGAGACATGATAATCTCCAAAGATTTCCAATCGGATTCTTCAAATACTCAAAAACCTCAAAAACCGAAAGTGTTTGTAGATGTCTCCAAGGGGGAGTCTTGTTGCCGCTTTTGTGGAATCCCCTAGAAGATATACTATAAACGCACGTCCTAAAATTAAGACACATCTCGTTCTTTCCACTTTTTGTGAGTTGGGAAAAAGATGTCCTTCGTCCAAATGATCTTACAATAGCTTGTAGTTTTTCCTACAGGATATTTTCTACAGAATTAGCTCCTAGATAGCGATTATCTAAAGATGACTATTTCTGATGGCATCGTATATTATACTGATGATTTTCTCTCCCTTCTCGAAAGGTTGAGCTAGTGCTGGTGTCTACTTTCGTGAGCTAAGGCTACATCAGCCTTACTTTGTCTTACTCACATGGTAGAGATACTGCACCGTTTTTCAACTCGAAATGTTTCCTTTTATGAGCGAAGTGCTGTCATCACTCCAACAGCACGTAATGAGCAAAGCAATTTCATTATGTCCAGTACTTGCTTCGGCCAAATATCGCTTGTCGAACTTAACCCGAAGAGCTAAGTCCCGTTGCTCATCTTGTATAGATACCTGGCCATTCTTACAGCGGTGGAAGTGAAATGACTGATAAGTTAGCTCGCCATTGATGATGTGTTAGCTATTCCATTGCCAAAGATGCATCCCAAGGGGTGTCGAAGTACCTTACCAATATGTATAAGCTGAAGCGTGCTGGTAAAATCATTGATCGGCCACTGCCGACACAACTATCACATGGCAAATGTTCAGCAGGCTGATTTATTTGTATGTGATAGCTGGGAATCCGATTATGGAACTTTGTATCATTTGATATGAAACTGTCCATTTTTTGCGCAACTGCGTTTCCGAGTATGTACACTCCTGTTCAAAAGTTCGGGGTCACCCCCTCAAAAACATGTCATTTTTTTAGGCCCATATCTCCGCCAATTTGCGTCCGATTTCAAAACCCTAGGTTTCATTCAAAAGATAATAAGTCAAAGAAACTTTGAACATGATTTAAGAGAAACTTTTTCAAATAATTTTGTATGTAAACTTAACCCAAAGTTGCCAAATTTTCTAAAAAATGAATATAAACTTACGGCAGTGTCGCTGGAAGTTGGGTCGACCAAATTTTAAGATGAGAGCGGTAATATGACCCATTTTCTATTAGCTTTCAACTGCTTTTTACAGAATTTAGCTAAAAAATCTAGAAAAAAAGTTATTAAGTAAATTAATCCTTGATGTCATCGACCAAAAATTTGGGGTCACCCCTCAAAATGCTGTATCGGTCAAAAGTTTGAGGTCACTATCGTAAAACATGGAAAAGTGATTTGTTGATATCTTTGTCATCTTTCATTCAATTTTAATTCTTTTAATTAACAAAATGAATGATACTTACTGCATAGACATTGAACCACACATATTTGTTGAAATTTACATACTAAAACTTAACGTAAAGTTGCCTCATTTTTTGAAGCGTGGTAAAATGTGCTAACTTTACATAACATTTTTATATACAAAAATCGTTAAATACGTTAAGTTGAAGACATCAAACGTAAATTTAGTTAATTATCTTTGAAATAAGCCAAAAATAATTAAAATTGAACTATAGATGACAAAGATATCAACAAATCACTTTTCCATGTTTCACGATAGTGACCCCAAACTTTTGGCCGATACATCATTTTGATTGGTGACCCCAAACTTTTGGTCGATGACATCAAGGATTAATTTACTTAATAACTTTTTTTCTAGATTTTTTAGCTAAGTTCTGTAAAAATCAGTTGAAAGCTAATAGAAAATGGGTCATATTACCGCTCTCATCTTAAAATTTGGTCGACCCAACTTCCAGCGACACTGCCGTAAGTTTATATTCATTTTTTAGAAAATTTGGCAACTTTGGGTTAAGTTTACATACAAATTTTTTTGAAAAAGTTTCTTTTAAATCTAAATTTGGCAACTTTGGGTTAAGTTTACATACAATTTTTTTTGAAAAAGTTTCTTTTAAATCTTCTAAAGTTTCTTTGACTTATTATCTTTTGAATGAAACCTAGGGTTTTGAAATCGGACGCAAATTGGCGGAGATATGGGCCTAAAAAAATGACATGTTTTTGAGGGGGTGACCCCAAACTTTTGAACGGGAGTGTACTTGGAAAACACTGATTAAGCAAAACTGATTCACAAAGCGAAATCGAAACTGGGGCTTATTTCTATGGCAATGGTATAAATGTCCCAAATGGAGGATAACGTACCTCTGGAGCAGGCCTTTTGATACAGGTCTTTTGATACAGGTCTGAGAAACACTTCCAATTAAATTAAATTTATCAGGTGATTTACAGCTAGGAACCATTGCTTTATTCTGCCAACAATTCCTTCAATCTAGCAAAGTACAGCTACAGGCGTAGCGGTATACTACGCTCATGGATGATCGTTGATCGTAATGACAGTTATGTAATCCTAGAACATTGTGACTGGCAGCAACGTGCCATAGGCACACCGAGATCTCGTAAAACAACATTCTCACTCTCGGTGATTGAAATTTCATTACATCCTCTAGGGAGTAAAAGACAAACACCGACAGACAGGTCACGATCCGGCGCGGTCGACTCGAGGACGAAAATATATTCCCTACTGAGAGTGGCAAGTGCACTCGAATTATCGCATGTAATCAAATTCGTTGGCAGCCACCTCAGACGCCACGGACGACGGGTACTCTGCCTCTTGCACTGACAGGCACGCCATCTCGTTCGAATACTATGTATGTAAATAAATGTTGCGCTGATAGGGTTGGTTGAATAATTAACGTTCTGGCAACACAAATAAATCTACACCGGTCCCATCCGGTCTTTTGTTGTTTTGTACTCGCCCGTACTTTACAGTCACCAATACATCAGTAGACCGGGCAAAGCAATTAAAATGCGCAGATACAAGTGCAAGGTGATGCCATCATCGTCGTCAGGCAACTAGGTATTCTTGAACTCGTAGCAGTAGTGCTACTACTACTCAGCACTGTACGGCCTACGGAGGTGCACTGAAGTGCTTCAAGAGCTGAAAGTGAATTACCGCTGTACATCAGAGATAACACAATAGCATCGCCGCCTATCGCCGTTTTAAATAGTCCATGCTGTCAGCAGTTCTGTGCATGAACTCATCATGAGATTTACAATGGAAAAAGAAACAAATGGAAGTCCGAACAACGGCATTTCCTGTACAGTATTTTAAATCGGAAAACCATTGCTCACTGATATGGGGAATATACAATGAAGTGGAACTTATACAACCACAACGTACAGGGGATGGCCAACATGTTTGGGATAGGCAACTTTTTTTTCTCTCACAATAAAGTTCAACATGCTATAACTTTTCATAGAGTGCATCAAAAAATCTCAAATTTTGAGTGTTTGTCAACCTATTATATGCGCATCATTGGTACAAATTTGGGCTCGATTGATTAATCTTTCGTAAAGTTACAATCGTTCGGGTAAAACACTATTTTTTAGACAACTCATTTTTGAGCTGTCATATCTCGGAAACCAGTGAACCGAATTGAATGAAATTTTGAACGTACACTAACAACATACAAATGCTTCACAAACTATCAAAACGTAGATACTTTTTGAACGTTGAAAAAAGTTATCATGGATAGACGCTTTTTGGATTTTTCTCGAAAAAATGTAATTTGTTTACGTCCATGTCAATAAATTTTAGTGTTGATGTCCAAAGATTTTCCACTTCTGTTCTCAAGTTATCTTTAATCAGATATATTAGAGCCAATTTAGAACACATTTAGTAATTTTTGTGTGGTATTGTAAATTTGACTAATTTTCCTCTATATGGGTAAAAATTTCAACCCGGTATAACTTAATTCGCCGTTAAAAAATATTACATTTTATAACGTTTTATTAAGTATCAATATATTGTTGATAAACGTTAAAAAAATCATTCAATTCGGTTCACTGGTTTCCGAGATATGACAGCTCAAAAATGAGTTGTCTAAAAAGTAGTGTTTTACCCGAACGGTTCTAACTTCGTGAAAAACTATTCAATCGAGCCCAAGTTTGTACCAATGACGAACATATAACAGGTTGATAAACAGTCAAAACTTGAGATTTTTTGATGCACTCTATGAAAAGTTACAGCATGTTGAACTTTTTTGTGAGAGAAAAAAAGTTGCCTATCCCAAACATTTTGGTCATCCCCTGTATATATCGTTGATGATATGCAGTTGTGTTTCACGTTACTTCAAAAGTAGCTAAACGATTGAAAAATGTTGCATTATATTAGAACATTCCTTCAATTTCTCATTTGAGACTATTTTAGTAACACTAAATCTCAAACTATAATGAACTCATTTTATATGAAATTTCTTATACCACATACACAAATACAGGGTGGCCACTCAACTCGGTAAAATAAATTCCCGGTTATCTCCCGGTTTTTCCCGGTACCTAAAAATGTTTTCCCGGTTTTCTAGAAATTGATTTATATGGTTAAATCGGAACACTGATATTGCTATTTTCTATTTTCTCACTTTTCTGATTTTGTAAACAATTAACCTTACTGGAAGAGCACCATTATCAAAGGTCTAACAATGTCAAAAAATATCATTGATCATAAACAGCCCAAGTGAAGTAGACTTTTGGCTCAATTGATCGCGTTCTAGGAAGTTGACAATTTATGGCGGCTTTAATTAATTTTACATTTATATATTTTTTGAATTCCCCAACAACATAACACCACAACTGTTCCATTTTATGCTTGAACTGTTTAACGCTCAAAATGACATAAAAATACTTGAATGCGATTTTTTGTACCACAAATTCTTTAGTTATGCTTGAGTGTAGAATTAGCATTTCAGTTAAAATACACGTTAATAAAAACTAAAAAAAAAATCTATTGCTATGTGCAAGTTATCAACATTCAAAATTCAGAAAACGTAAGTAAAATCTCGAACAAAGCGAAAACTAAATCATGCCTAACAATTAGAAGCGAATAAGCTCTGCTATTAGAGCATCTTTGGTGAAAAAACAAAATCCAATATAGGCCACATTTAGTAAGAAGCCCATATTTTCTCAAGTCTTAAAAACTTAAAATATTTCTCAAGAAAGTATTTTCGGAATTTTATACATATTAGATATGCTCTATTCAAAGTTAGGGTAGAGATTTCTAATAGAAATGCCAAATGAAATATTTGAAAAAAAAAATCAAATCAATTTCTCGAGAATCTACTGGAGCAATCCCTGGGAGATTATTCGAAAAATCTCTTGAAGAAATTTGTAAAGGTAATCTGGAAAGTAAAAACTGTTTGTGGAATCTCTGGACTAATTACACAAGTTTACAAAATAAAACGAAAGTCGTGAACTTCTGTCAATGACCAACATTTTTGAAGCACAATTTAGTGCTGATTTCGAAACCGACCTTCAAAAAATTTTAAGTAGAACAGTTTTTGAGTTTTAGCTCAATATCGAGTTTTGCAACTTTTCAAAATATGTAATTTACTAAAATGCAAATATATTGCGTTTTGTTCAACCGGTTTTAAATCTTTTTCCATAAATTAAAAGCTAAATACAATACCATTCGATCATCTGAATACAGGTTTTGCGTCAGATTGATGAAATTCAAGATATTGGCGAGTCTTAGGGACAATCTTCTTAAATTTTAGCAAAATTTCCAAAATTTTTTGAAGAAATGTATTTTTTTCAATAATAAAAAACCAACTTAAAAATTCTTTCTCGATGTTTATTTGACATATCATATGTAGGCGAGTTACAGTAAAAAATTCAGCTCAATCGGAGCATTGATTACGGAGAATGAGATATTTAAAGTGAGCGACTTTGCTTAAAAATAGAACAAAAATCGATTTCAAATCATCAACCTTGTATGGAAAGTCGAAAAAATTTCCGCTCTACTGTAATTTTTTTCTTTCGCGTTTTTGAACTCAGGGCATGATTCTACACCAAAAATGATCATCAGCTTACCGAGTTCAAAAATGCTGTAAACTAGTGTTATTAAAGGATTCCTTGATAATGTTCACTGCTGAGATGCTTGACAGTATACTAATGAAAGAGGGACTCCTGAAGAAATCCATGGGAGGATTCAAATAGGTAAAATATAGTTGGAATTCCCAAATAAATTACTCCAAAAGTATTTGACAAAAAGCATGTAAAATCTTTAACCCTCGAGCGATCGCGTTGTTGTATTTTGTACAACACGTCGAAAAAATCTCGCTTTTTGAACTCAGCATTAGCGTGGTGCTGACGATGATGGCCAACCGCGCGAGTTACGGAAGGTTAAGAACGTCTTTAGAAATTATTTATAATTTTATCAATAATTTTCTTGAAAGAAAGGAAATTATTGGTAAAACTGCTTGATATGGTTGAATTGTTTTGGAAAAGTTACTTGTAAGACGTTTCAAGAAATCCTTGGGAAATACTTTGTTAAATCTCTTAATGAATGTTTGGAGAAATCTCTAGGAGAATCTGCGAAGAAAAGCTTGGTTTATCATCAAGAGAAATGTTAGGCAACCTGGAAGAATCGATTGTTCACTATCTAAAGAACATGTCCAACATGGAATACTAGTTGGAATTCCCAAATAAATTACTTCAAAAGTATTTCACAAGAAGCATGTAAAATCTTTAAGAACGTCTTTAGAAATTATTTTTAATTTTATAAATAACTAGCTGTCCCGGCAAACGTTGTCTTGCCAAGCTGTGGTGGTTTGACAACTGTTAGATTCATTGCAGCACGGCACTCTAGATCGGTTTTATTGCGATCGTGTTGATTTTCTTCCCAGTTTATAAAAAATCAGGTTTTTATCAATTTTCTTACTTTTTTAGATGATTTTCACAACTTTTACTACTTAAAAACACAGCCGCCATGCATACGAATCGAACCATGCAAGGGTCATTCTGATCGGTTCACCCGTTCGTAAGTTTTGTAGCCTTAAAGGGACTTCGAACTCATTTATATATATATAGATTTTCTTTAAAAAAGGGAAATTATTGGTAAAACTGCTTGATATGGTTGAATTGTTTTGGAAAAATTACTTGTAAGACGTTTTAAGAAATCCCTGGGAAAATATCTTGTTAAATCTCTTAATGAATATTCGGATAAATCTCTAAGAGAATCTACGAAGAAAACCTTGGTTTATCATCAAGAGAAATGTTAGGCAACCTGGAAGAATCGATTGTATACTATCTAAAGAACATGTCCAACATGGAATACTGAAAAAATGTTATGAAATTCTTGAAGACGATCGATTAACCAGAATTTATAAAATCATACACATTTGTAATTGCAAAGGAACACTGCGGTAAAATAAGGTATTTTTTTAATATGGCAATATTTTTTTCTGTATTGATACAATACACTGACTGTCCTACCCAAGACACATTATTTAAAGTTTTCCATTTATAGTTTAGCTTTTTTCAAAAACAATTGTAATTCTCTACAACAGTTCTATTAAAAAAGTCCAAGATTTAAAATCAAAATTTAAGAAAAATCTAAAATAAATCTTCTAATTAAGTTTTGAACTCTGTATCTAGTATCTGCGATATAGTATCTTTAGATTACAAAAATATAGATCATATTTAAGAAAAAATAATAATTCTCATGTAGATGCAATAGAAATTATTATCCTGGACCTTCAATTTTAAGGGTGGTTTATGTTCTAAGCAAATTCCCGGTTTTTTCCCGGTTGTTTGCGATTCCCGGGTAATTCCCGGTTTTCCCGGAATTCCCGGTTGAGTGGCCACCCTGCAAATATTTTAATTTCAAAGCAAAGTGTATTTTTGCTATAAAACATCAAACAGTTCTTAACTAATTGTACAGTAAAATAAACTATTTCGTTCAGTTTCGTACCTTTTAATTCCGCCCTGGATTTTTCTCAAATTCCTCATTCAATACTTACCTTACCGGTCAGGCTAAGGCCGGGGTGGCCTCTGCTGTACATAGTAGCCGCCTCCATTCCACTCGGTCCATGGCTGTTTGTCTCCAGTTCCGCACTCTGCGTAGGGTCCGCAGATCGTCCTCCACTTGGTCGACCCACCTAGCTCGCTGCGCTCCACGTCTTCTTTTACCGGTCGGATGACTCTCGAGAACCATTTTAGTCGGGTTGCTATCCGACATCCTGATGACGTGACCCGCCCACCGTAGCCTCCCGAGTTTCGCGGTATGGACGATGGTTGGTTCTCTCAGCAGCTGATGCAGCTCGTGGTTCATTCGCCTTCTCTAAGTCCCGTCTTCCATCTGCACTCCGCCGTAGATGGTACGCAACACCTTCCGTTCGAAAACTCCAAGGGCGCGTTGGTCCTCTGCACGTAGGGTCCATGTTTCGTGCCCATAGAGGACGACCGGTCTAATCAGCGTTTTGTAGATGGTTAACTTCGTGTTACGGCGAACTATATTCGATCGTAGAGTTCTGCGGAGTCCAAAGTAAGAACGATTTCCTGCCACAATGCGCCTCTGAATTTCTCTGCTGGTGTCGTTGTCGGCGGTCACCAGTGAGCCCAAGTACACGAATTCTTCAACCGCCTCGATTTCATCACCGTCGATATGAATTCGGGGTGGCGGGCGCGGTGATTCCTCCCTGGAGCCCTTTGCCATCATGTACTTTGTCTTCGACACATTAATGACTAATCCGATTCGCCTGGCTTCACTCTTTAGTCGGATGTACGTTTCCGCCATCGTCTCAAATTTACGAGCAATAATATCAATATCATCGGCGAAACCAAGCAGCTGAACGGACTTCGTGAAAATCGTCCCACTCGTGTTTATCCCCGCTCTTCTTATTACACCCTCCAAAGCAATGTTGAACAGCAAGCACGAAAGACCATCACCTTGCCGTAACCCTCTGCGAGATTCGAAGGGACTCGAGAGTGTCCCTGATACTCGAACTACGCACATCACTCGATCCATCGTCGCCTTGATCAACCGTATCAGTTTATCCGGGAATCCGTATTCGTGCATAATCTGCCATAGCTGTTCTCGATCGATTGTATCATACGCCGATTTGAAATCGATGAACAAGTTATGTGTGGGCACGTTGTATTCGATATGTATGTCAAAAAAGAACTTATGCAAGAATTTCTTAAAGAGTTTATTGTATGGTTTCTCAAAAATTCTTCGTGAAATTCAGCATGCGATGTTTTTGATTGTAAACTTTCAAAAAAAATCGAAATAATTTATAACAGTATTTCTAGATAAATTTAAGGAACTTTCTGAAATAATCATAAATTGAGTTACCAGTGTAATATGTTTTTTATAGAAATCCAGAAAGAATTGTATGTATAATTGTAATTCTCACAGAAATACTGCGAGAAATTTCCCGTACATCAAACAACTTGGAGAAATGTTGGTAGAAATTTTGAGAAATTCATGAAAAGAATATTAAGAAAGTTCAACAATATTCCAGCCAACAAATCATTTGGCAAGGACAATGGCACCATGGTTATTTTCCAATTTTTGTTATAAGAAATTCCACGAGGGTATATAGCAAAAACGTTTCGATCTGTCCAAAAGCTTCAGGAATATCAGTTGAAGAAGTCCCACATGAAAGTTATATATCATGTAGGACTTCTTCTATAGGCTATTCAGTTTATCAATAGGAACAATGCACTAACAATATCAAGGGTTCAATATTTTATCTATGCAGTTTTTTTTGAAAGCTTTATCCAGCGAACTCACCAACAATAGCATTATAAACATCTACTAGAAGATTGCGATTTCTAAATACACAAACAAAACCTTCAAAACCTCATGAAGTTCTATCATAAGTTAACTAAGAAATTTTGTAAAAGATTCTCTAGTATATCTACTAAACATTCTTCGCAAAATCCCACGGAGAAATTTACTAGGAACTCTTCAGACCTCTCTGGTTTCAGACAGATATTATTTGAATAGTTCTACTTATAAGGAGCAAATGTTTATAACGTTATTAAAGACGTTAGTTATGTAAATTTGCTCAGTTATCTTTTGATCTTTTATATTTTGAGATCAGTAATTTTTGCAATTACTGAGTTATTTTGGTGTTTCATCAACCGCCATTGTCAGCACCGTCGCGCTCGTGTTGTGAACAAATTGGGACTTCAGCAAAGTTGATTAGGACATAAACAGCTAACCGATAATAAACTAGCTGTTTCTAGGTTTATCCGCTAGTTGGCGCTAATGACTTTCAGAAGCTCTAAATTTCTTTATCTCTAGGATTGGACTACATAAAAGAATTTCAACTTTGGCAAAGTTTGTTAGGATGCCCAGGAAGTCGAGAAAATATTCGAGAATCGAACCCGCCGTGTTCAGTTTGATATGGATCGTCACCTTAACCACTAGGCTAACTAGAGACCCCTACAATAAATGTTTGCGGACGCGCAGCCCAGTAAAACTATTAGCTGATATCCCAGCAAAAAGTGACGTTTGTTAGCTGACTCTCAGTAATGAATTGTCAACATTGATGAGATATCAGCAATCTGAATTAAGTGTGGTGTTTATCCGCTAGGTGGCGGTAGTGAATTTCACAAATTTTGAACTACTCAGGCTTGGCATTAGTCATGAAGTTCACATGCATGCTACGGTTCTGCCCATGTAACGCGTAGCCAATGAAAGCGATGGTAGCAACCATGCATCACCTACCTAAAGCACATCGACACGACCCAGATACCATAGGTAACCATAACGACTTTTTTTCGTTATTTAACCATCACCCGTCTAGACTAGACCATCGCTCGTTTGACCGTCAATGAATGATGCTGCCCGTCTTTAAGTTCTAGGTTGATTCCGTTTGTAAAGTTGGTATAATTTATATGTAATTAGCATTATTTTTTATACATTTTTCAAATATTGCAGGGAGAATCGTTGATGATAACTTATGCTATTGATTTAGTGGTGGAGCTTATAACGAAACTGCGTCAACAGTGTTTGAGGATGTAACACCGTTTGTGCTGTGTACAATCAGCGCGTTTTCACAAAGGCCGGGCACTCGACACAGTGCGATTCGCTTATTTCAACTTCATGTTTCTGAATAATAAGATTCAATGATTTATCCAACTTGAAATAAACGCACGTTGCTGCTCAGAAATTGTGAGATCAATAAAAACGTGGGGTAAAACGACATATTCAATCAAAATTTGTCATATTGCCTGAAATATTCTAGGAAATAGTTAATTATTAAACAACTTGCGAAAGCTAGTTGATATATTCAATACGAGTTGAATATCTTATGAGACTTTCTGGGCACGACTCGTGTTGAAACACAAAAACTTTTTCGCTACGTATGGTTTCTAATATTGAACTGTAAATTATTGCATAACCAGTATATTGCATGTTATACATTGGCGAATAAACTCCGTCTCCTTCTATCGAAGCGTAACTAATGTATGACTTAGGGCCGGATCATCCGGAGCAACAATCTCCCGGTCCGATACTTTTTGATGTGAAACAACGTTCAAAAATTTGGATGCGTCATAGAATCCTGTTTTCCTTTTTTCCTAGGACTTTGTGACGCATCTGCTTGTTTGGACGTTATGCCACGAAAAAAATCATCATAAAAACCTGGAACACACCACACACTGCTGCCGTACTGTCGCGACCGTCATGATCATCGATTCAATAGGCCGAGAACTCCGAACGTCATTCAAAACATAATCGTGACTGTTGAAGTCCCCGAGGTAACGACGCAACCGACAAACA
This sequence comes from Aedes albopictus, assembly GCF_035046485.1. Taxonomy (NCBI): domain Eukaryota; kingdom Metazoa; phylum Arthropoda; class Insecta; order Diptera; family Culicidae; genus Aedes; species Aedes albopictus. The sequence continues at coordinate 226,809,620 of NC_085138.1, forward strand.
ATTTGTTTTTTCATCTTGACTACGTAGTACGGCGATTTGATGAGCCTATTGCGATTGTGTGGCTGTGAAAACGAATACATGCTCAGGTCGGTTTGAAAGTGAGTATGAACGGTAACCAATGCCAAGCCTGGAACTACTGTATCTCAAGAATCCCCATACAAAGTTGATCGGGACAGCATGAGCTATCATTACTTTATGTATCTCAATAATCAGACCAAATAAAATTATTTGGTCTATGGCAAAGTTGATTAGGGGAAGAGCTGTCTGATGAAAAACTAGTTGATTCTAGGTTTTTCCACTGGATGTCGTTTGTAAGTCTTAGAAAATTTTAAAATTCTGTAGCTCGAGAATCAAACCACACAGAAGAATTTTGTTTTTGGCAAAGTTGATCTTGGTATTAAGACGTATCCGTTAATAAACTAGATGAGTTCATCCGCTCGATGGCGCTAGCGACTCTTAGGAATTATAAACTTCTATATCTAGGAGATCAGACTACACGAAGAATTTCGTCTTCGGAAAATCAGAGCTATCCGATAATAAACTCGTTGATTCTGAATATATTCGCTAGGAAACGCTAGTAAGTTTTAAGTTTCAAACTGCTGTATCTCGAGAATCAGACTATATAGATAGAAGAACTTCGTTTTTGGAAAAGTTGATGAGGACATCAAGAGCTATCCTCTGATAATTCAGTTAATTCTGGGTTTATCTGATAGGTGTCTGGTGAGTTTTGAAAATTCCAACCTTCTGTACATCGAAAATCAGAAAACAAAGAAGCGTTTTATCTTCAGCCGATCAAGAAAACAAGAATCATCCGATGATGAACTCGTTGATTTTACGATTGTCCACTGGGTGGCGCTAATAAGTTTCAGAAATTTAACTTAGAATTTCGCCTTCGGCAAAGTTGAGGACATCAAAAGCAATCTGATGATGAACTACTTTTCGCGCTTAGTATTATACGGGCATATCTACAATGATCGATTTCGCTTCGTCGATTTTCTCTTCGGGTTAATTCGGAAAATACGTTCAATATTCGGATGACCTCTCGGTGCATTTCGATAAAGGACGAATAAAGCAAGCATCTGCAACAACAAAAACTATCAAAAATCTATATTGAGTTCATTTTTCCTGCTCGGAACATAAACCACTGCGATCAATATTTGATCTACAGTCAGGTCTTTTTTTACGCGGTTTTTATTTACGCGGCCGCGTAAATAAAAACTCCATACAAAAAAAAATCATCGTCTTATTTTTGCATGATTCGTCGAGAAATGGTGAGACTTTTTTTACGCGGTTTTTCGAATTTTGAACTGAGTTTTTTTTACGCGGTACGTATCCCCCGCGTAAAAAAAAAAAACCTGACTGTATTGTGGTGTATCCTGTCTCCTTTGTATAGTTTTTAATTTATGCAATGTGGACCCTAATTATTACTATAAGGGACAATTTTGTAGAAGACTATATTTGTCCTAAACATCGTTCAGAGGAGATGAATGCACATTTCCGTGCAATGTAAAACCTAACCTGTAACGTGTTACGCTTCGTTTTTTCATTTAAAATTATATCAACTTTTGGTTGCGTTACACAGTCACCTACATATGATTCACACAGTTCATACAAATTAAGTGGCTCTGACAACATATAGGAATATTAGTTTGTTTTTTTTCAATATTTCACGTGCATGTGGGGCATACGCACTGTATTTAAATAAAAATGTTACCATAGATTTTCTTTTAAATTACTACAATAACTTTTGTTCATGGTTTTGAGATGGGTACTCCAGAAAAAATCAGACGTTTATCGTCATTGGCTGACTGGGGTTAATCGTTATTGTGACATAATTCGGGCGTTCATGGGTTAAGTGCCAAGTAATCAAATTTTTAGACATACCGCCGTGCGGGGCTTCTTTTGAAATGCGGGGTTACTTTGGACACTTCTGAATATGGATTTTTTGAATTCAACGTATGGATCAAATCTGTTTGATGTCTTTAGGACTATTATAATGAAATATTTTCCCCTTCATTTGGGTAAAATTGTTTTTCAAACATAAACTTTATTGCTTATCAGGACGTGCAAAACCATCAAATAAACCAAACAAATATGCATAATGTATCAAAACATTTGCTCTGTATGCATTGTTTCTACAGTCCATAAATTTCAAAGGGTTGATCAATTCATTCAAGATGTATCAGCGTAGCATATACAATCGAATATAGGTATCGTTATACACTAAAAATGACCGTTTCACCTAAATAAATGATTAATGGTCCCTTTTTTAAGGCTGTCTAAGTGTCTACATTACAATATCACGCTGCCTATAATACCAAAAGTAGCACAGAATCATCTAAAAACGCATATATCTATTGAAATCATGTATGCTATAGTATACTATAGTATTTGGTACAAAGTAGTTTTCTAAATAACCCTGGAATTTTAAATGCAATTTTAGTTTAGTTAAAAAAGTTCAAAAGAGCCCCCATCCGGTTCTATATGAGATGTGTCCGATAGGTGTATGAACAACTTTTTTGTTGATTGATGAATTTAATGTCAAATGTTGCATACATCTTACATTACAGTAAAACCTCCATGAGTCGATATTGAAGGGACCATCGACTCAAGGAAATATCGAGTAGTGGAACAAATATCCTTTGGGAAGCTTTTTGAGGGGACCATCATAGTAACCCAGAAATTATTTTTCAGTATGGAAAAATTTACCTCCATGAGTCGATATCGAGTCAAGGAACATCGACTCATGGAGGTTCGACTGTATATAGTCACGATTATTATGTGTATAAATTGTGTTAATCCAGTCACTACTCTGGGAATTATAATGTCATAAAGTTGAGAAACCATGAAAAAGTGTAAAAAGAAGCCCCGCACGACGGTACTGCCGCGAATAACTCGCGAACGGATTGTTTAATTTGAGCTTTTTTTTATTTTAATTTGAAGAATTTGAGAAAATCGAATTAAAATAAAAACTCAGAACTCGAATGTAAGTTAGTAGAACGGTAAATTTTATAACCCAGTAGTAAGTTTCATCTAACTAAAAATTGAAAAGAAATGTTATTTGACCCTTCAAAGCTTTAAAAATGTGTTTTTTTTTGTTTTATTATTATTGACAAAGCACTCAGGAGATTAGCTAAACAGAAACTGAGTAAGTTCTGATAATCTGATTATTGAAGTGTTTGATGAAATTTAAAATAAAATTATCAAAGATTGCCTTGGTAAACGCGTCGCGACGTTTGCACAAGAAAATATTTATCACAGATCTCACTGTTTAGTAAATTTCCCTATTATGCCCGCCACTAGCGAAAAGAAATGATAAATTCAAGCATAATTTTTCAAATCGACGTATCTAACTTTTTCACTGATCTGAGAAAATTCATGGTCAATGTTGACGACCATTTCACTAAAATAGTTTTTTAAATAAAAAGACTTGTCATAAGTTTTTTTCGTTCTTTATATCACCAGGGATATAGCACGCACTAGGTAAGAAACAAAACCTACTCATTCCATATCATTTTCACAATGAATTTTGACAAAAATACACATACACCGGGTTGGTTAGAGATACGTCATGCCAGATACGTTGCTTTTGTATGGTACCAGTTTGGTGTATCTGTTACTTTGGATTTTGGCTAGATACGTCGTTTGGTTTTCTCATATATCAAAACGGTGTATCTATGAGTAAAATTGTAAACATCAAAATAGTTAGATACGTCGTTTCGAAAAATATGCTTAGTTAAACAAATTAAGCAATAAATCATCAAACATTAATGTGGATTCTTTAATTTACTTTATAAATCATGCATGCAGCTGAAAACCCGGATTTGTTTACATTTGCGAGTTACGTCGGATTGAAAAGTTATGCTTAAATTATTCTTATAGCTCGAATACCAATATTCTTTAATGATGTGAAAATAACAAGACTTCTTGTGGATGCATACTTCAATATTCATGTTTTACGCAATTCCAACATATTGAATTTTCTTAATTTTAAGTAATGTTTCATTTCCCAAACAATAATTTTGAAATGAATCAAACAACTATAAATTTAACGTTGCTTAACCTTCCGTAACTCGCGCGGTTGACTACCTGCGTCAGCACCACGCTAATGCTGAGTACAAAAAGCGAGATTTTTTCAACGTGTTGTACAAAATACAACAGCGCGATCGCTCGAGGGTTAATTCTGAAATACATACGTTTTAAACATTATTCAATCAAAAATAAAAACCAATACACTCAAGATCAACCATATTAAAAATGGGCTCTATTCTCGAAAAACTGTCAACAAGAGTTCAAGGTCACATCACTGTAAAACCCTACGAACCTTTCATTTCATGCACCGGGCAACATCACGTCCAAGAATTTACAACTCTTAAAACATTTCCTTCAGCATATCCTCTTTAAAACTTTATTATTATGTATTCCCTGCACGTCCCCTCTAGTTAACTTTTGTCCACCCGCGCTCTCTCTGGTGTGCCGACCAACTTAATATTATATTTCACGTCCCGGTATAATTTATGTGGAAAAACAGAGCGCAGAATTATGTACGACCCAGCCCGCAGTACAGTTTCATAAACTCCGGGGGCCGGTACATAACCGACCCGCTACCGCAGTACGGAGCTCCGAGGAGGTTGAGTATGTACGGGCTCTGACGGTTATGTGCTATGTGCCTCCGAGTGCTCTGCTCTGATACGGAATTTCGACATTTCGGTCCTGACGAGGATGGTGGTGATGCCATTGCTGGGCGAGGATCAACGCAGCAGCATTGGCTGGCTGGCTGGCTGGGTTATATACGTTTGCAACCCAGCCAAATGTACGTATACAACTTTTATCGAGCAGACTGGGACAGTTGATTCACACTCTGGCGGGTTCGCAAGGCGCATTTGAATCGAATCAAAAGGATGCCATGCTATTCATTTTATCTGCAATTTCTGCCCCAGCTCTCTACTTCCTTCCTGCATTCATAATGCTGCCAATTCAGGACATATACTCGCAGCAGCAGTTGGGCGACCGATAGGACGATTTGTTCAGAACACGTTTTACACAAAATTCAATGCAGATGGCAGACTTGTGCCGAACGAAATTGATTCTGGATGCTGTTAGTGAAATATAATGAAAAGAATACAATGTCTTAAACTGCTACTACTACAGCATGCTCGCCCATATAAAACATCGAACAGTTGAGTGGACACTTTGGGTAGATCTGCTTTCCTTTTTTTTTTTTTTTTTTTCTAAGAGTGTGAGTGAGTCTGAACGGGCGTTAGGATCCATTCTCACATTTTAAAAATTAAAAAGTACAAGTCCCAGAATGTCTCAAAATGTTATTGTTCATTGCAAAAACAACTTGTATTACTGTTACAGATTTGAAAGACTGAAATCCATGATAGTTAAAACGACCAAGAACATCCGAGCAAGGGATTTTAGGAACTAAAGACTTGGTGTATATCAATAAAAACTTAAAAAAATAAAAAAATAAACAATATAAATATGGCTTTCTGATATATGTATGTGCAAGAGCAGTATTTTGGAGCACAGGTGTTTGACATATTAACATATTTTTAGGGATTTCTGCGTGTTCAGGATGTTCTAGGTTGGCAATAAATCAGCCAATAACTTCGACAAAGGCGGTTGTTGAGATGGTTCAACCAGCTCAAACAGGCCACTGGGTTTCAAAGCAGATCGAAAGACGTTTTATTGATGATTAGTTTGAATTAGAAAATTCTTCATTCTATATACTTGTGTAATGTACACCGGGGCAAGTTGAAACGGGTGGGGCAAGATGAAACAGCGGGTTAACATGATGTTTTCTAATGATGATAAACAATTTTTTTTTTTTTTGTTTTTTTTTTTTTTTTTGAAGAGTGACCAGGTGGAGCTGCAGGACAGCTGATAGCAAAGCCTGGACCCTTTCCCAACTTTCCCCCTACTAGGACTAATACTCACGATGGACTAGACGATGTCGTCAACTTGAGCAAAGTGTGTAGTAATTAGCATTAGGTCGTAGTAGTTTTTAAAAATACTGTTTTTAACTTTTCCCATCGCACTAGTGTTTTGATCGAATGGAAGCTCCAAAGATGATTTGATAATTGAACAATATTTCAATAATCGAAAATCTCCGAGGTCACTGGACAACATTCAGAGATAAAAAAGGGTGTCTATGTCTATGTTAACGCCTTCAGAGTACTATTCTTAAGAAATATACAAAGAGCAAAAAGAAAAAAAAATGTGTCGTAGCTAATTTTTAAAGATTTGATATTTCTGAAAATTATTCGAAGACAGCTACCAGAACTAGCGTTTTTAGCCGATATGGGCAACTAGTTTTTCTGACAGCTTCCCCAAACAATAATCAGATAATATCCTCAGTTATTTTATAATACTTTCTGAAAATTATTTCAAGCTGATTACCAATAGTGTCAATAACCGATGTTAGTCATTGACAGCACCAGCATCATCTCCAAATAACTCTCATATTAGTGTTAGATAACACTTTTTGAGCTTCCATTCGATATTGTAAAGAAATTTGTCAAACCCTATTTGTCAAAATATAGTCAATAATGTATCAAATTGTGTTTCTAATTTCGCTAGTCGTCTTCTGCATATCTGTGATCATCTCAGTCCAAAGTAATATTATATCCATCGTAACCCTTTACAATGTCAACCGTCCTAAGTCCTAACTAAATTCCTGCTTTTTTGATCAGTGAAATAATACCGTCTAAGATATAAAAACAAAAAAGTTCAGTCAACTGATTTTTGTCAAAAATAAAAATGATAATGATTATTTGTCAACTTTTATAAATTTACAAAACCGATAAAAATAAGAAATACAAATACAAACTCCTATAATCAACAGATTTATCTTTACCTAATCAGTCCATAATTTTCTAATTGTAATGAATCTAATCTGTAGGGCTGTAAGTCAACTTATCCTAGCGTCCCCTGTCCTGTGTACTAACGAATTCAAGTAACGAATGATGAGTGTAACGCAGAGACCTCCTCTACCCACTCTTGCGTTACGTTAAATTTAACAATTATTGTTAAATTTGAGAAAATTCAAAGAATGCAAAGATTAGGTCTATGCAAGCTGAATTATAATTTGTTTTTGACTTGTGATAAATGCACGACGGATATTCCTTTGGTTCCCATTAGCACTTACGGCGATTCCTTCACTTACGCTCAACTCGTAAACTAGCTATATCTAGCTCAAAGTCCAAGCGGTGATGAAAGAACTGGCGCTAAAGTGCTAATGGGTTAAGCCCTCCCATCGCGTCAAGATCGAATATCCAGGGGGAGGGTTTTCTAATGATGATAAACAATTTTATTGCCATAACACATAGTTTTTGATTCAAACAATCTTTTAGCGAAGGATAAATTTCCAAATTGTATTGATATCTATTTCAAAACTTCGCGTTTCATCTTGCCCCACCCGTTTCAACTTGCCCCGGTGTACCTTATCTAATATGACTAATTCTATTTACTCACAATTATCAGTACCGTTATAACTTTAAATTGAATTTCAAACCTTTTTACTAACAAAAAACAACTTCATTGAAGTTCAACAACTTTTTTCACCTTTGCCGTTCCTTATTCTTCTGTAACTTCACTCTTGTTTCTTTCTATTCCACAAATGAGTTTAACTAGGGTGACCAGTATTTCACTGGCGCGACAATACCGATAGAAAATTCCCCGAAACTCCTCTGGAGCTCACTCGAAAGCCTGAAGCTACCAAAATCCCTATGATGTCCCTGAAACACTTCTGAATCCCCCTTGAAGTTCATCTAAGAGCCTATGCAGCCATTTAAAACCCCCTGGGAGCCCACGCTGAAGATCCCTCTAAAACAATTCGAAATGCATTCAAACGCCTCTGAACACCTCCTTAAGATTATATGAAAACCCCATAAAGCTCACCTGAAAACTATTGAAACCGTCAAAAACCTATCTGAAAATCTCTGCTACGCCTCTAAAAACCTTCTGAAACCCTCTCGAAGCTCACCTGAAAGCCTGTTACCCCCATAAACCCCCGGGAACCCCTCTGAAACAGCCTGAAGCCTGCTGAAATGCCTTTGAAACGGCATGAAACCGCTTTAAACCCCCTCTGCATCTCTGCTGGAAACTTTCGAAGGGATTCAAAGGGTACAAATTCAAATTACCGAGTAATCCGCAAACAGTAATTTGGCTGAGATCTCAGCAATTTTGACAGTTCATACTGAGATTCGGAAAACGTTTTGGTCATACAGCTAAGGCCTCAAGTACACAGGGTCAAATATTTAAATCGGAATCAACTAAAAATCAAACATCTATTTGGCACTAATGGGAATGCGATCGAGTCAAACAAGATGTTTGAGCATTGGTTTGTTTTTGGACAAGTATTTGACCCTGTGTACTGGGATCTTAAACGGCACTTTGTGCTGAGATATCAGTTAACAGTTTTACTGAGTACACGGTTGTGCGCGTTTTTGACGATCCCAAAAATATGTTTTGAATGTGTGACCTAAGGAAACGCCCGTTTGCGGCCCTCCTGTAGCTCGCCTGAAAGCTTGAAAAAAAACCCGGACACACATTTAAACCCATTAAAATCCTCCTGAATCTCTACTAAAGCCACGAGAATTACTTTGAAACCTCCTAAAATACCTCTGAAATCCTCTGGAACCCCCTCAAACTCCTCTGAAACCTTGCATGACTTCACCTTAACCTATCAGGACGCGCGCCATCAAGCAACCGAAACAGCACCGCGCTCGCGCTGTATACTACGAGCGAGGTTTTTTGATAGTGTTGTACTTTTTACAACAGCGCGCGTCCTGAAGGGTTAAAATCTCTTAGCTACTCACTCTCCATAAAGTAATTTTGAAATTCATTTCGGTAATAAACTGATTCCGTTTAGGTTCCATTTGATCATTCTCGACTTATTACATAAATTGGGGTTCCAGTGTAGAAAACATTTGAACGAACATGTTCGTAAATTTACATAGAAAATGTCATACTTTTAATTTTAGACATTTTTTCCTAGAAACAGCTTATAGTTGAAAACGGAATTTGTGGAAAAAAAGGGAAGCAAAGTTTTTTAAGTGCTTACATTCAGCATTTTCTAAGTAATTTCTGCGGAAATTGTGGTTGTATATCTCACAAATTTATGAAGTAACATAACAAACAATAAATTCTTAAGGCAATTCTCAAATATTTTCACGGGATTTTCTGGATAAAATTTGCAGTGAAAAACCATTGGAGTATTCCTGAACTATGCCTCCAATCGGAAAGGAAACTCAACATTTTGGCTAATATTCTGTTTAATTGTGTAAAGTTCTGCGAGAAACAATCTCGGAGATGTCTAAAAAATCTAAAAGCCTTTGCAAAAAGAGTTTGAGGAATATAATAAGATATAATCCCAGATATTCAACAAGTGATTCAGCCACAGTTTTCAAGTAATTTTAAGTTTTCTAAGCATTTAAATCAATTGCCAGGATATTTCCAACTAATAAACCTTCTAGATATTATTTCTATAAATTTACAAACAAAACTAGTGTCAATATGCTGGAATACTCTTTTCGATTTGGGGTTCGCAATTTCTTTATTGATCCATTCATAATATAGAGCCATACATTTTAAAAACAAACTTCCATATCTTGTACCGACTTTTCGGACCCTCTAAGCAGAATACCCTCTTTGAATGAGTGTAATCAGTTTCGTACCTTTTGATTCCGCCCTAATTGCGTATCCTTTGAGAGATATGAGTATTTCGACTACCACTTCTTCCTCAGTGTCAGTTATCCACTCTGACACTGAGGAAGATTACAAGTGGTAGTCGAAATACGCGTATCTATCAAAGGATAAACAATTAAGGCGGAATTAAAAGGTACGAAACTGTTTACACTCATTCGAAATTTCCATATGTTATTGCACTACAGCAACATACATAGATAAACGAAATTGATATTAGAATAATACAATATGCTAACAAATGCGCAAAATTTGCAATAACAGCAAGTCTGGCCCAGCCAATATTGAACAAGAGTTCAAAATTGTCCTGGGAAATCCCATGAGGCGCGGAAAACTTCTCCACATCAAATTAAAGATCCTTTTCATTATCTTCAATTTTCTTCATCGAACTGTTTTTGGCTGGGAAACATTTTCAGCCACTGCGCATGTCACTGACATCAGGGCTAGAGCAGCTAGCTCTACGTTGGTTACATACACCGCCTTTCTGAGGTTTTTGCTGTTGTTGATGCTCCGACCGTAGCCAGCCAGCAGTCTCAACTTAAAGCCATTCTGTTTGCTAAAAGTACATACACCCTGACACAGCTCCATCTTAAGCAAACAATATTCGCCGATTTCCTATATATAGTTGGCTGGAATCCGCCGAGGGCTGGCAACATAGTACGGTCTCTGCCATTCCCAGTTTATAGCTCGGCTCAAAGTGCTGATTTTAGTCAGCGAGATTTGAACCATTTGAACTATTTCACACTAAACCGTCTTGTCATGAATGCACTTATTCACATCGTCTGTATACTGCCAGAACACATCTTTCCAGATTTGATAACTATTTAATAACGACGTTACCATGACAGGTGATGCTAAGTGCATTTTGTGATAACAGAAATTGCTGATGTGACCGGGACCGCTTCCTCTACCCACACACTGCACATCCATTCTAGCAAAATTTTTCTGCTTCCGATATGGAGCTGCTCTTCTAAATACACTTTTAGCCGTGGCACTACACACATTATATATCTATTTTCGGTTTTCTCTGCAATCACTCAATAGCACTGTATTTGATCGATTCACTTCTCTAGAACAACAAATTTTTCGAAACTATTTTCGCACTGATTGCTGATTACACAGTTTTCCCATTTACTTGCGGTGAAGGGTCACATCTCATTACCTGGAAATAGTGAAGAAAAAAGAAACAAAATTAGTACATTTTAATTTGATATTAAGATGTTTTTTTTTTTCATTTCAAATTAGTGTCTAGAATAACAAAATTCTAGAAAACACCCTTCATTTTTATTAGGGTGAGTTTTGGAACGTAGTTATTTCAAAACGATGCCAAGGATATAAATTACTGCTACATATGTAGTTCTTTTGCATTTTCCATATGATAAAAAAGCGAAAAAAGTAATAATCTTGATGATAGAAAATATACCACTATATACAAAGATCTAAATGAATAGCTGGGACATAGCCAGTCACAACTTCCCGATAAAATCGAGAATGAGTGTTATTTTTTTTATCTAATAACTTTGTGTTCAGTGGTAATCGATATTAAATTGGAGTGAACTGGCTTGGAGGTCAAGTGGCTACCGCTTCGGATACGTATGCCGAAGGTCTAGAGTTCAATTCCCGACCTGTCCCTTGCCTTCTAGTTTGTATCTTTTTGTTTACTTTATCCCTTTTCTCTACATATCTTTTTCTTCTTTATGGCTCGACATCCCCACTGGGATTTGGCCTGCCTCGCTTCAACTTAGTATTCTTTGAACACTTCCACAGTTATTAATTGAAGAGCTTTGTTTGCTTACCATTGCATGAATTTGTATATTGTGAGGCAAGTACAATGATACACTATGCCCAGGGAGTCGAGAAAATTTTCCCGACCGGAACGGGAATCGAACCCGCCGTCTCCGGATTAGCGATCCATAGCCTTAACCACTAGGCTAACACTGGAAACCTCTTCTCTACATATACAACTCATGTATATGGATGGGTTCATAGCCAAAAACGTTAGCACCAGAAACGGTTTGAATAGGCTGTGCCCTTCCTTCCAACTTCCACAGTACAGTGGAAATCACTCTATCCTATAACGCCTACAAGTTATGCAACCAAGCGAACTATGCCGCACCACCTTCAGAGTAATCAATGCACAATCACAACATCTCACGCGTGGATGCACCTATGTGTAAACCCACTTTGGGGTTTAGAACTGGTTTCCGTGGTTTTAGGGATGCTTCAGAGCGGTTCGCCCCCTGTAATGTGCTTAAGGGGATTTTAGAGGAATTCCCAGTAAGTTCTTCAAGGGGTTCCAGGAAGTCAAGGAGGTTTCAGGGATGTTTCAGAGAAGCTTACAGGCATTTCAATGCGTTTCGGTTTCGGCGGTTTAGGGCGATTGAAGACGGGTTTGAAGAGGGGTTTTAAGAGAGGTTTCTAGCATTTCAAGGCGCTCTATGGGATTTCAAGTGACTTCAGGCCTTTTAGCGGGCGTTTGTATGTAACTGGTTTCAGAGTGTTTTCAATGAGATTTAGAGGAGTTTCAAGATGGTTCAAGACATTTCAGGCGGCTTCTGAGGAGTTTTCGGTGGTTTCAGTGGTTGGAAGTGTTTCAGGAGGTTTCAATAAAGGTATCAAAGCTTTTCAGGATGTATCAGGTGATTTCACATATTTTTAGGGTATTTCAGGGGAAATGGTTTTCGGATGTTTCAAGAATTTTGCAAGGAGGTTTCTACGACGATTCAGATGGGCTCCAAGGTGTAGGTGTTGCAAAACAAATCAGGGGCTTTAGAGTGAAAGGAGTTCAAAAGACACTACACCGTCTTCAAGCAAGGCGTCAAGGGTTTAGGAACGGGCCGAAACCCTCGTAAAGCTCCTAGAACTTCTTTTAAACCCCTTGGAACGTACCTGACATCCCCTAAGTTCCGCTAGAACACCTGAATTCCGCCAAAATTCTTTGAAACGCCCTGGAAATGGCCCTGAAACCCAATAAACCCCTGAAATTCCTCTGAAACATCTTGACCCTTGTCTTGACCCCTATTACACCCTATTACGCTCCTGAAATACCAGGAACACACCTGGAACGCTCCGGAAACCACTCCCTGGAACGTCCCTGACACCCCTGAAATACCTTGTCAAGCCCCTGAAACCCCCTGGAACATCTCGGAAAACCCTTGAAACACCTTTCAAAGCCTTTGGAAACGCCTGGAACGCTACTGAAACCCTCTGAAACCTCATGTAATGCCCATGGAACATCCTGGAATGCATTTGATAGTGACATTAGTGAAAATCACAATTTGTGCCAGCCTTATTCTTATTTTGGTTCGTATTTGTGCTTCGAAAATCATATGTTTAACAACATCACCCTTCCTTTAAACGATAGATTGAATAAAACAAACTCAAACTACATTAGCAATCGACAAAGAACATAAAATGCACTGCTCCAAATTAAAGCCCTTTCAGCTCAAAATTAACAAACTCTATTCACAAATAATTGCCACAAGATAATACGACTGAAGCCCCAACTCGAACAAATTAAACATCCAACGAAAAACCCACAAACAAGATCCAACCCATCGGAAAATTCCAGCTACTGTTGAAACCGGAGTTACATCTCGATGTGGAGGCAGTACAACGTACGTACAAGGGCAACTAGGACCTGGGATGAGGAGAAGGTTGATGGAAAAACCAGAACAACAACTTGCCATCGCACAATAACACCGTTCATATAGGGGCCTCCGCATAGCATCGTGTGGCGAGTGATTCGTTAGTATGAAAAACTCATAAAACATAAATTTTCATTTCTGCTATAAATGGAAAAATCGATACATCTCTCTCGAGTCTCGCTAGGTGTGTTGCTGCTGCTGCTGCTGCTGTTGAGTGAGCGACGGACCAAAGCACTTTGGATAACTCCTGACTCCTCTGCGCTAGTCTGACTCTCTCTCTGCCTTTCTCGGTCTATGTACCCAACACGATGTCGAGCAGCTTTTTATGTGGGTTTCAGCAGAAGCGGCAGCAAAAACGGGATATCGTGTTGGAGAACTGGAAAGAACTTGTTTTTCAATCCCAGGGCTAGAGAGCGACGGCAGCTATGGGCGGGAGGAGTAGGAGTATGACGGTACATAAAACCCACGTCTATATACGGAACCCCGCATCAGCAACAGCAACAGCAGCATGGTAATGGAGAGAAGTGCCTCAAGAGCACACATGACGACAGCGTTCGTCGGTCGGCGAGCTATTTACCCGTAGAACCTGTTATAATCATGGAGGCAACTTTATCGGACTTGCAAAAGGGGCTCTGCTGTGCGGCCTGAAATTGAAGAGTTTGTGACCACGTGTGGGATTGGCATTGGATCGATGTGTTACGAGAAAAGTTGAAGAATTATTGTTTCCGAATCCTATTACCCGTTGTGCGTATTCCGTTGGAATTAAAGCTGGCAGGGCTGAACACAGACAATCAGGGGCTATGCCCGTCAGCAAAGTTCATAGATTTTATGCGAGGTATGTTGAGGAAGAAAGTTTAGATAGAAAATTATTGTTATGAGAATATCATCAAGTAAAACTTTATCGATAGCCGTTTTTATTCTAATACATTTTAATGTTGTCAAAAGTTTTCGTTCAGGATATTCCTCCAGGAATTTTTCCAATTACTCCTACGAGGAACTCTTCCAGAGATTTATTCTAGTGATTCAATCAAAGAATTTCTTCTGGGATTCATCCAGGAATCTTCGTTGTCATAAATCCAGGACTACATTCTGGAACTTTTAAAACATCCTCTTAGGAATGCTGAAATTTCTGCTGGGATTACTGTAGGAAATTTTACTAAAAGTTTCAGGTTGTAATCTTCAAGAAATGTCTGCCAGAATTTCTACTAAAATGAGATATTCCAGGATATACATATTCCTCAAGAAATTTCTACTGGGATTCCGAGAGAAACTCATGCAGTGATTTCTCCAACAATTCTTTTGGAATTCCTCCAACTGTTCTTCCAGATATTCCAGGAACAATTGCAGGACATCCTCTAGAAATCCCTTATTTGATTCCTGCAGAATTTCTCCAAAGATTTCTGTAAAAAAAATTGAGATTTTGTACAGAAATCCAACAAAAATTACCTTGGGATCCATCCAGAAATTTTTGTTGGGATTGCTTCTGAAAATGTTGCTAGAACTTCTCCTGGGATAGGTACAGGAACATTCAGAAATTCTAGGAATATTTGAAAAAATCGCTTCAGGGTATATATAGGTGGTGAGCTTCGTGGCCGTGCGGTTAGCGGCGGCAGTCGTTTAGGCGTATCGTAAGCCTCGGAGTGTGGGTTCGATTCCCGCTCCAGTCGGCGGAAACTTTTCGTCAAAACGAAAAATTCATCACTGGGCCACTGGGTGTTCTGTGTATTGTCCGTTGACTAATGTAAGTAATGTGTTCAGTCTGTGCAGCCTCTGGCTGAAGACGGTGAGAATTGTCTCTACTATGCAATTCCTGCTGAGATTTTCCAAGAAATTTCTCCTAGTGTTTCTCCATGGCCACCAGGCTATGGAACCACCAGGCTATGGAAAACCTGTACTCGGCCTTTAGTTGTACAAATATACATAATATTATCTTGATTTTATATATGTAAAAAGCTTAAAATTTTGAGACATTCAGATCATTCAATCAACTTTTTACACACGCCCATTAATACAATCGAATTACAGAGAACTATAAAAAAAACACAATCATTGCCGTGTTTTTAGACTTACACACATATAAGTTCAAGCACGATTTAATCATTGTTTGTGTATTCAATATCTGATCGCGTGCATTAGGCTTAATTTCATTGTTCCAATCTAGTCTGGGAAACTACATCAACGCATTCCACGCTACCACTAATTCACACGCTTACGTTTGCTTTCACAAGGAAAAATGTCAGATGCACACAGGCCTAATGACTCATTCTACTAAACAATTCGTTAGCATAACAGTTCAGTATTCTTCCAGTCGATATTTCACACGAGGGCGTAAAACAATACAATCGATAATATGTTGTAACACATCGCAATATTTACATATCTCGTTGTTCTCCGCTTTTATCATTGAATCTACCTTAGTGTTGCAGTACGCTGGTCAGATAAAAGTAAAATTTTAACTTTCACATGGCGGTTCCGCGATAAGCAATTATAATGCTCATACGTCATTCTTCCATTCATACATCATTTAACGACCATAAGGAAGAAGCTCTAGTCTCTATTTTCAAGGCAAGAGTTATGCATGAGCGTAATGATCGTACTTTTTGTTTTCCTCCGCTTGTAACCGGAGCTTCAAAACGCTGCTGCCAGCCGTGGTACACATAAAGACAAAAATATAAAAAAATGCAAAAAAAATAACAAGAACAGAGCTTACACAAAGGTAATAGACGTGTATGTTTTTTTCTTCGTTTTCAATGACCACGGATATGTATCCGTGAATGCCTACTTGGCGTGTATTATCATTAGAGCAGCACCAAGAGCCGAGGAGTATGGAACGATGTCTGTGTACTGTTACCGACCGACCGACCGTCACAGAGTGCAGACCCCTTGTCTCTCCACCCGGTTCACTTGGACTCTTCTTTCCTTTCGCACCCATAATCTGAAAAACTGCGTATATATGAAACTGCTGCTAAGTTAACTCTGTGCTGTGATCAGCGGCAGCTCCACAACCCTGGATCGCGCAGAGAACAAGGGGCTTATGAAACAACATAAAATTGTCTTTTTTTTATCAAAGTTCATCAACTAAGAATTTGTAAACTGAATTAATTGATTTTACTCATTACGATAGATTCCTGAAGGAAAAAAAACGGGCTTGATGGTTTAGTGGCTATCGCTTCTGATTTGTATGCAGAAGGTCCTGGGTTCAATCTCGTCCCTTTACTCCTACTTTGTATCTTTCTACGGACTTTCGGTCTCCTCTCTACTTATACAACTCATGTTTATTCACATGTTCAAAGCCATCGCTAGAACAGAGACATGTAGAAATAGCCTAGTTAGTCTTATCAGATAACGCCTACAAGTTATGCAAGGGAACTGTGCCACTTTAGCTTCATAGTAATAATCACACAAATATATCACCTTACGCCTGGCATCTACGCACAAATGCGTGAACCCTTTGCCAACCATATCTCACCCACACTCCAAAGTCGAAATTGAGTTATTCTAAGCGAGTTCCAATTACCGTCACGGTGAATGGATCCCTACTACGACGTACCATAGTGAATGATGCTCTAACACAGAATCAGGTTTAATAGAGTCGCCTGTATAGACTGTTTCAGAAATTATAAATACACTAACGATTAACAGCCCGTGTAGCTGCCGGCTTAGAATAGCACTACGGACCACCTGTTCCGGGGGTAAAAGTCCACCAAACAGGTAACCCCAATCCAAGGTGTCAGGCGACCTGTGCTGAGGGATGAATGGTTGAGGGGGTTTAAAAGATGCTCGAGCTTTAACGGAGCCTTTCTGATAATTATAGGCATTATAGTATTTAGTCCTTGCTACTGGTGTTGTGATGACTTCCAATCTTTGAATAAAACTAAGTTTACCAACTTTACTTTGCATATAGCTAAAAACCTTACCATCTGAGGCTAAACTCAATGCAAAGGAAATCAAATTGGGTTAGGGATCCATGCATGTACTAACTCTTCGAAGACTGGAAAGTGCTAGTACGCAAGGAACATTGATTGATTGATTTGTCTTTATTTGAGAGACTTTCAGCCCTTGGCACGCAAGGAACATACTAGAATCCTTATTACTGAACACATGTCCCATTATTGGAATGATATTGCTGCTAATGTTAAAACCCGGGTCCTAAACCTGGGAGAATTTAGCAGTAAAACAAGTGTGATGCTAGGTTTCTGATGCATGACCAATATCAGTACTCTTGTTTTGTTTTCTAACAAAACAAAACAAAAACTGTATCAAAATCGATACTTTATTGCCCCTCAATGGTAATTGAGTAATGCGACATGCACTACACTAAGGATACGGGTAATGTCACAATAGATCTAAAAACTGGTCGCAGTGACAAACCCGAACAGGAATAAAAAAAACTGCCATTTCAATTTGAGAACTAAATCCAAAAAAGTTTCTTCTAGCTCTTATAGTAAACATGCTAACGTAGTAAATAATGCCAAATTTGTTGATGTTTCTGGTACAAGTAAAAAAATAAGGCTCTGTAAACTAGATGATTAAAATTTGAAGTTGCACAAAGTGGTCAAAAAATGTAGCATAGTAGAAAAGAAAAAAAATCTCACAGAAAAAAAATATTTTATTTCCAAACACAATAAAAATTGCTGTATCAATAATAAAAGATATTTCTCGATTTGTAAGAGTAATTTTTACTGGAATATTTGATCAAGAACCACCATTACGGGCCTCCTCAATACATTTTTTTTTTGTTTCAAGTTTCTCAACAACACCAGTAGCAACAAACGTTAAGCAAACGAATTTCTTAATTACTGCTTACTGCATTCGTTTTTATGGTATGACAAGCTTTGCCATCTGAAGGATCGAATGAGCTGAAAAAATAAGTTTGTCTAGATTAAATGCGTTCAGGAAAGCTAAGAAACTGTGTGGTAGTTCTTATGTTCCGTAAAAAACCTTAAAAAATAAGAAACTTGATCTCCGGAAAAATGTTGTGGAAATGCCTATATCGATTTTTCCCAAATTTTGATCAAGGCATTCCTTAGACAACTTGTTGATAAAGCGAATGTGATAAAAATTTAGATAATGTTTGGTATTTAGTGATAAATAATGTTGAATTCATTAAAAACCACCTTTGTGCAAATGCAAATTTGTTGCGCATTGGAGCATTAGGGTTTAAAAATACGTGAGTATTTCGTGCATTTTTTAAAGCATTGAATTTTTTGACGCATTTTCAATGCATTTTAAACGCAATAGGACAAAACAAGAATTTTCTAACGCTTTTTCGATTCAGTTGTTTTGGTAGTGATCCGCCCTTCGGAAAATATATCTTGATGATTTCTAGCAAATTTGAGTGATATTAAATTTTGTGTATTTTACCAAATAAAAACAGACGAAATGCTTCTCACATATAACAATTAAAAAAGTCATCACGAAACCATAACCGCCTTAACCCTAAAAGGGATACCTTCATGGCCTCAGTTTCGTCACCTCGCTGAGTGTGTTCCATTAAAGACGAGCTCTGAAAGGCACCTGGGGTCCAATGGACCCCAGGTAACCCTTTAGGGTTAAACACGTTGTTTTTGTTCAAACGCTCACTAGATGGCAGTAATGACCAAACGTCAAACAGGAGCATAAACGATTTGAGCGCCTATTGAATTTTGTCGAAGGATGAAGAATAAGTGAAATGTGGCGTCTGTTTCTCTAAAGTAAATACTTACAAAGGAAGTTACTTTTTGTATAAGCTAATTTTCTTTTGCTATTTCATGTAGTTGTTTGAAGTTGAATACCCAATAAGCCAAAAAAATACTTTAGCTGTTTAGGAATTTATTTTCTATTATTTGTTATTTCAAAGTTTTTAAAATTTCAAAAATAATTGTAAAACTATTTTAAATTTTGGATTGGGTAAAATTTAATCAAAACTAAATATGTTCATAATGTCAACACATTCAGCTTTGATTGAGCGCCAGATTTCGTTAGATTTTATATTATCAATTGGCCAGATAATTTCAAAAATATAGTGGCAACCCTGCACAGAAAAAAATATGCATGTAAAATTCAGCGAAAAATCATGCACATAAAGGGAATGCTAGAGTTAGTGCATATTTACATGATATATCATGTAAAATTACGTTACGTTCGTGTAAATTTCTGCTAATAGTCGTGTAACCGATTGGAGTCCATGATGGTTTACGCGATGGTTGGCGGAAATTTACACGATGGTAATGTAATTTTACATTATATCTCATGAAAAAGTGCACTAACTCTAGCATTCCCTTTATGTGCATGATTTTTCGCTGAATTTTAATTACATATTTTTTTCTGTGTGGTTTATGATGAACCGTCCCCTACGGATGCTTTCAAACAAGTCATCGCATACTGCACTTCAAAAGGCCTTCCAGTAATTGTTGCCAGTGATGCTGATGCTCACCATACCAACCAACTGGAATCTCTTTACCGATTTGGTTGCAGTCAAATTTCATGGATACTCACCATCCATTAACACTCCAATTTATGATTTAGACGATGCCGTTGGTACTACAACGGTCCTCATTATGGATGCTTTTGAAAAGAAGCTTGCCCTCCACGGTCTGTGAAGACCACAAGAGGAGCCCCTTGGTGGAACTTTGATCGAAACTCAGGAAACAAGGAAACATGTAGAAAGATATGGAACAGGCAACGTTTGGCTGTTTCGGAGGCTTTCGGGTCGGCTCGCAAGTTCTAGGCCTCCGGTCTGCTGAACGATCCGGCTGGAAAAACCTTTGTACACATGTTTCCAATTGGAGCGAAGCCAGTCAGTTGATCAAAATACTTGCGGAATCTAAGGATTTCCGAGTGAACAAACTTCGTTTGCCAAATGGCGACTTCAGTTCCTCTGATGAGGAAACTCTTGAATGTTTATTCAGTACTTCAGTTCTCCAGATGTGTGGATATTACATCTTCAGATGAACCTGATGTCTTTTCTTGTAGTTATGATTCTCTAGCTTCGGCTCGAAGTATCATGACTATAGAATCGATTGAGAGGGCACGAAACAGCTTTTGAAAAAAACTACTTGTTTTGAAAAAACTACTTGTTTGCAGTTTTGCTACAGGGAATATTTCAAAATCTTGGAGGGATATTACTATAAAGTTCATTGAGGAATTCCACGGAGTCATGTCAGTCGATCCTGAGCGACCATTTCAAAAATATCTGAAACTTTGCACAGTTTTTCAATTTCATCTAAATCGCCTTTTTTCGATATCAAACCTTCATATTCACTCACGACTAACTTTTCAAAAGGGTGTATGCGAAAATAGTTCAAAAATATTCTAAAAGCTGTACAGCAAAAACGGATTGTTCGATTGTTATGAATTTTTCAGCAAAGTTAGATAACTAAATGATGATTCCTTAGAAAATATACACTGTAAAAAATTTCTTTTTTTACTATAAAAAAATATGATCTTTGTCACAAAAACTCAAATATCTCAGAACCCTATCTTTTTACCAACGTCAATTTTTTAGGGAAAATGGCCCATTATATCAGCTATCTACCATAAAATTTTGGTGATGGTAAACTGATAAACAAAAAAGTTATGACATTTCAAACATTTCACAATTTTTACATTTAGTAACAAAAAAAAAAATTTTTTTTCTGTGTAAATTATTTCGAGAACTATATTTTGATGCTGATTTTATTGTAAAGGCTACCGCATGAATTAAACAAGTTGTTTTCATGATATTTTTGTTTGATTATTTATAATTACTATAGTATCTATTTGAACCTTACACGCGATCCAGTGTTGTGATCAAAAATATTGAGATTGTCATACTTTTTATTGTACGTGACTGATGAAAAAATCCCTTGATAGTGTTGAAAAGCTGTTGATCATAAGAAAAATGGAATTCAACTTATTTTGAAGACGAAAGCTGCATAATAAAAGTTTTATATATACGCGTATACGTCTAGTTGATGTGCAAAAAAATACCTCTTAGGGCCGATTTCTTCACCTACCCGGCTTAACGACGTAAGCCTGGTTTATCTTAAACCACATTTAAAGTTAAGCCGAAGTTTTAAGCCAGGTTTAAATATTTGCATTTCTTCATACCGGCTTAGCAAATGAAGGCGATGGCTTACGCTAAGCCAAGCTTAACGAATTTTCCCATATCATTCCAGTGACTTTCCAATGGAAACGTCATTTTAAGCCGCCGATATTTTGAAATGCCCGTTATATGCAGTATGGAGTAACAACAACAAAACATCCGCTGAAATTTGAGCAGGAAAAGTGAAATCGCTCGGTAAATTTTTCGGATGCAGAAGGAAATTAATAATGATGAACTACCTAGACTGTTAATATTTTACCCAACGCTAGTATCGAAGATCTTCGATTTAGTAACTACTTCATATGATCGTTCCACAACATGTGGTGTTCGAATTTGCCTGTCATTGTACAAAGTTGGAGTGCCACATTGCAGAAAAGGCGTTGCAATGTTGCTTTATGTTTTGATATCCAGAATTGCCTTCGAATAAATAATCTCCATTATCGCCTTGTTAAAGTTGCATTTTGAAAATGACTTTTTGAAAGTGTGTTGGTCGTGTGATGCTTCAGAGTCTAGATCATTTTGAAGAAATTTCCTCTAAGATTCCTCCAGGAGTTTGCCTTGGGATTCCTCCAGGAACACCTCCAGGGGCTCCTTCAGGAATTTTTCAAGGACTTTCTCTAAGGGGTCCCTGCAGGAATTTCTCCAGAAAGTTATCTACGATTCCTACAGGAATTCCAGCATGAATTTTTTTCCAGGGATTCCTCAGGAATTATTCCAGGGATTCCTAGAGGAATTTCTCCAAGAATTCATCGAGGAATTCCTTCATGTTTTTCTCCAGGTATTCGTCTAAGATTTTTCCAGAGATTACTTCAAGTTCCTCCAGGATTTCCTCTAGAAACTTTCCAGGATTTTTTCCAGGGATTTCCCCAGAGATTCTTCCACAAGATCCTTCAGCAATGCATCCAGGGATTTCTCCAGTAGTTCCTCTGAGATCCCTCCAGGAATTTCTCCAGGAACACCTTCAGGGGTTCCTGCAGGAATATTTCCAAGACTTTCTTTAGGAGATCCCTTTGGGAATTCATCTAGGAATTTATCTGCGATTCCTACAAGAGTTCCTCCAGGAATTTCTCCGAGGATTCCTCCAGGAATTTATCCAGGAATACCTCCAAGGATCCCTCGAGGAATTTCTTCAGGTTTTTGTCCAGGAACTCCTATGAGATTTTACCAGAGATTCCTTCAAGAATACCTTCAGAGTTTCTTCTAGCAACTCTTTCAGGAATTCCTTTAGGATTTTTAAAGGATTCTTTCAGAGATTCTTCCACTAGATCATCCAGGAATTTCTTCTGGAATTCCTCTGAGATTCCTCCCAGAATTCCTCAAGGAATTTGCCCAAGGATTCCTCTAGGCACACCTCCAGGGGTTCCTTCAGAAATTCTTCCTGAATTTGTTTAAGAAATCCCTTCGGGAATTCTTCCAGGAATTTATTTGCGATTCCTACACATTTTTTCCAGAAGTTCTTGCAGGAATTTCTTTCGGGGATTTCCTCCATGGATTTCTCCAGAAATTTCTTCAGGGATTACTCCGAGATACCTCCAGGATTTTTCCAGGGATTCCTCCAGAGATTCTTCCACAAGATCATCCAGGAATACATCAAGAGATTTTTCCAGGAACATCCTCAGAGGCTCTTTCATGAATTCATCCAGGACTTTCTTTGAGGGATCCGGGAATTGCTGCAGGAATTTATCTGTGATTCCTCCAGGAATTCCTCTGTAACGAGTTGCAAAACATTTTTGCAGTGAAAAACAAATCACTAGAATATGATCATTTCTATCAGTACCATCGTGCTTATGAATCATATTGCAATTTTTTGGCATAGTATGAAAAACTAGTCCGTTGTGATACGGCAAGTATAAATCAAATTTCATAGTGCTGAGTTGCGAAAAGATATTTAAAATCCGCTTGCGTCATTTTAAGGTAGTGGAACTTATGTATTTTCGGCAGTTTGTTTTCGTCGTCATGAAAGGTTTTTTGAAACCTATTGAACTCAAAGTTGGCCACAAATCCTTCCAAATTAAGCTGAATGATATGGCAATGTTTCAGGCATTTTGGCCAACGAAAAACTCCCACGACAAAGAGAACAAACCTGCCGATAATAGCCATCGTCACCCTATTAGGTATTCAAAATAAGTCATGTTTAGAAGTACACCACGAATAATACTTTTTATATTTAGAATTATGAGTCAAAATGTTGAATATTCGATTGACTAAACGTGATTTGAACTAAGTTTTTGTAAGAAATCAGTGTATAAAAAGTTATTAGAAGAATTTTGTTTTGAGTGTAATTTGTTGGTTAAAAAAATAATATCTCTTGAACCATAACATTGTTCATTGTGACCTGACATTATGGAAAGGACTGGCTTAAAATAAATAGAAACTTCAATGCAAATGTGCTTTCGATTTCCAAATCAGGATGACAAATTTGCAAACACGGTGCCTTTATGAAGACTTTCAATCTAATGTAAAAACTTGATTGTCCCAAAAACCGATGTTGAATATTTTATATTGACGACGTGCTGGATGTAGATTATCATTTTCTATATGATCGCCTCCATCCGTATTCAAAAGTTTTACAATTGTATCGTTCCTAAGTGTACATGTTTCATTAAAAATATTTTCTGCTGTTTTAAAAATGTATCCATGAAGCGGGTGAAGAAACCCAAACTCTGCAATTTGCGGCTTGGGCCTGGCTTAGCGCTGCTAAGCCACCTCAGAGCACCGCTTAAAATAAGCCACACTTAACGTAAACCGTAGCTTTATTAAACCGGGTTTAGTGGTTAAGCCGAGGTGAAGAAATCGAAAAAAAGTTAAGCCTGGCTTAAAATTTTGCTAAGCCTGGTTTAAAATTTAAGCCCGGGTGAAGAAATCGGCCCTTAGGGTCGATTTCTTCACCCTGGCTTAGGCGTTAAGCCAGGTTTAACTATATGGGTAAGCCTGGCTTACGGGTTAAGCCGAGGTGAAGAAATCGGCCCTTAGAGAACAGACTTTATGATCGGAAAAATGCGAGTAACTTCAACAACAACAAATGCATGAGAGGTACATACCACAGACAAACAGACAAAACGTCTAGAACAATTTTCGTGAAAATCCATCGCCCAGTTCACACTACCAGAAATGTTTCACGAAACACTGCGTCATCAGAAGGCGCTAGTGTGAAACGTCAAACGCAAAGAAAAACGATGGGCACTCTTCTGGTTATGAAAGCCACAACCAAGATTCAAAATGATCGTTAAAGGCGTGGTCAATGAAAATTTCGTCAGTGTTACGTTTGTTTGTCTGTATACTAGGGTGGCCCACACTTATATGAAAAACAAAAATTTCGAAAAATGCTAAGTCTTACCTCCTAAATAAGTTGTTTTGGACTCCCAGAAGCTACGTTCAAAATTTGAGTAAAATCGGTTGAGCCTAAGGGGGCGCTCAAAACGCTTGAAGTTTATATGGGAAAACTTGGCCAAATGTATGTAGAAATTTTAAGTTTTCTAATTTTGCCGCTAGGTGGCGCTGTAAGCGTTCAATAATCAAACCCTTTGGTATTATTGTAGGTGACTATATGCCAAACAACTTTGTCGAAGACCGCAAAGTGATCCGACGCCTGTGAAAAAAGTTATACCCTAGGCAAAGTGAGGCAAAGTAGTGAGATTTCATTATTGATATTATTCTTTTACATGTATTGGAAAAACAACAATAAAGTTTATCCTCACTTTACCAAGGGTATAACTTTTTTCACAGAAGTTGGATCACTTTGCGGTCTTCGACAAAGTTGTTTGGCATATAGTCACCTACAATAAGACCAAAGGGTTTGATTATTGAACGCTTACAGCGCCACCTGGCGGCAAAATTCGAAAACTTAAAATTTCTGCATACATTTGGCCAAGTTTTCCCATACAAACTTCAAGCGTTTTGAGCGCCCCCTTAGGCTCAACCGATTTTGCTCAAATTTTGAACGTAGCTTCTGGGACTCCAAAACAACTGATTTAGAAGGTAAGACTTGGCATTTTTCGAAATTTTTGTTTTTCATATAAGTGTGGGCCACCTTACTGTATACATACCATGAAAATGCTCACGAAAAAGCAAAAAAATACTACCGCTATGGATATTAAAAATTTTATAGTAAATTTTTTCTTCGTCCAAGCAAACAACACCAAACTAGTCAGTTAAAACTAATAAGTGATTTTGTTTATTATAATCTAACGAACAACATGAACAGTCGCTTTCTCAAAGGTCTTCAACTCAACGCTCTCTTGTAGACCGCTTGTGAAAAAAAAAAATGTTCAAAAGAGTTACGAAATCTCATAGATAAACTGAAAGAGACTGGTTATGCCCAAATTGAATACAAATTTACGCATTTGCACGTCCTGCCGTCTAGACTTTGACAAACGAGCCATCTGTATATCATCGGTAAAGCAGGGCGCAGGAAGTTCGAAAACGACAACAACTGAGAAATTGCCAGAAGTGCTAAGTGCAGAGAGTCATGCCACCGTACCATCAGCGACATCTGTTTAAACAATTTAATCACGCCTCTTTTCAAAAATGCTTTGAAATATACTTCAACATTTATACCCATTTCAATATTTTTAACGTTGCAAAACACGCTTTCAACATTCATCTTGAAGAAGAGGGAAAACACTTGTCCTCAAATGTAACAGCAAATTAATCAATAAACGACTAATGCGCGGAGGGCGTGATAAAATCGGAACAGTACTGTACATATAATATACATAATACATAATAAAAACAGATTGTTTTACTCACGCAAGGCCATTAACAATAAAATCAGCATCAAACTGCGCTTTCCGGCCGAAATAATTTACACTAAAAAAAATTATTACTAAATGTGAAAATTGTGGAATGTTTGAATTGTCATAACTTTTTTGTTTATTAGTTTATCATCACCAAATTTTTATGGTAGATTGCTAATACAATGGACCGTTTTCCCTAAAAAATTACATTGGTAAAAATATAGGGTTTTGAGATATTTGAGTTTTTGTGACAAAAATGATATTTTTTAATGTTAAAAAAAGATTTTTTTTTTTCACAGTGTACATTTTTTTTAGGAATCACCATTTAGTTATCTAACTTTGCTGAACAATAAAATCTGCATCTAACTGCGATTTCTGATCGAAATAATTTACACAGAAAAAAATATTTACCAAATGTGAAAACTTTTTTGTTTATTAGTTTACCATCACCAAATTTTTATGGTAGATTGCTAATACAATGGACCGTCTTCCCTAAAAAAATTACGTTGGTAAAAAGATAGGGTTTTGAGATATTTGAGTTTTTGTGACAAAAATGATATTTTTTAATGTTAAAAAAGATGTTTTTTCACAGTGTATGTTTTCTTAGGAATCACCATTTAGTTATCTAACTTTGCTGAAAAATTTATTGCAATCGAACGAACCATTTTGGCTGTGCAGATTTTTGAATATTTTTGAACCATTTTCACATACACTCTTTTGAAAAGTTAGTCGTGATTCAAAATAAAAAATTGATATCGGAAAATGACGATTTAGATGGAACTTAAAAACTGTGCAAAGTTTCAGTTCAATAGAAAATCACGAATTAAAAAATTTCCTTAATTTTGATGCTGTTGCTTGGAATCGCTCCATTCTGAAAGTTAGTCATGCGTCGTAGAAGCAACGAGTTTCAAACCTATCAGTTTGGCCTCTTTTCTTCTGAAATGCTTGGAACGCATTGTCGATCATCACATCCGTGGTCAACGTGACTTTTAATGGGAACCAGCATTCTTACCAATCTGGAAAGTTCACTGTAATTTTTTACACAAGGTTGTTTACCATATCGAGAAAGCATTCGCTCAAAAGCAATCTTGTTTGAGTGTTTTCTTAAGTGCCGGCCAGAGTGGACGCGGCGCGGAAATTTGCACACAAAGGAATAACAATCAATAATAAGGAGCTGTCAAATCGTATGGGAAATCCGCGCCACGGACGCGTCCACTCTGGCCATACCCTTAGATATCAAGGGTGCCTTTCGATGCCATATTGGAAGCCGCACGGAGTCATGGTATATCTCCAATGATTTCCAATTGGATTCACCAAATGCTCAAAAACCGAAATCTCTTCTCGACATTGCGTCTAGCAGGGATTAGGAAATTGAGTGTTTGTGGATGCCCCCAAGGGGGAGTCTTATAACCGCTTTTGTGGAATCTCGTAGCAGATACGCTATTGAGGCAACTAAATAATAGCGGTTTTCCTACTTATGGTTTTGCCGACGACTACCTAACATTGTTAGTTGGTATGTGCATCAGCACCCTTTTCGACCTGATGCAAAACGCCCTTCAGGTAGTTGTGGGTTGGTGTCGCCAATTACTCGGTAAATCTGAATAAAACATCTACTGTTCTTTACACGGGAAGGCGAAACCGTAATGGCGTTCGACCTTTGCGTCTCTATGATTCTGAAATAAATGATCAGGTAAAGTAAGTTGGAGTTATTCTTGATTCCAAGCTTTCCTGGACACCTCATATTGAGTTCAGGAACAAGAAATGCCGGCGAACCTTTGGTGAAACTTGTGTCAAATGAATTGACACAATTGTTGTTCGGCCAATATTGGCTTATGGATATCTTGTGTGGTGGCAATAGGGCGAAGTGAGAATGATCAAATCAAAATTAGGCCATCTCCAAAGGATGTGCTTGATGGCGATGTTCGGAGCATTCTCTTCAACTCCCACGGCAGCACTCGAAGTTCTCTTTGACGTTATCCCACTGCACATTCATCTTAAACAAGAAACACTTTCTTGCACTTACCACCTAGGTAATCGGATTACTAGAGGAAACTCCTGTGAACCGCAGATCCAGACACCTCGTTGTCTCCACTTTTGGAGAATTGGAACACAGTTGTCCTTGCTCCAAGTGATCTTACTATCAAATCAAAATTAGGCCATCTCCAAAGGACGTGCTTGATGGCGATGTTTGGAGCGTTTTCTTCAACTCCCACGGCAGCACTCGAAGTTCTGTTTGACGTTATCCCACTGCACAGTCATCTTAAACAAGAAACACTTTCTTGCACTTACCACCTACAGGTAATCGGTTTACTAGAGGAAACTCCTGTGAACCGCAGATCCACACACCTCGTTGTCTCCACTTTTGGAGAATTGGGACAGAGTTGTCCTTGCTCCAAGTGATCTTACTATTGCTTGTAATTTTCCATATATTCCCTTCCCGGGAAGAGTGCACATCTGGTTATCTGGAGAGAAGTATTTCAGACGGCATAACATAACATACGTTATGGCTCCCTTTTCGAAGGTCGAGCAGATGCTGGTGTCCACTTTCGTGAGCTAAAGCTACATCAGTCTTACTCACTTGGTAGACACTGCACCGTTTTTCAGGCTGAAATTTTTACTCTTACGTGCGGAGTAAAATCAGCACTTCAGCAGCACGTAATGGGCAAAGACATATGCTTCAGTTCAGATAGCCAGGCTACTATTGAAGCACTTACTTCGGCCAACTCTATGTCCAAGTTAGTTATCGCGTGTCAAGCTCAAATCGAGGACCTGAATTCAACAAACGCTGCTTTTTACCTTGTATGGGTACCTGGTCCTTCTATGCGAAAAATGACCGGAAACATTGTGACATCGGACACGAGGGCATTCTACGGCTGCAGTTCTTACTATTTGTTCAAGTTGATTTCACTTAGGTACGAGCTCACACGCGTTCAAAAATTTGAACTGAATAATGTTAAAATATGTTCGATCGCAGCGTGTCGTATTTGAACTTCAATGCAAATCAATCGCTATCAAATGCAACACTGCGAGTGACACACTGCCAGTGGCACCTACCACAAATTTTCTGCATTACGTCACAACTTCCTTCAGGGTGACTACGAAAGCGGCCTCTAGCTATCATCGGCCGGATCTCTGGCACCTTTAGGGTGGCGATGACGATCATTGGGCGCATTGTTCCTTCAAAGGCGTCTGGTTTGGTTTACGGCACGACTTTCGGTACTTTCCATTCCAACGTAAGGGATGGGAAGGAATGCTTTCCTCATTCAGAACCGAAGTTCTGCCTAAAATAGCTGCCCTTCTCCGCATTCATCCGGTATTCACAGGATATGGTACTAGTTCAACAATGCTAAGTATCCAAACAATACTCTTTACTCAGTTGGTAGTTTCAACTCGGGTCTGAATGCATAATGAGTCACTGACCTTCAGCGCTTGGACAGTGACCCGAGACAATATTCCTGTGTTAATCAGTTCATCATCCTGCCATCTTATGGTGGATCTACCGTTTCGCCACCCCTCTCAGGCTACCAACAGGATTGATTTAAATTAACACAAAATTTGAAGAAAAAAAAAAATCCACACTGAACTGCGAACACTTACGCTCTTTTCGACGTTTTTTCCCTTCGACGTTTTGTCCTTTCGACGTTTTGGCATTCGACGTTTTGTCTTTCGACATTTTGTCACCCATTTCTCAATAAGTTCCGTATTGACATCTGGGCTGTCACTCAGCACACACAATATTGGAATAGTTTGGAGTTATGGCATCAAACAAAATTGTATTGTACTGAGCCATCTTTAGGGACAGTAAAATGTCTAACAAATCTGGCTAATTGCAGCAGAATTGCGATATGCTGGTCAAAGCGTTGACTAGTCACTGCCGACTCAGCTATCACATGACGAATATCCAGCAAGCTAATTCATTTGTATGTGATAGCTGTGATTATGGAGCTTCGTATCATTTGATATGTCCTGTCCT
Source organism: Aedes albopictus (assembly GCF_035046485.1). Classification (NCBI taxonomy): domain Eukaryota; kingdom Metazoa; phylum Arthropoda; class Insecta; order Diptera; family Culicidae; genus Aedes; species Aedes albopictus. Next base: position 226,839,752 of record NC_085138.1, read on the forward strand.
GTCCAGTTTTTGCACAACTGCGTTTCCGAGTAAACACTTATTAAGCGAAACTGACTTCAGAAACTTAAATCTTCAGGACGTTCTGTTGTTCTTTACCCGCTTTATGCGTTAACGAAGTGTCCTTGTCAGGGCGCTGGTCGAACGCATTGTGGTACGCTTATGCGTTATTACAGTGCCCTTTTCAGGACGCTGTGTGATTCCATTGTGGTACGCTTATGTGTGTATGACGATACTATTCCCTTACCTGTTCTTTTCCCTGTCCCATCTTTTTTCCTTCCCTTCTCCTTCAGGTTAATGATGAATAGGCTCGGGTTCATGGCGATGGCACAAATTTCCCAAATGGAGGAGAACGTGCTTCTGGAGCCGACGTAGATTCAACGGAGGAAATTGTAACCCTACAAGTAACACCTAATCGCTTATAAATCGATTAATTCATAAAATACAACAAACCACACATAAAACAGATGTTCAACCGTACAGATGAGAAGATTTTACATTAACATTAATCGTTCATGAAGATCCCATACTATTTTAAACACCCTATGACTCCCCCTAACAGCCGCCGGTGGTACAATGTTGAGCTAAGCTGGCTGCTGATGTTCCCCGCAAAGCGAGGTCGCAAACTTGGCAACAGAGCATTTTCCGCTACTCCACCCGGCTCTCCTCGGCCCTCTTCAATCAAAATCACACGTTCTCTCTCTCTCCCTAGAGCTGGTCTTCTTCGTTAGGTCGCCTGCCTGCCTGCCTGCATCACAACCTACCTACCTAGCCACCGCAGAGGTTATTATTTATAGCGAACCATCGGTGAATATGTATGTCGATATACAGAGCAGCCAGCACAGCACTAGTTCATTCAAAAGCAAATTTATACGTTTTACGGGGATGGTACATCGCAGCAGCAGCAGACGTTGTGTGTCGCCGAGTTTTTCGTACTTTTTTTTTTCGTTCTAGCCGTGTCGCACAAAATGCTCTGTTATTTTCCTCGCTGACGTTGTCAGAAACTTGAGAAATGAAATTTGTCCCTTCGTTTCGTGCGGCGCATTCTGAGCAGTAGGGGTACTTGGGACCTGGCCAGGAACAAAATAGCAAAACTGTGTCGTAACACTTACCCCGCGCTAGAACAGGAGCGACAAAATAAGACGGAATTTCCGCAAATATTGCAATATTTATTTTTCGTTTTACCTCGATGATGACTGAGTTGCGAACGTGAAAATTGATGAGTGTATGTAATTCATAGACGTCCAACTAAGTCATCAATTAACACCGTACATCCGAGGCCTTATCAACAAATCACGCCGTGATCGAGGTGCTTGATGTTTGACCAACTAATCTTATCTTATAGTTTTACGTGGACCAACGTTCTTTCTTCGAGTTTGTACAAATTTATATGTTAGTATTCTTATTAACACTTCCACAAATAGGGTTTGTGTTCCATCAGTAATCTTACGCTCCCAATTTCATCCTATTCGAAAACAAGCGATTACGGCACCGATTGATTCCGTTCTTTTTGTTTTCATGCGTGCTCACTTCTAACAAAAAATACAAAAATAAGAAACAAAACAAACAGTGCTTCATTCCTTTGTTTTTCGTAGGATGAAAATGGGAGCCACATGCTTAATAAGGGAACCAATACCCTATGAGTTACGGACTTTGGACAGTTATTGTCTGAACTTCTATCTTGTGTTACACATACGACAACACTGCGAATTCAGAAGTAAAGTTTTTGGGTGAGAAATCATGTCTTAATCCTTACCACAGTACTTTCCAGGTCCATAGTGTACTTCGTTAACCACACTGCTAGAAAAAAGTAAAGTGTCATTAACAAGTTACGTAGCAATTTGACAGAATAGTGCTTCCTTCTTCTCCGAGTATTAAGAATTAAAAATTGATAACTTTTGAGAATCGCTTGACCACAGCTGATTGCACATCGTACAGCTCTTGAGCAAGCTCATGCAGATTTGGAAGTGTTTGAGAAATGATTATTTGGTAGAGGTTCACGTTGATGCGTGGATTGCCGTTTGGTGGGCTCAAAATTGATAGATTGTGCGTTAACCCTCGAGCAGACGGGTTATCGGCCACCACGACAGCGACACCACGTTAGTAGTACCACAAGCTTGTTTTTTCATAGTGTGTGTACTCAGTACACAACGCTCCCAGGTTAAAATTACTGTGAGGATGATGATCGACATTGTTCACGATTAGTATTATTGGCGTGAAGTAGGAAGAAAAAAAAAAAGACCTTTAAAACTCGTTTTAAAAAACCGTCCTGTTGCTTTGGAAATTCTACCAAGATTTCAAGCGAAAATGTCATCAATAATGAGGTTTCACAGAAACATTTTTTAAGAATTAACTATAGAATTCTACCAAATGTTCTCAACGGTCCGAACAAACTGTTTTTGGACTAGATCTAGTATTTTCTTTTACAATCATGTTATAATTAGCAGCTTGTCTCCTCTGTCCGCGTGTATGTTTAAGAGTGAATAAGGCCGTTAAAATATGTATTGGACTTTTTGTCATACCACTGTTTGGCTGGTCGAAGGGAGAATAATGTGTAATAATAAAAAAATCTGAAAAAAAAAACTCATCGGATTAGTTAAAGAATTTTTAGCACGACCCGATATTTTGATAAATACTTAACTTTTTATCTGCCCCCTCAAAATGCAAAATCCAGCCAAAAATTTTTGGAGGAGGGTGAGACAAAAAGTCCAGGGGTCTCCAGTTAGCCTAGTGGTTAAGGCCATGGATCGCTAATCCGGAGACGGCGGGTTCGATGCCCGTTCTGATCGGGAAAATTTTCTCGACTCCCTGGGCATAGAGTATCATTGTACTTGCCACACAATGAACAAATTCATGCAATGGCAGGCAAAGCAAGCCCTTCAATTAATAACTGTGGAAGTGCTCAAAGAACACTAAGTTGAAGCGAGGCAGGCCAAGTCCCAGTGGGAACGTAGAGCCATAAAGAAGAAAAAGAAGAAGAAGAAGAGACAAAAAGTCAAAATTGAATTTGTGCCAGCCTAAGAAAAAAGAAAAAGCTGGCTCCTCCAATGGCATTCTGGACTACGAATCTCCTGGCTTTTCTCCAGGAATAATTTTACTTAATGGTTTAAGACGTATCATTGAGACTCGCAAAGCTCATGTGATGTGCATCAATACCCACGAGTCTCAATAGCAAGGAATACAAATGAGCTCAGAGTCAACTATTCTCAAATAGCACTCTGGTTCAGTCTGTACAGCCTGTGGCTGGGGACGATACTGTCTTTTAAATGTAATCTAATCTTGAAGAACTTTTGAACATTATTAGCTAAATTTAGCAGGTTTTAGAAAGATCAATTCTCGAAGATCCCAGAAGAATTTCTGGAAGAAATTGTAGGGTAGCACTACAACAATTTGCTGCTGGATTTTTACCAAATCAATCACATTTTGGACGATTGTTACCAAGATTGACAAATATACCAGTAAATTTTCTAGAAAACGTGATTATATTTCCACAAGAATATTCTACTGAAACTCTCCCAGCAAGAATATTAAAAATAGTTGACAATAGTGACATTCGAAAGAAAAAGTGATTTGTTGATATGTTTTAAAAATAAGGATTACATTTTGACTGACTCCAAAATAGTTACCGATTCACTAAACAGTTACTTGCCTACTACCAGGCCTGCTGTAGGGCTTTTTGAATAATCGCAAATAACTAACAGAAATGCATATTGTTATGGATTGAATAGGAAAACAAGTAATCACTCATCATAAACTAATATATTGGGGTCTCCAGTTAGCCTAGTGGTTAAGGCTATGGATCGCCAATCCGGAGACGGCGGGTTCGATTCCCGTTCCAGTTGGGAAAATTTTCTCGACTCCCTGGGCATAGTGTATTATTGTACTTGCATCACAATATACAAATTCATACAATGGCAGGCAAAGTAAGCCCTTCAATTAATAACTGTGGAAGGGCTCAAAGAACACTAGGGGGATTCACTAAACAGCGTAAACTGATTAAACTGATTAAACGTCGCGATCACCAAGGCAATCTTTGATTATTTCTTTCGCAAAATCGTGAAACATTTCAAATAAGCGGAAAATCATGGCTTACGCAGCAATTTAATCTGTTTCGTGAATACCCCTACTAAGTTGAAGCGAGGCAGGCCAAGTCCCTGTGCGGACGTCGAGCCATTAAAAAGAAGAAGAAACTAATGTATTGTGCTTCATTGTTTCTGAAAAGCAAAACTGCCAGTCAAATAAATGCGTTTTTCATGAATCTGCAAAAAAACTCAGAAACAGACACGAATAAGCATTATCAGGCCTTGTTTTGGTGTTTTGCATCCGTTCAACAGCAGTGTTCACAAATTTTCATCCCCGACATGCAGTACAAAATGAAGTCATATCAGGAATTTCCTCGAAAATTTCACCAATCATTTCACTCTCAATTTTATTAAGAGTTTCGCCAATACAATATCTCATTTAATCAAATTCTAAGATAAAATCAATTTCATCGCACAAAGCCGGGGTAATTGGCGTAGTGGCTACATGTTCGCTTCATAAGGTCATGGGTTCGATCCCAGCCCCGCACTTGCAATTTTTCGCCAGTTTCTCTTCGGCCCGAAAGCGACTGGCACCTGACCCTCTTCTCAGCATGTGCTTTAACGGACCCGGAAACTTGAATGTCGGCGAAGGGCAACTCATAATAGATCCCCAATCAGACTGGAAAAGGAACATGAGTCACACACAGTGAATCAAAATTCAACCATCGCGCAACAATATTGACAATGTCGCAACCTGTATTTGTTGCGACAAACAAACCCATGCGACATAAGTTTGTCCCATCTTGAAAATAATGGGATTAACATCGTACACCACGAGTTTAGAGATTTTCAAGCCTTGCATTGCGATTTTCGAACGGTAACTTCCAGTCGGTAAACACTGCAACTCTGGTGAAGCTCTATCATCAAACAGTTTCGACTTTGGGTTAGCAATAATTGATTATTCACGAGTTGAAAAGTACGCAACAAATTCTGCTTCCGTTTTGTCTGCAACAAAAAAAAATCGAGATCATGTCATTATCTGTTACCAGTAGGGATAAAGAGTAATCGTCGCACCTTCTTTGTTGCTTGTTTTGTGCCTCTTTTGTCTGACAATTCTCTTCACTGGCCATGAACAGGGTAGAAAAGTGACAGCAGCGCAATGGCAACCAGTTTGATATAGTACACCCAAAACAAAGCGCGCATATTTTAGGAGGAAACGCTCACGCTGCAAGCGCAAAAGTAGCTTGTCGGCGGTAGAAGCACTTTTCCGTGCTTATTTGATGGTGCGCCTGCGCGCACAAAAATTCGAGTAGTATTTTTGACCACACATTGACAAGCTGCAATGTGTGGGTGTCATCGGTTGCTAAGTTGCTGTGAATGTATTGGTGTTCACATACTTTCGCGTCACCAATACATGCAAAACATGCATCTGTATTGGTTGGGGAAAATGTTGAGAATGTGTGGGTGTCCTACCGTGATCGGTGGTTTGTTTTCGTTCCGATCGAACGATGGACACGGGTGCGATTATCGGTCCTCGTAGGCGAACGGCATTGCGGATTCTTTGCCGTTTATGAGACATTTGGGAAAGTTCGTCTCCCCATTTCGCTCCCATTATCCCATTCAGTTCAAACCTGTGACAGCAAGATGAGCGAACCAAACAATGATACGACAGAAGGGGTGGCGGGTGGGCGCCTGTAGCAGTCGGATGCGATGCAGAAAGGTACCGGCGTAACGGGCTCAGACGCACCGCGATGACAGCAGCAGGAAACAACGGTGTTGGCTTACCCGGTTTACCATCCCAGGGTGGTTAGGTTTTGTACTTTTCGTCGTGCAACTACTTATTAGTACTATAATAAATATGAATATGGTAGACGTTGAGAAACAAAATTCCTTCGGCAACTCGGACAATATTTTATTTAAAATTTATCGGCAAACTTATTTCTGGATTCTTTAAGAAGTTTATTAAAAAATTCTCGAAATCTTTTTTTAGTTTTTACTTTATGTTAGGTATTTTAACTAAATGCTCATTCTACGCTCAAATCTATTTTTGGGAGATTTCTTTGGCATTTCTTTGAGCATTTCTTTGTCAATTTTTAAGGAAATTTCTGCGGTAGTGTTTTGAGGAATTATTCGTAGTTCCTTATATAAGTTTCTTTGGCAAATAATTAAATTATTGCTACAGCAATATACTGGCAGTTTAGTAAGCGTTTCTCAAGGGTTCCTTCAGGAATTTCTCCAAGGATTTCTCCAGGAATTTCTTCAGGGCTACTTCCAGGGTTTCCTCCAGGAATTTCTCCAGGAATTTCTCCAGGGATTCCTCCAGGAATTTCTCCAGGAATTCCTCCAGTATTTCTCCAGGAATTTCTCCAGGGATTCCGCCAGGAATTTCTCCAGAATTTCCTCCAGTAATTTCTCCAGGGATTCATCTAGTAATTTCTACAGTGATTTCTCCAGGGATTCCTCCAGGAATTTCTACAGGGATTCCTCCAGAAATTTCTACAGGGATTCCTCCAGTATTTCTCCAGGAATTCCTCAGGGAATTTCTTCAGGGATTCCGCCAGGAATTTCTCCAGGGATTCCTTCAGTAACTTCTCCAGAAATTCCTCCAGAAATTTCTACAGGGATTCCTCCAAGAATTTCTCCAGGGATTCCTCCAGTATTTCTCCAGGAATTTCCTCAGGGATTCTGCCAGAAATTTCTACAGGGACTCCTCCAGAAATTTCTCCAGGGATGCCGGCAGTATTTCTCCAGGAATTCCTCCAGTATTACACCAGGAATTCCTCCAGGAATTTCTTCAGGGATTCCGCCAGGAATTTCTCCAGTGGTTCCTCCAGTAATTTCTCCAGGGATTCCTCCAGTATTTCTCCGGGAATTCCTCCAGGAATTTATTCAGATATTCCGCCAGGAATTTCTCCAGGGGTTCCTTCAGAAATTTCTCCAGGGGTTCCTCCAGGGATTCCTCCAGGAATTTCTCCAGGGATTCCTCCAGTATTTCTCCAGAAATTCCTCCATGAATTTCCTAAGGGATTCCGCCATGAATTTTCCAGGGGTTCCTCCAGTAATTTCTCCAGGGATTCCTCCAGAAATTTCTGCAGTATTTCTCCGGGAATTCCTCCAGGAATTTCTCCAGGGGCTCCTCCAGTAATTTCTCCAGGGGCTCCTCCAGTAATTTCTCCCAGAATTCTTCCAGTGTTTCTCCAGGGATTCCTCCTGGAATTTCTCCAGGGATTCCTCCAGGAATTTTTCCAGGAATTTCTCCAGGAATTTCTCCAGGGATTCCTCCAGTATTTCTCCAGGAATTCCTCCAACAATTTCTTCCGCCAGTCTTTCTCCAGGAATTCCTCCAGGAATTTCCTCAGGGATTTCGCCAGGAATTTCTCCAGGGGTTCCTCCAGTAATTTCTCCAGGGATTCCTCAAGAAATTTCTCCAGGGATTCCTCCAGGAATTTATCCAGGGATTCCTCCAGTATTTCTCCAGGAATTTTTCCAGTAGTTCCTCCAGTAATTTCTCCAGAGATTCCTCCAGTATTTCTCCGGGAATTCCTCCACAAAATTTTTCAGGAATGTAGCCAGGAATTTCTCCAGGGATTCCTCCAGAAATTTCTCCAGAGATTCCTCCAGTATTTCTCCGGGAATTCCTCCACGATTTTTTTCAGGGATGTAGCCAGGAATTTCTCCAGTATTTCTTCAGGGATTCCTCCAGGAATTTCTCCAGGGATGCCTCCAGTCTTTCTCCAGTAATTTCCTCAGGGATTCTGCCAGGAATTTCTCCAGGGATTCCTCCAGAAATTTCTCCAGGGATTCCTCCAGGAATTTCTCCAGGAATTCCTCCAGGGATTCCGCCAGGAATTTCTCCAGTGGTTCCTCCAGTAATTTCTCCAGGGGTTCCTCCAGTATTTCTCCAGGGATTCCTCCAGGAGTTTCTCCAGGGATTCCTCCAGTATTTCTCCAGGAATTCCTCCTAGAATTTCTTCAGGGATTCCTCCAGGAGTTTCTCCAGGGATTCCTCCAGTATTTCTCCAGTAATTCCTCCTAGAATTTCTTCAGGGATTCCGTCAGGAATTTCTGCAGGGGTTCCTCCAGTAATTTCTCCAGGGATTCCTCCAGCAATTCCTCCCAGGATTTTACCCATGGATTTCTCCAGTATTTCCTCCAGTGGTTCCTCCAGTAATTTCTCCAGAGATTCCTCCAGTATTTCTCCAGGAATTCCTCCACGAAATTTTTCAGGGATGTAGCCAGGAATTTCTCCTGTATTTCTCCAGGGATTCCTCCAATAATTTCTCCACGGATTCCTCCAGTCTTTCTCCAGGAATTTCTCCAGGAATTTCCTCAGGGATTCCGCCAGGAATTTCTCCAGTGGTTCCTCCAGTAATTTCTCCAGGGGTTCCTCTAGTATTTCTCCAGGGATTCCTCCAGGAATTTATCCAGGGATTCCTCCAGTATTTCTCCAGGAATTTTACCAGTAGTTCCTCCAGTAATTTCTCCAGAGATTCCTCCAGTATTTCTCCGGGAATTCCTACACAAAATTTTTCAGGAATGTAGCCAGGAATTTCTCCAGGGATTCTTCCAGAAAATTTTCTAGGGATTCCTCCAGTCTTTCTCCAGGAATTTCTTCAGGAATTTCCTCAGGGATTCCGCCAGGAATTTCTCCAGGGGTTCCTCCAGTAATTTCTGCAGGGGTTCCTCCAGTATTTCTCCATGAATTTCTCCAGGGATTCCTCCAGGAATTTCTCCAGGGATTCCTCCAGTATTTTTCCAGGAATTCCTCCTAGAATTTCTTCAGGGATTCCGCCAGAAATTTCTCCAGTGGTTCCTCCAGTAATTTCTCCAGGGATTCTTACAGTATTTCTCCAGGAATTCCTCCAGGAATTTCCTCAGGGATTCCGCCTGGGATTTTTCCAAGGGTTCCTCTAGTAATTTCTCCAGGGGTTCCTCCAGTAATTTCTTCAGGGATTCCTCCAGTACTTCTCCGGGAATTTATCCAGGAATTTCTTCAGGGAATCCGCCATGAATTTCTCCAGGGGTTCCTCCAGTAATTTCTCCAGGGATTCCTACAGAAATTTCTGCAGGGATTCCTCCAGTATTTTTCTGGGAATTCCTCCAGTAATTTCTCCAGGGGCTTCTCCAGTAATTTCTCCAGGGGCTCCTCCAGTAATTTCTCCAGTGGTTCCTCCAGTAATCTCTCCCAGAATCCCTCCAGTGTTTCTCCAGGGATTCCTCCAGTAATTTCTCCAGGGATTCCTCCAGGAATTTCTGCTGGAATTTCTCCAGGAATTTCTCCAGGGATTCCTCCAGTATTTCTCCAGGAATTCCTCCAGCAATTTCTTCAGGGATTCCGCCAGTCTTTCTCCAGGAATTTCCTCAGGGATTCCGCCAGGAATTTCTCCAGGGGTTTCTCCAGTAATTTCTCCAGGAATTCCTCAAGGAATTTATCCAGAGATTCCTCCAGTATTTCTCCAGGAATTTCTCCAGTGGTTCCTCCAGTAATTTCTCCAGAGATTCCTCCAGTATTTCTCTGGGAATTCCTCCACGATTTTTTTCAGGGATGTAGCCAGGAATTTCTCCAGTATTTCTTCAGGGATTCCTCCAGGAATTTCTCCAGGGATGCCTCCAGTCTTTCTCCAGTAATTTCCTCAGGGATTCCGCCAGGAATTTCTCCAGGGATTCCTCCAGAAATTTCTCCAGGGATTCCTCCAGGAATTTCTCCAGGAATTCCTCCAGGGATTCCGCCAGGAATTTCTCCAGTGGTTCCTCCAGTAATTTCTCCAGGGGTTCCTCCAGTATTTCTCCAGGGATTCCTCCAGGAGTTTCTCCAGGGATTCCTCCAGTATTTCTCCAGGAATTCCTCCTAGAATTTCTTCAGGGATTCCTCCAGGAGTTTCTCCAGGGATTCCTCCAGTATTTCTCCAGTAATTCCTCCTAGAATTTCTTCAGGGATTCCGTCAGGAATTTCTGCAGGGGTTCCTCCAGTAATTTCTCCAGGGATTCCTTCAGCAATTCCTCCACACACTTAATTCAGATTGCCGGAATATCAGCATTTTTTCAAACTTTTGCCGAGATTCGCACAGCCGAGCAATCAGCAAACAATCATTTTGCCGGGATCTCGGCAACTTTGACAGTTCATTGCTGATAGTCGGCAATCGTTTTGCTGAGAATCAGCTAACAATAGTCACTTTTTGCTGAGATACCAGATAAAGATTTTGCTGAGCAGACGGCTGTGCGCGATTTTGCCGAGCCCGCGAATCTGTTTTGAGTGTGCAGGATTTTACCCATGGATTTCTCCAGTATTTCTCCAGGAATTTCTCCAGTGGTTCCTCCAGTAATTTCTCCAGAGATTCCTCCAGTATTTCTCCAGGAATTCCTCCACGAAATTTTTCAGGGATGTAGCCAGGAATTTCTCCTGTATTTCTCCAGAGATTCCTCCAATAATTTCTCCACGGATTCCTCCAGTCTTTCTCCAGGAATTTCTCCAGGAATTTCCTCAGGGATTCCGCCAGGAATTTCTCCAGTGGTTCCTCCAGTAATTTCTCCAGGGGTTCCTCTAGTATTTCTCCAGGGATTCCTCCAGGAATTTCTCCAGGGATTCCTCCAGTATTGCTCCAGGAATTCCTCCAGGAGTTCCCTCAGGGATTCCGCCAGGAATTTCTCCAGGGGTTCCTCCAGTAATTTCTCCAGGGATTCCTCCAGGAATTTCTCCAGGGATTCCTCCAGAAATTTCTCCAGGGATTCCTCCAGGAATTTATCCAGGGATTCCTCCAGTATTTCTCCAGGAATTCCTCCAGGAATTTCCTCAGGGATTCCGCCAGGATTTTCTCCAGTGATTCCTCCAGTAATTTCTCCACGGATTCCTCCAGTATTTCTCCAGGAATTCCTCCAGGAATTTCCTCAGGGATTTCGCCAGGAATTTCTCCAGAGCTTCCTCCAGGAATTTCTCTAGGGATTCCTCCAAAAATTTTGACAGGGATTCCTCCAGGAATTTCTCCAAGTATTTCTTCAGGAATTTCTCCAGGGATTCGTCCAGGAATTTCTCCAGGGATTCCTGCAGTAATTTCTCCAGGAATTCCTCCAGGAATTTCCTCAGGGATTCCGCCAGGAATTTCTCCAGGAGTTCCTCCAGTATTTCTCCAAGGATTCCTCCCGAAATTTCTACAGGGATTCCTCCAGGAATTTCTTCAGGGATTCCTCCAGGAATTTCTCCAGAGATTCCTCCAGTATTTCTCCAGGGATTCCTACAATATTTTTTCCAGGGATTCCTCCAGGAATTTCTCTAGGGATTCCTCCGTGAATTTCTCCAGGGATTCCTCCAGTTTTTCTCCAGGAATTCCTCCAGGAATTCCTCCAGGAATTTCGTCAGGGATTCCTCCAGAAATTTCTCCAGGGATTCTTCCAGAAATTTCTTCAGGGATTCCTCCAGGAATTTATTCAGGGGTTCCTCCAGTATTTCTCCAGGAATTTCTCCAGGAGTTTCCTCAGGGATTCCACCAGGAATTTCTCCAGAGATTCCTCCAGTATTTCTCCAGGGATTCCTACAATATTTTCTCCAGGGATTCCTCCAGGAATTTCTCTAGGGATTCCTCCATGAATTTCTCCAGGGATTCCTCCAGTTTTTCTCCAGGAATTCCTCCAGGAATTCCTCCAGGAATTTCGTCAGGGATTCCGCCAGGAATTTCTTCAGTGATTCCTCAAGTAATTTCTCCAGGGATTCCTCCAGTATTTCTCCAGGAATTCCTCCAGGAATTTCCTCAGGGATTTCGCCAGGAATTTCTCCAGAGCTTCCTCCAGGAATTTCTCCAGGGATTCCTCCAGAAATTTTGACAGGGATTCCTCCAGGAATTTCTCCAAGGATTCCTCCAGGAATTTCTCCAGGGATTCGTCCAGGAATTTCTCCAGGGATTCCTGCATTAATTTCTCCAGGAATTCCTCCAAGAATTTCCTCAGGGATTCCGCCAGGAATTTCTCCAGGGGTTCCTCCAGTAATTTCTCCAAGGATTCCTCCCGAAATTTCTACAGGGATTTCTCCAGGAATTTCTCCAGGGATTCCTCCAGGAATTTCTCCAGGGATTCCTCCAGTGTTTCTCCAGGAATCTCTCCAGGAATTTCTCCAGGGATTCCGCCAGGAAATTCTCCAGTGGTTCCTCCAGTAATTTCTCCAGGGATTCCTCCAGTATTTCTACAGGGATTCCTCCAGGAATTTCTCCAGGGATTCCTCACGGAATTTCTCCAGGGATCCTCCAGGAATTTTTAGATAAATAATAATAATCCTATAGGAATTTCTCCAGGGATTCCTCCAGTATTTCTCCAGGAATTCTTCCAGGAATTTCCTCAGGGATTTCGGGGAATACAAAAGTATTGAAAAAACACAGAAGTAGCCGAAATATTAGGAAAATAAAAAATGTGTTCGAAAGTTTTAATGCAAAATAGTAATTTTTCAAAAATCGCCTCTAAACGATTATTTAGAGAATAGAAATTATTTACAAAAATGCTTCAAATACGTATATCTTTCTTATTCTTTTTTAAGGGTTGGGCAGCTTGACTTTTAAACATCGTTTTTTTTTTTGGGACAGTCTTTTCAACAGGGATTCCTATAGGATTTTTTCAGGGATAAATTCAGGAATTCCTCCAGGTTCCAGGGATTCCTCTAGGAATTCCGCCATGGTTGCCTACAGGAATTACTCCAGGGATTGCACAAGGAATTCTTTCAGGAATTCCTCCAGGGATTCCTCCAGGACTTTCCTCAGAGATTCCTTCAGGAATACCTTTTCGAATTTCTTCTAGAACTTCTCCAGGGATTCCCTCAGGAATTCAACCAGGGATTGCTTCAGGAATTTCCACCGGGGTTCCTTCAGTAACTTCTCGACGGATTTCTTAATGAATTTTTCAAGGGATTCCTCTACGAATTCCTTCATGTTTGCCTACACGAATTCCTTTAGGAGTTTCACCTAGAATTCTTCTAGTAATTTCTCTAGGGATTTCTCCAGAAATTCTTCCAGAAATTTGTCTAGGGGTTCCTCCAAGAACTTCATTAGTGGGCCGTCCCAAAAAAAAATTCGTGATATATTTTTCAGATATATAAAATCTTTTTTTTTTAGCAAAATGACTATCAGAAAAAAATTCATGGTTGAAAATAAAAAAAGTACATGTAGTTTTTTGGTGAATTATGATGACAAACGCTCAAAAAATAGACCTTTTACTAGTACAAAAAAAAAATCCTGCCGTTAATATAAACACAATATTTCAAAAACCAATACCCTTCAAGAATGCCTAGAGGTTCATACAAATATACAAAAATATTTAAAAAATAAAGAAGTTGAAGAAATATTACGAAAAAAAAAACTGTTTTTGAGAATTTTATTGAAAAAGAGTAATTTTTCATGAATCGCCTTGGCGGAACCTCTAACCTAACCGATTTTTTAGAAAATCTAAATTATCTGCAAAAATGGTTCAAATAAATATATCTTTCATGAGCACCTTGACTTTTTAAACATCGATTTTTTTATTGGACAGTCTATTCTTCAGCTATTTCAACAGGAATTTCTCCAGGGATTAATTCAGGAATTCCCCCAGGTTTTTTTTATAGGAATTTCTTCAGGAATTCCACCAGGAAGTTCCTCTAGGAGTTCCTTCAAGAATAACTCCCGGAATTTCTCCTGGAAATCGTAGAATGAAATCCTCAAGATTCCTCTAGAAATCTTCCAGGTATTCCTCCAGGGATTCCTCTAGGGATTCCTCCAGTGATTCCTTTAGGGACTACTCCAGTAATTGCTTTAGGCATTCCTCCAGTAATTGCTTTAGGGATTTTTCCAGAAGATCCTTTAGGGTTTGCTTCAGGAAGTCCTCCAGTAATTGCATGAAATTCCTCTAGGGATTCCTCCAGGAATTCCTCCAGGGATTTCTCTTGGAATTCATCCAGGGATTCCTCCAGGACTTTCCTCATGGATTCCTTCAGGAATACCTACACGGATTTCTTCCGAAATTTCTTCCAGAATTTCTCCAGGAATTCCTCAAGGAATTCCTCCAGCGATTCCTCTAGGGATTCCTCCCGAAATTCCTCTAGTTATTCCTCCAGAAATTCTTCCAGGGATTCCTCCTGAAATTTCTCTAGGGATTTCACCTGGAATTCCTTAAGTAATTTCTCCAGGAATTCTTCCAGAAATTACTCTAGGGATTCTCACAAGAACTTCTACAGGAATTCCTACAGGAATTTCTCCAGCGATTATTTCCGGAATTCCTCCACGGATTTCTTCAGGTTTTTTTATAGGGATTTCTTCAGAAATTTCAACCGGGAATTCCTCTAGGAGTTCCTTCAAGAATTACTCCCAAGATTTCTCCAGCAATTCTTTCGATGAAATCCTCAAAATTCCTCCAGAAACTCTCCAGGAATTTCCTCAGGAATTCCTCCACGGATTCCTCCAGAAATTCCTCCACGGATTCCTCTAGCAATTCAAGCAGGGATTGCTTCAGGAATTTCCCAGGGGATTCCTTCTACGGATTTCTTTAGGAATTCTTCCAGGGATTCCTCTAGAAATTCCTCCAGGGTTACCTACATGAATTCCTACAGGAATTGCACCAGGAATTCCTCCAGGGATTCCTCCAGTAATTATTTTAGGGTTTGCTTCTGAAAGTCCTCCAGTAATTGATGGGATTCCTTCAGCAATTCTTCCAAAAATATCTCCACGAATTTTGTCAAGAATTCCTCAAGGAACCTTCAGAAAATGTAAAAATCGTTCCATCATCTTTTTAAGGGATGCATTAAAGAATTTCGCCAGGGTTGCCTGCAGAAGTAACCGCAGTTTATTTTTTTGAAGATTACTTCAAGGATTTCTAGAGGATTCATTCATCGATTTGGCTTGGAATTTTCATGGGTGCATTGAGACGGGCTTGTTGGTCCAGTTTCTACCGTCTTTGATACCTATTCAGAAGGTCTTGGGTTCAATCCCTGTCCCACCCCTTACCTTCTCCTTTGTATCTCTCTATCTACTTTCTCTCTCTTTTCTATAAACAAAACTCATGTCAGGGTGGCCACACAAAATCAAAATTGAAATTCCCACATTTTTTCGACTTTTTCTCGCATTGATTTTGATTTTGCCCGACTTTTTTTATATACCTGAGCTTGTAGTATATCCAAGAGTCAACCTTTTAAGTGGATCTGCAATCTTATATGTGCTATATTTACAGTTCCATTGTCATACTAGTGCAGTTATATATTTTTTGGAGACGTTGACAAAGATATCAAAACCATTTTACATGGAAGATGTGCTGGAAATTTGCTTATTTTTCTGGTAGTTTTGAAACGTAAATAAAACCAATGCTTGAAGTTATTTAAGTCAGAATAATTATCAAAGATTTTTTGTGAACTCCTTGAGAAATGTTTGATCAAGTGCATATGACGTATTTTTTCTGAAAAAAAAAACTGAGCGGAGAACTTCTTAGAATTATTCTCAAATAATTTAAAAATTTCTGGGTTTTTTCATAAAGATTTTTTTGGTGTGATGGAAAGAAAAAAAGTATATAGCTGAATTTTCAATCCCTGAAAACAACATTTCAACATTTGTAGCGTGATTTTATCAGCTATTTTTCGATATTTTTGAAAAAAAATCGAAAGATATTTAGGACTTAATTTAAAATCACGTTTTTGAATAGCTTACTTGGAAACTTGCGAATATTTTTTGGTGGAACCTGAAAAGTAATGAACACATCTTCTCAAACCAATTATGGCATTTTTTTTTGTCAAATTTCTGTATGAGTTCAAAATGAATTGAGAAGCATGCAAAACATTGGATTCATTATCTAAAGGAAACGAAAAAAACAAATGCTCAGATAGGCCTTCAAGAAATGGGCTGAAATTTTTCCAGTACATGAGGCATTCTTCTATCTTTGAAGATTTCAGTAACAATTTCCACCGAAAATATCGCAGAGTGTTTCTATGAATATCCCCAAAAATATCATAAGGCAATACTTCATATTCGCATTAGGAAATAGGTCAAACGCGATTACAAAGTTCACATGTCAAACAAGAAGCTTTTTATGTTTTGCATTAGTTACATCAGGATTTTTTCTAGATTTTTTTAGCTCTAAAAAGTTCCTACAGTGCAATTATTGCAGGACGGTTTTTAATAATAAATTTAGAAATTATTTTAAAAAGTTATGTTAAAAATATTAATTGACACTTTGCTCAAAACTCATTCATAAAATAGAAATTGTACCACCACGAACTACTACAGAAATAATTAAAATATAATCTCTTACATTATGACACAAATTTTCTCCAGTCAGAAAATTCTCTTCAAAATTCAAAAATTTATGCAATATTAGTTCTCCGATTTTTACCTGAGTTTTAATATTTTCCAGGTAAAATAAATTTCTCCTTATTATTGCAGATTTTCAAAAAAAAATCCGGGCAGTACACACTCTGCGAATCTACGTAATTCTTCGATAATATTCGAACATTATTTATCGACAAATCGCATCGGTTTCTGTGAAAAATTATTGATGGATTCATATTTTTGGAAAAAGTCCATGTACAATTTTCAACGGAACTCATTGACACTTCTAGTGAAAATAAAAACGGGATTCACTAAACAGCGCGAGCCCCAAGTCATAATTATCTGCTCATTGAAATTTTTCATGAAATTACGAGTGAAATAATCAATGATTATATTTACGCAGCGGTTCACGCTGTTTAGTGAGTCCCTCTGATAGCTTTTTTTTAGAATCGTTGGTTGAATGATTTCTGGTAAACTATTTATTATGCTACGATTACTCATGTGCTTACATTGAACATTTTCTAAGAAAAGTGTTGGATAATTATTGTTTGGTATTTGTACTGAATATTAATACAATTTTCTACCGAAACTCTTGATTTTTTGGAATATTTTTCAAGTTAAACGGCTAAGCTTTTTCAAGCCAATTCAAGAGACAGTTCTTCAAAATTGAAATATCGTAATATGTTAGTGCCTACATTTGAGATCTTATCGTTGACTTCAGCATGCGAATACTAAAAAGCTAGTCCTACACCGGATAATCTCTATCATACAAGAAATCATTTGTAATTTAGAAGCCAATATTCATCATCAAATGTGTAGAATTATGAATTTCTACGTTTTACAAGAAGCCTTTCTCAAGTCAACTTATATATTAGAAACTCTATGAACTACAAAGTTATGCTAATTTAAAGGCTTTATAGGAGGGGATTGAAGAATGCTGGAAAAAATGCAATTTGAAAACACAGAATGTTACTAATTTTGTCTATTGAGAGATAAATTAGTAAAAAAAAAATCACGTTCTGGTGGGTTTTGTACCCATGACTCCATTTTCGATAGACCGGCGTATTAACCAACTAAGCCACACAAAGTTAAAAATTTATATTTATAAAGTCTTGTAAGTATCCTAATTTGAAGTGAACAAAGTACTGAAATAAGGTTTGGGTTTACATTCGGAAAGCGTTAAACGCCAATTGAATAAAGAATCCCCGATGCAAAACAAAATTCCCGACTTATTCCTGCATATTTCCAGACGAATAGCAAACTATTGCAATTAAGATTCTTAAAAAATCTGCGAATTCCCTGTCAGCACCAAAAATCCTGAATATACATTCCGAGAAGCTGCTATTGTCACAAAGATTCTGAAATGTCTCTAAATTTCCAGTTGGCACCAGAAATCCCAAAAATATATTAGGAAGATCAGCCATTGGCACAACGGTTCTAAAAATAATCTGTAGACTCCCAGTTGGCACCAGAAATCCTTAAAATATATTCCGAGAATCAACCATTGCCGCAAGGATTCTAAAAATTATCTGTAAATTCCCAGTTGGCAAAAATCAGCTATTGACACAAAGAATTATAAAAATCAGTTAATTCCCAGTTGGCACCAGAAATCTTTGAAATGTATTCCAAAAATTAGCTATTACCACAAATATTAATAAAAAATGTGTATATTCTCAGTTTGCAACAGAAATCCTTAAAATATATTCAATTTATTGGAAGTTAAAACCTATTCAAAGCTTAATAGGTAGCTACCTAGTTTGAAGACTTCTTTTGCAAATTCTGTAGAAATTTGCTCATTTACTATTTAGAAAATTCATTTAAAATTTTCCTCAACAGTTTTATTTTTTTGAAATTTTCTTTGTTATATCTTTAAAAGTTCCTCTGCCAATTCTTTTCAGAATTTCTTCGATTACAAATGAACAAAAATTTTCGGCAATTTCTTGACATAAAGAATCTTAGGAAATTCAATTTAGATTTTTTCTTTATTTGTTGGGAATTGATTCGTTATTTCGATTTATTTCAGAGTTTGTCGTTTCCTTTAGATAATGAATCCAGTCAGAAATAACCTAATTCTAGATTTTTTTTCCAGATATTTTCTTTTGAAAATTCCTTCGGCAATTTCATGAGCGTGTTTTTAATTATTTCAGAAAATCCATAAGATTTTTTTCGGTTTACCTTTGGCAGCAGTTAGGGCAAATTGTTTGAAAATTCTCCAGAATTACTTTCAGATTTTTTGGGAATTCTTTTGATAATATTTCGGAATATTTTATAGGTTATTCTTGTTGAAATTGTTGAAATGTTAAAATAACAGTTTCACAGAATGATAATAATCACCAAATCAACAAATAAGTTTAATAAATAATAAATCAGAATCGCTCCACGGAGTTCATAGGAATTGCGATCTCACGACAACAAATCATAACATAAGCCATTTTTTAAATTATATTTAATAAATTATTCAGAATTATTCCAAGGAGTTCTTTAATATTAAGTGATCCTATGACAGCAAATTTTGAATACAAGGCAGGTTGAAAAAAAAAAAGTGTTTCAATGAATTAATCAGATTAACCATAAGGACTGTGATCTTTCAACAACTCTTCTTAATACTAGCCAAATTTCAAAATTAATAACAAATATGAATTACTTCAAGGATTTCCATAAGAACTGTGATCTTTGGACAGCAATTCTCAATATAAGTCAGAATAAAATAAAAGATAATTCCAATAAATTAATCTGAATTACTTCGAGGAGTAACACAAGAACTGTGATCTTTCGAAAACAATTCCTAACATATGCCAAATTTAAAAATAATAAAAAGAAAATATTATAATTAATTCAAAGAGTTTAATAAGAACTGTGGTCTTACGACAGCAATTCTCAATATAGATCAGAAAAATAAAAAAAAATCCAATAAATTAATCAGAATTACTTCGAGGAATAACAAAAGAACTGTGACCTTTCGAAAACAATTCTTAACATAAGCCAAATTTTAAAATAGTTAAAAAATATCAGAAATAATACAAAGAGTTCCATAAGAACTGTGGCCTTACGGTAGCACTGCTCAATATAAGTCAGATTTAGGCAAATATTCCAATAAATTGATCTAAATTACTTCAAGGAGTTCCATAAGAATTGTTGTCTTTCCATAACAATTCTTAATACAAGTGTTTTTAAATAATTTAAAAAAAAAATACCAGAATTAATCCAAGGAGTTCTATAGAACTGCGATCTTACAACAATTCTTAACACAAGTCAAGTTTTTATATTAATTTCTAAAAATAATCAGAATTGCTCAAAGAAATTACACAAGAATAGTGATTTTAAAATAAGTCATAACATAGGCCAAATTACTAAAATAATTTAAATAAATTAATCAGAATAGTTCCAAGGAGTTCCATAAAAATTGTGATCTTTCGAAAACAGTTCTTAAAATAAACCAATTCTTTAAAATAATTGTAAAATAAATTACTAGTATTTATCCAAAGAGTTCCATAAGAACTGTATTACGACAATAATTTTCAATACAAGTCAAATTGAAAAAAAAAATCAATAAATAAATCAGAATTGTTTCAAGGTGTTTCATAAGAATTGTGATCTTTCGACAACAATTATCAATACAAGTCAGATAAAAAAAAAACAGTAAAATAATCAGAACAATTCCAAGGAGTTCCATGAAAACTGTGACATTTCGACAACAATTCTCAACACAAGCCAGATTAAAAAAAAATAAAAAAAATTACATAACTTATCCAAAGGTTTCCATAAGTACTGTGGTTTTACGACAACAATTCTCAATACAAGTAAAATTTTTAAAATAATTTAAATAAATAAATTGATCAGAATTGCTCCAAAGAATTTCATAGCTATAATTGTGATGTTACGACAACAATTTTTAATATAACCCAAATTTTTAAAATAATGTGTAATAAATTATTTAGAATTACTCTAAGGGGTTCCATAAGAACTGTGATTTTTCAACAACAGTTCTAAATACAAGTCACATTTTTAAAATAATAAAAAAAAAATACCAGAATTGATCCAAAGAGTTCTATAAGAACTGTGGTCTAACGGCAGTAATTCTCAATACAAGTCAGAAAAAAAAAATCCAATGTATTAATCTAAATTACTCCCAGTCAGGAGTTCCATATAAACTGTTGTCGTTGCATATGTCTTAGTATATGTCAAATTAATCAGAACTGAACTCCTTGAAGCAGTTGGAGATCTTACGACAACTATTCTTAACAGAAGCTATTTTTTTAAATATATGCAAAAAATTAATCTAAATTACTCCAAGGAGTCCCATGAAAACTGTGATCTTTCGAAAACAATTCTTAACATGAGTCAATTTTTAAAATAATTTAAAAAATACTAGAATTAATCCAAAGTGTTCCATAAGAACTTACGACAGCAATTCTCAATATGAGCCAGATAAAAATAAAAAAAATAAATCCAATTAATCAATCAGAATTACTCCGATGAATTACATAAGAACTGTGATCTTTCGACAGCAATTCGTAACATAAGAATTTTTTCAATAATTTTGAAAAATACCAGAATTAATCCAAGGAGCTCTGTAAGAACTGTGATCTTACGACAACAATTCTTAAAACAAGTCAAATTTTTTAAAATTATTTCAATAAATTTATCAGAATTGCTCCAAGGAGTTCCATTAGAATTGTAATCTTGACAACAATTCTTAACATAAGCCAAATAATAATACAAAAAATACCTGCAATAATCCATAGAGTGCCATAAGTGCTGTGGTTTTACGACAACAGATCTCAAAACATGTTTTTTTTTTAATAATTTCAATAAATTAATCAAAATTGCTCCAAGGAGTTTCATTGGAATTGAGATTTTACGACAACAATTCTTAACTTAGGCCAAATTTTTAAAAATATATGCAATAAATTAATCTGAACTACTCCAAGGAGTTCCACAAGAACTGTGATCTTTCAAAAACAATTCTTACATGAAACAAATTTTTAAACAAAAAAATAAATAAATAGAATTGATGCAAAGAGTTCCATAAAAACTGTGGTCTTACTACAGCAAATCCCAATATAAGTCAGATTAAAATAAAAAAAATAATATTCCTATAAATTAATCAGAATCAGCGGACCTGGTGTGATGGTTATAACACTTGACTATCACGCCGAGGACCTGGGATCGTATCCCACTCCCGACAAACTCGCAAAATGTGAGTTCTTCCTTCGGAAGGGAAGTAAAGCGTGGGTCCCGAGATGAACTAGCCTAGGGCTAAAAATCTCGTTAATACAGATAAAAAAATACTCCAAGGAATAACATAAGAATTGTGTGCTTACAAAATAATTTAAAGAAAAAATACCAGAAGTTATCCAAAAAGTTCCATAAGAACTGGTTTTACGACAACAATTTTCAATACAAGTAAAATTTTTAAAATAATTTGAATAAATTAATCAGAATTGCTCCAAGGAGTTTCATTAGAATTGTGATCTTTCGACAACAATTCTTAACACAAACCGAATTATTTAAAAAAAATAAAAAAAAATACGAGAAAAAATCCAAAGAGTTCCATAAGTACTGTGGTTCTACGATATCAATTCTCAATAGAAGTCAAAATTTTTAAATAATTTCAATAAACTAATCAGAACTACTTCAAGGAGTTCCATTAGAATAGTGTCACATTTTAAAATAATTTCGATAAAATAATCACAATTGCTCCAAGGAATTAAAAATGAGCCAATTTTTTAAAATAATATAGAATAAATTATTCAGAATTACTCCAAGTAGTTCCATTAGAACTGTGATCATACGACAACAATCTTTTGATTTAATAGTCAATTTTTTAATATCTTTTTTATAAACTAATCAGATTTAAAATAAATAAGAAATATTGATAGCAAAGAAAATGATATTCCGACAGCAGTTCTTATCCTTTCGTAACTCGCGCGGTTGGCCACCACCGTCAGCACCACGCAAATGTTGATTTTTTTTTCAACATGTACAAAATACAACAGCGCGATCACTCAAGGGTTAACACAGGTCAAGTTTTCAAAATAATGTCAATAAATTAAAAAAAAAACAATAATTGTTGATTTAATAAATGTGGAGCTTCGTAGCCGTGCGGTTAGGGTCACCAAGCTCCTAATCGCACCATGCTATGGGGTGAGGGTTCGATTCCTGCTCCGGTCGATGAAACTTTTCATGAAGATAGTTTCTTCTCCGTATCCACTGGTGCATGCTCCGTGTGTCCATTGTCAAGTGTTAAATTACATTCAGTCTGTACAGCCTCTGGCTGAAGACGGTGTCCGCGTCTTTAAACAATCAGAAATTCTTCAAGGTGTTTCATAAGAACTGTGATCTTTCGATAACATTCCTTAACATAAGCCAAATAAAAAAAAACTACCAGAATTATTCCAAAGAGTCCCATAAGTACTGAGGTATTACGACAATAATTCTCAATACATACCTAATTTATAAACTAATTTGAATATATTTAACAGAATATTTCCAAGAAGTTTTATAGGAATTGTGATCTAACGACAACAATTCTTAACATAAGCCAAACCTAAACATAAAAATAAGTAATAATTTTTTTCCAGAATTTATTCGAAAAGTTCCAAAAGAACTGTGGTTTCACGACAACAATTCTCAATACATGTTAAATTTTCCAATTAATTTCAATAAATTAATGAGAATTGCTCCACGGTGTTCCATTAGAATTAACGCCAAATTTAAAAGAAAAAAAAATAAAAAAAAAATACCAGAATAAATCCAAAGTCAAATTTTTGAAATAATTTACATTGATTAATCAGATTCTCCAAGGAATTACACAATAATTGTGATTTTACAACAATTCATAACATATGCTTAATTTCTATAATAATTTCAATAATTTAATCAGAATTACTCCAAGGAGTTCCATAAGAACTGTGATCTTTCGAAAACAATTCTTAAAATATGCCAAATTTTTAAAATAATTGTAAAAAAACAGAATTTATCCAAAGAGTTCAATAAGAACATTGATCTTACGACAGAAATTCTCAATACCAGTGACTTACTTGGAACCACGCATAACTTGCAAACGAGACATCTGATTTCGTTCAACTGTGTTTCGTTCTGTTAGTTTTCACCCAAGGAAGGTTTATGAATCAATAAACATGGAGAAATAGAGAATTTAAAGAATCGATTTTTCGTACATTTTGAATGAGGACTTGTTCATTTCCGGGACCAGCTAGTGTTCTATATATATATTTATATCGACATTAAATAAACTACGTAAATTTGCTTACCCTGGATTCACATCGTTCCACTCGATAGCGCAACCGGAAGCGTTTTTGGTACCACGTCCCGAATCGTTTTCGACACCATGGACAATTGTGGTTATATTTCTCGATCGGTGCTGGTATGGTAAGGACACCGGTTTCACAAGAAACGATTATCAAGCCGTACAGAGGATGTAATATTTTTTTTCCCCCAAGACACTACACCTTCTTCAACCAAAGGTTGCACAGAATTAACGATCACAAACATATATTTGTATAATAATTTTTACATTTAATTTCCGGAATTCACAAATTTCACACCCAATAAAGCACATAAAACCTTTCGTTCACTTCGCGCGCGCACCCTAACCAGCCCGCACCGACGAAATAGACTGCTGACTGCTGCTGCCAGTCGAAAAAAAAAAAGAGAAACACCGGCAGGATTTTTCGAAGTGAACTTACACAGTTCGCTCGCGCACTCACTCACAGAAATCTGATATTCCCCACTGCATCATCGGAGCACCGGACACCTGCGGAATATAACGGTCCAATGTTGGACAAACTGCCGAAATACACTTAACTTCCGACCTCCAATGCAACCGAAAAATGGCAGCTCGCACGGACATCCGATCACAAACGCGATTAGAAAACAAACTGAACTGACTGCAACGATTGCGCACACGCATGCGTCGTTTATACTGTACGAAAATATGTTTATTTACCATACGGTATTTGTATGCGTGCATTGTCAATCGCAGTACAACAGTCGAGCAGTTCATGTATCGTTACACAGTCTTCACGGCGCATGTATTGAGTTTACCGTCCGTGAGCGTTTGCGCGCCAGCGAGCATGCGTGTTTTGCGCTTGTACCATGCGCGTTCCGTGCACATTAAGCCGTGAGCTAAAACGCGCTTATGGCTCTGTTTTGGGTGTAGAATTAGAATAGAATACATTTAGGCGCTGCACAAAGTGAAGTGCAGCTGCCAATAGGGTCACGCAGTGCTCTAGTAGAAAAAAAATCAGACACCGTTTAAAACAGCATTCACGATACGATAGAATCATTGAATTAATGTTGTGTCATTTATACATTTCAGTAAACAGTAAACCACCTTTCGCTGATAACAGCTTTACCTAGATGCGTATTTTCCCCGATAAGTCAATAAGTGTTCATTGATATCAAAAGAGCCTAGTAGCAGCTCTATCAGTTTTCCTGCCTCTCGATTGTAGAACATTCAGTCAGTGTAATCAATAGATAAGCGTTTACGTGTATCAACGTTTACATCATATGCCACAAACGCCCATCACTGTTGTAGACCAAAATAACAGCAACGAGTACGTGTTCGGAAACGTACGCTGTTTGTTTCTTATCAGGACAGTACACATAGACTCGAGTTGATTCAGAAACATGTGGACTGATTCTGTGGCACGACATTATCGCATTGGCTTGGTGCACTAATCTCACATTTCTTGGATTACTAGGCATAACATAGTATCACATGACTATAGACTACTCGCTACTACTGATGACCAAATCCTTGATGGTTCTCTCTCAGACATTTATAATCAGGGTTCAAATTCAGCTGGTACCAGTTCAATCATTGTAACGATACCATTTACAAAAGTCCCATAACCAGACATTCATCGCAGATTGCAAAGTCAACATGTTTACATTGACGTCTGCATGCAAAACCCCTTCCAAGTGGGGTTTCAAGAGTTCCAAGTCATTACCCGTAACGAATGCGCGATGGATGGATTACTTCAAGGTTCTCTTGAGACGTGCGATCAATTCAAACGATTCAATAAGCCATTCATTCCACTGAAAAAGATAAACCGACTTAATGCGTTTTCTCGTTGCCTGCTTACACATGCCCATACACTCGGCATTTCCATTTCAAGCTCGTCCAAAGCCAAGGCCTGTTTTTGTACAACTTTGACAACCCGGTTGCGGCTGGCGCAGTTCACCGCAACATCGCAACGCAACAGAGGTAACTTTTCCTTGTGTTTGGAGTTCAAAGCCATGATTCAATCGTACTGCGAGCACACTCTCACATTGTAGACGTGCTTTGAGTTAACCACCTTTGCGCGATTATTAAGTCCAACCAATAAACTTAATTGCTTTACTATTTTATGTTGGACGGCACACGGAGAAACCCTGAAAACCGCACATCCCAAATAGTGGTGGTGGTGGTGCTACGGCAAGCGTTGTACAATTTGTGCTACAGATTCAGTTTTGTAGGCCTCGAACCAGACGTGGGGCGGCGGCGGCCCTGTCTGCCGTTCGTCGTCCATGGCTTTATTTTGTGGTTTCGTTTCTCTTCTTCTCTTTCATATCATTTCCACTTCGCCTACCAACCAACTCATCTCGATTATCTTCAAAACCAGTTTCCAGCGGTTATAAATAATGCATGATAAAAATTTCCGCAAAACCGGTTTGAAAGCATCGTGTCAGATACATTTTCTAGTTATTTTTTTTATAGGAATTGACTTAAATAATAATAAATTGTAACTTTTTATTGCAATAATTTCGAAGCAAACATTTTCTTTTTTTTTAAATTTTCAAGCATTTGTTAATAAAGAGGCGTTTTTTGGCTTGTTAAAAATGGCTGGATTTAAGATTACTGAAGATTATTATATGTTTTTTTTTTGAAGAGTGACCAGGTGGAGCTGTAGGACAGCTAATAGCAAAGCCTGGACCCTTTCCCAACTTTCCCCCTACTAGGGACAATACTCACGATGGACTAGACGATGTCGTCAACTTGAGCAAAGTGTGTATTAATTAGCATTGGGTCGTAGTAGTTTTTAAAAATACTGTTTTGTCGTAGCAAATTTTTAAAGATTTGATATTTCGGAAAATTATTCGAAGACAGCTACCAGAGCTAGCGTTTTTAGCCGATATGGGCAACTAGTTTTTCTGACAGCTTCCCCAAACAATAATCAGATAATATCCTCAGTTATTTTATAATACATTCTGAAAATTATTTCAAGCTGATTACCAATAGTGTCAATAACCGATGTTAGTCATTGACAGCACCAGAATCACCCCCAAATAACTCTCATATTAGTGTTAGATAACACTTTTTGAGCTTCCATTCGATGTTGTAAAGAAATTAGTCAAACCCTTTATGTCAAAATATAGTCTATAATGTATCAAATTGTGTTCCTAATTTCGCCAGTAGTCTTCTGTATATCTGTGATCATCTCAGCCCAAAGTAATATTATATCCACCGTAACCCTTTACATTGTCAACCGTCCTAAGTCCTAAAGAAATATGTAACTAAATTCCTGCGTTTTTTGGTCAGTGAAATAATACCGTCTAAGATATAAAAACAAAAAAGTTCAGCCAACTGATTTTTGTTAAAAATAAAAATAATGATTATTTGTCAACTTTTATATATTCATCCCTACAAAACCTATAAAAATAAGAAATATAAATATAAACACCTAAAACCAACAGTTTTATCTTTACCTAATCAGTCCAAAATTTTCTAATTGTAATGATTCTAATCTGTAAGTCTGTAAGTCAACTTATCCTAGCGTCCCTGTCCTGTGTACTAACGAATTCAAGTAATGAATGATGAGTGTAACGCAGAGACCTCCCCTACCCACTCTTGCGTTACGTTAAATTTAACAATTATTGTTAAATTTGAGA
This sequence comes from Aedes albopictus, assembly GCF_035046485.1. Classification (NCBI taxonomy): domain Eukaryota; kingdom Metazoa; phylum Arthropoda; class Insecta; order Diptera; family Culicidae; genus Aedes; species Aedes albopictus. The sequence goes on from NC_085138.1 coordinate 226,866,930, forward strand.
AAATTCAAAGAATGAAAAGATTAGGTCTATGCAAGCGGAATTATAATTTGTTTTTGACTTGTGATAAATGCACCACGGATACTCCTTTGGTTCCCATTAGCACTTACGGCGATTCCTTCGCTTGCGCTCAACTCGAAAACTAGATATATCTAGCCCAAAGTCCAAGCGGTGGTGAATGAACTGGCGCTAAAGTGCTAATGGGTTAAGCCCTCCCATCGCGTCAAGATCGAATATCCAGGGGGAGGGATTTAAGATTACTGAAGATTATTTAAGACTTAATCTATGATCAAATTATTGCTTGTTAAAAAAGTGAGGCGATCAAATATCATCACACCTCGATTCTACTCAAATTTTACCTGCAAATTGTTGTAGTTTATGTTGAATTTTAACCGTTCAACTTTTATTTTTTATTTACGAGTAAATCCTTTATTGCCAGAAATTCTCCGATGACTACACTCATCAGATATTGAATAGAGGGTTAATTAACAGAACGTGCCACTAATTCACCGAGAAAATTGCACAGAATCCTTTTTTTTTCAGGGAAAGGATTATGCAAGAACCTCAGAGCAAAGCTTCATAATTTAGCCCGCATTCCACCAAGGAGCTCATCACGAAGTCATCAAGAATTTCATCAGTAATTGAATGAAAATACTGCCAATCTACCCACTTACCTTAGATCAGTAAGCTCGGAAAATTTTCGAAGAAATTAGTACAGCTACAGCCTAACACTGTGTTCGGAAAAAATGGGTTGTTTATCATTTATTTTCAAACATTTTTGACAGTAACTGTAGTTGTACTACATCTCAATACAATAAGTTACATGAACTACCGAAATAGTTCTGCTCAGAGCCGTAGCGTGGTTTTTAAAAGCTTTCATTCTGAAGCAGTGGAAAGAATTGTCAGACAAAAGAGGCACAAAACAAGCAACAAAAAAGGTGCGACGATTACTCTTTATCCCTACTGTTAACAGATAATGACATGATCTCGAAATTTTTTGTTGCAGACAAAACGGAAGCTGAATTTGTTGCGTACTTTTCAACTCGTGAATAATCAATTATTGCTAACCCAAAGACGAAACTGTTTGATGATAGAGCTTCACCAGAGTTACAGTATTTACCGACTCGAAGTTACCGTTCGAAAATCGCAATGCAAGGCTTAAAAATCTCTAAACTCGTGGTGTACGATGTTAATCCCATTATTTTCAAGTTGGGACAAACTTATGTCGCATGGGTTTGTTTGTCGCAACAAATACAGGTTGCGACATTGTCATTATTGTTGCGCGATGGTTGAATTTTGATTCACTGTTCTGAAGTTATTTTTTTAAGTTACCGTCGAGCGGGGCTTCTTTCCACACTTTTTCATGATTTTTCAACTTTATGACATTATAACTCCCAGAGTAGTGAATGCGTTTCTACATTTTCTACACTTAATCCTTTTTTTTTTTTTTTTTTTTTTTTTTTTATCTTTATTATCGAGACTTTCAGCCCGAGGCTGGTTCGTCTCCAGAGGGTTATGATGAGTCAAAACAGATACAGAGTGTAGAGACTAATTATTCTTACTAAGTAACCGTTCAATCTTCTTTGCTCGTTTACGGGACATTCGTTCTCTTTTATCATTCCAAGCTTTAATTGCTTCGGTAGTGGCAACCTTAAAATCAATTATCTCTAATTCACTTTCACTTTCACTATAGGTTTCCACTCTGGCCCTCGCATCCCCTATGTGGCTCGAATTGTTCTGCAAATCATCCGAAATTGTGATCATGCTGCCGTCGTCGTCGTCGCTTCCATTGTCATTCGTCTGTGGTTTTTTCTCCTGTGGCTGGTTGTTGGAATCAGCAGAGTCAATAGACAGTTGGCGCTTCTCTGTTTTCTTTGTGATTTCTTTTCCTTTCTGTTGTCGTTTGTGTGTAGTTCGACTCGAAAGCCCGGCGGCTGCTGAATCGTGCATTGTCTTTTCAAGACCATCACCGTCCCGTTCAAGTTCGGTTGCTTGTGTTGACTGTTGTGCTCCCTGTTGCTTTTTCGCTTCTTTGTCCTGCTGTGGTGTCATAATCGGACAGGCTTTTTTAAGGTGCGCATCCGATTTGCACACGTAGCATTTCAACTTCATCCCGTCGAAATAAATCCTTCCTTTCCTACCGAAGAAGGTTAGAGATTCCGGGATTTCCTTCTTGATGTCCATGTGTACGCCTCGAACGCCAGAAAACATATTCAGACCGCTGTCTGCTGGGAACCGTTCACGTACGACACGCTTAACCGTGCCGTACTTCTCCAATACTGACGACAATTCAGTATCCGGTACCTCTGGTGGAAGATCAAACACCCGAACGTATCGGGTGTGACCTCCCGCTACCGACATGTGCAGCATCACTTTTTTGCCGCCGGTGTAAAGAAACGGCAGCACACTGCTGTTGTTCTGCAGAACAAATTTCATAGCACTTTCACACTTGAAACGAATGAATACGGCTTTCTCGTCAGAGATTTTGTATGCCGTGTCCATCATTGACCGGTCACCTTTGAGGGTCTTGACGAAGCGTGCCATGTCCTCAATAGTTGGCTGTGCAGCGTTCCCGGGAAATTGGAAAGCCAAAGTATTTGTAACTTCTACTTCGTTTCCCATTTCGTTTTGTTGAAAATTTCAACCGCGCGTCCGTTAAACAAAGGAAATCGAGTAACTGCTGAGTAGCGAAAAAACACAACCGGTCTCAACAAACAGTAGCTGTCGACTGACTTAATCCTTTATAAGGCCGAGAGAACCAGGCACGGAATCCACTCGTTCTACATTGGAATATAAAGTACATGTGGTGTAATGAACAAAAACGTTTTTATTTTCAAAAAATTCGATGGTCGATTTTGTATGAAAAAATTGGTCTAAATTTCAACTTTTTGTCAACAAAGTTTAAAATGTTGTTATTTTGTGATGTGTTCATCAATTATGCTGATTTTTTGACAGGTTATTGCCCTAATATTCATAAGTTTTTTGTGTGAATTTGAACTCGATTGGTCAATTATTTTGGACGATATGGCAATTTTAGTACATGCCCATTTATTATAGTACATTTTTTCAAAAGGCCGAGTTTCTAAAAGTAATGAAGTAATCAAGTTGAAATTTTGTCCACAAGTAAAAGGAAAATAGGCCTTTCATTCCCCATCATTCGATTTGCAATTCGCTCACCACAACAGAAGTTCGAGCTTATAAACCTTTATGCATTCAAATATGGCGGTTTTTGGAGAGACATTTTGTTCTAAAAAAGCACATTCATATTTGTTATGGCTCAAAAAAATCATGAGTGCTAAGGCCTAATGTGTCCATCAGTTAAAACAGAAGTTGTAAAAAAAATCTAAACGAACAGAAAAAAAATATGTGTACAAGGTGGCAATATAGTTGCCACTATATTGGCAGGGTTAATAATCGTGAGTACGTTTGTAAGATGTACGCAAATAATAAACAAAACAGATCTTCATATAGAACTGGATAGGGGCTACTTTAGACACTTCTAATGTCAATAAAAATATAAATTAAATGAAATTCATTGTGCCGATATTGTAGTATACTACCCAAGTAACCATTAAGCCGTAAAAATGGCATTAAGTCGGCTCTATAGTCGAATGCAGAACCAGGCTAACAGAGCTAATTGATTCTATATCCTCTTATAGAACTGCTCAAAAGCCACTTTTGGCGAATTATTCGGCTGATATACGGCCAACTTTAAAATATCGTACCAAGTCTCTGGAGCGAAAGTTGTCAAAAGTGAGACAAAGAAAAAAGAAAAAAAAATTTGTTTATCTCCTATTCTTTTCTAACTTCCTTCGCTTCCATTGAAGTTGCTTTTTTGCTACTTCATCCAGATTCTAGCTGTTGTCCTCCGGGTTCCTGATCAAGTCCAAGTCCGTTGCCTTTCTCATCTGCTCCACCAATGCACCATGGTAATGGTGTGATCAAAACTAGTATTTAAACCATGAAAAACAAAATAGTTTGGACATTTAGAAGGTTGAAAATGATAAGGGATGAGGATGATTCAGTGGTAAGCTTGGTGGTGACGAACGCAGGAATCGATGCAGGAGAAGCAATGCTGAACGAGATGGGAAACGTTTCAGAAGAAGAGGGAAACGAGATGGAGTTTGTCTTGATTAAAAAAAATGGAATAATCAAGATAACCAGATTCCATTATCTATTTAACAACACCATTCCGATAAACATTCCAACAACAAAAATAAGCCCGTTCCGCCAATCCCGTCCAACATGGATGTTTAAAATGTATTGATCATGACCGACTCGAGTCTGTTTTGGTCGAAATCTATTTTGATTGATATAAACGTCATGTGCTCCAAGCCCTGTGACAGCACTGACAAACTTCTTTACAGCTTGTAGGCTTTAGATTGGCTTGCAGGGCTTATTATGGTTCTTACTGGTTATAGTGTCTATAAGCATTAGGAATGCTTATATAGAGCTATTTAGCACTAAAAAGCTGTTTAATGGCCGTTATAATGCTTAGAACAGTGCTTAGTGGTTACCTGGGTACATCATATGTGATTCCAATAAAAACATGCGATGTTGGATGGTTCTGTGCTACCTGAGGTAAGTATTATGAACACCGTGATATTGTAATATATATAACCTCGAAAAACGGACCATCAATCATTTATTTAGGTGAAACGGACATTTATAATGTATAACGTTACAAATATTCGATTGTATATGCTACGTTGATACATCTTGAATGAATTGATCAACCCTTTGTAATTTATGAACTGTAGAAACAAAGCTTACAGAGCAAATGTTCTGATACGTGATATAAATATATATTTTTTTGGTTTATTCGATGTTTTTTTCTCGGCCTGACAAACAATAGAGTCTGTTAAAAAAAACAATTTCAACCAAATGAAGGAAAAAATATTGCTTCATAACAGTTCCAAAAACATCAAACTTGAACCATATTTTGAATTAAAAAAAAAATCATATTCAAGTGTCCAAAGAAGCCCCGCACGACAATAGAGTAAGGTGGGGTAAAAGTTCGACCCTAGTTGAAAATTCAATTTTTTTCAAGAAAACGAAGCAGATAAATATAAATAAATACCGTGTGGTGATTCTACCATCCATGAGCTAAAATTTTGCTGAACAAAAAAACGCCAAATGTCTTTTCAATTTTGAGTTACAACACTTTTTGTATGTGTGTGTCTAATTCGAACTCTTGCCCCACCACTGGGGCAAAAGTTCGAATCTAGTGTTTGTGGTATTTCGCTAACCGTAGCACACTATTTCGACACTTTGGTAATTAAAATACCTAAAACCAATTAATATTTGATGTTGAAACTGGAATACACTTTAAAGTTCGGTCTAGATTTTACCCAAATCAGGTTTAAATTTACTTCACCCAAAATTAGTAGTTTTCCACCAAATTCAGATAAAACAACTTTTTTTTTCAACTTTGATCGAATTTTCTCACTAATTCCATTGTTTTTAGAGTTAATATGTACATTGAGCATGAGCATGAGCATGAGCATGATTGACCGCCCGCGGTTGCTCCTCTGTTATTGCAAGGACAACTGCATTTACACAAAGAACCAACAGATGATGCTTGGGATTAGCTTTCTCTTCATTGTGTAAATGCTGCAATCCCAATACTTTTCAATAAGCAATACCAGCGCCGGCCGCGTCCGAATGCAGGTCAATTGAGGATAGGGAAGGAAGTGATGACGTGATTCTCGCTTAGGCCAATAACCGAGGAATTCTCTGCGTTACTACGAGAAATCACTAGGAGTTTGGACAGGCGAAATGGAGATGTGTTGAGGATTTCGCCGTAGTAAATGAATGTAATGTTTTGATTCACGATTAATAATGCGCTCGCGAAGAAATACCCTTCTAAACCTTGGACGACGAACGCGATCTGTTGTGCCTCCAAACTCACCCTACATAAGTTACTCAATCGCAACTAAGGAGAACACAATGCTAAACACCGACGCATCAGTAGTTTGCGTTTCCGCGCGAGATAATGCTGAACGCGATCGATTCACAAGTATTAACAAAATAACACGTGATAAATAAATCAGAAAGATCTTACCGCAAGGTTCGCCGTTTATCTTTTACCGACCCTCTCTTTTTCCAGAAATTCATGCAACCTTTATTTGAGTCAAAACATTTATTCATTTGGGCTAAAATATTACAAATGTCGACACCGAAGATGACGAACCATTCAAATTTTTGTGTACATGCAAAAAATGAAAGAAAAATATTTATTACCAACTAAATGTGCATTTGGAACTAGCGCCGACACATGACGTGACGAACTTTTCAATATTTGTTAGATAAATACACAAAAACCAGAGCAGAATTTTATACATCCTATAGCATTAATTATTGTGATAAAATGGAACGAGCTCACCAATAAACATCCTTCGAAGTGTCCAGTGCGTATGTGCTGTAGCATCTTCCACTAACTGGCCTCGAGATCACACTGAACCGTTACAACAACTCACGAGTACGACGATGTGCACATTCAAATTGTCGACGACGACGCGGTCGATCCGAATGCAAAAAAAAAAGCGGCACTTCCACTTTGTCTTCAAAAACACACTCAACCACCCCGTACGAAGATGAGCACGCACGCAGGACGACGACGCGATGCAACGACGAACCAAGACATACTTTTAGAGTTAATATGTACATTCTGCAGAATTTTAGGTTTTTACCTAAAGTTGTCACATGACTCGAACTCTTGCCCCACAATTCGAACTTTTGCCCCACTATATGTAAAATATGATTTCCAAATATTTTTTGCAAAAAGTTATACATGCTAAAGCATCTTCAAAACATACCTAGTTACGCCCCAAAATAAAATATCGAATTCGATTTCATTACAATTCCATTCCATGCGTTGGAAGGACCATCGCATATTACAATTTTTTGATCAAAAGCCAACATTTTGTCATAACTTTTCAAAATATTGATCAATTTTCATAATTTTTGGAGTGAAAGACTCTTTTTCAAAAAGGGTTCGAACAACCTTCAAAAGAAACTCTTGCCCCACTCGAACTTTTGCCCCACTCTACTCTATCCACCTTTAGTCAAAATAAAAAATGCCGCATAAAAAAGTCAAGACGCGGTTGGTGTCCAAAAAAAGATAACAGGCTCAGGTAGTTCCATGATGTTTCAGGGGACATTTAGGTGCATTTTAGGGGTGTCTCAAAGGGTTATAGGACGTTTCAGGAAGTTTTTAAAGGCGATTCTGAATGCTTCCGGGGTTCCAGGATGTTTCGGGTAGATTTTAGTGGCATTTCAGGGGGTCTCTTTAGGGCGTTACTAGGGGTTACGGGACGTTTCAGGGATAATTCAGAGTTGTTTTTAGGGGGTATCAAGGGGTATCAGTTGTTTTTAGGGGGTATCAGGGAACTCCAGAATGTTTGAGAGGGGCTTTTAGGGGCGTTTCAATTAGTTTCAAGGTATTTCAAGGTTTACTGTACGTTTCAGGAGGTTTCAAGGAGCTCCATGATGTTCCAGGTGGGCCTATAGGGGCAGTTCAAGGCGTTCCAAGGAGTTACAGGACATTTCGAGTTCGTAAAAAAAAGTTTTTAATTGTTTATCAATAGTTATTGATTGTTTATTAATAGTTTTACTATTGAACCTAAAAACAGAGTGTACAAGTACTCTAATAAGCTTAGCTTAGGGTTCAGAGGCGCGTAAGGTGGGTTCAGGGCGTTTCAAGGGATTACAGGTCGTTTCAGGGAAGTTTCAGATGCGATTTAGGGGATTTCAGGTAAGGTTTTGGATGTGCTTTAAGGCGTTTCATAGGGTTACAGGACGTTTAAGAGTGGTTTCAGGTGCGTTTCAAGGGGTTTCAGTGGATTCCAGGGTGATTCAGGATGTTTCAGGTTGGCTTTTAAGGACGTTTTAAAGAGTTACAGTAAAAAAATAGAATAGGAGTATTAAAGTTTTAACATGACAACTTTCAGTATGCAATCTCCGAATTACTCCGTTACCACGCAACGCAACGCAACGTTTGAAGGAGCTACAGTAAAACGGAAGGTTTCAGATGTGATTCAGGATGTTTTCGGGGACTTAAGGGGGTTTGAGAATTATTGAGGTGGGCTTTTAGGAACGTTTCAACGAGCTACAGGACGTTTTAGGGAGGTTTTGTAATGCTTCTAAAACCCGCTGAAAATCATCAGAACTCCTTGAAATCCCGTTGGACCTCCTGTAACGTACCTAAGACCCTCATAAACCCCCAAAAACGCCTATCTACGTCCTTGAAACCCGCCGAAAATCCCCTGAAACTTCCTCCGTTTGCATTAGGGTCATTTCTGACCCAAAATGTATTCTACGTTTTGCGAGCTGTTCTCCACCTGATGCAATAGGAAGGTTAAAGGCAAAGTATTCCTGAGAAGGAGGAGAGTTCTAGAAAAGTCATGTCGAACAGAAAAAAAATACTGATCTAGATTGTTGAGCTGTGTTCAATGCAAAAATTGATATTTTCGTACAAGTAAAACCAATTCTAGACATTTTAAAATAATGTTAAGTTCTTGACATTTATATTGTTATCCAAAGTTATTCTGTCTGAATGATTGAATTTCTGCTAAAATTCAAAGGACTCTTAGTCTTAATTTTCCTCAGTAAAAGCTGTATAATTAAGGATCTGTGAACAGAGCATCTGTTGGAGCTCTGTATTTCTCTAAGAGCAGAAAATTCATTCCATAGCTTATCTGCAAGAAAATTCCCTTATTTTTGGAATAAAATGTTTGTCGCAATTCGCCCATCGATCATATGAGTTAAGCCATTCACGATTCGTATAAAATTGCAATGTTGTATCCAAAAATAATGTTATCCTTTCACAATAGAAAAAGTCGTCGTGAAATGATTCTATAAAGGAAAAAAAAAAATCGATAGACCTACCTATGAATTTGCGCAGCACCGGGTGGTACACGTTGCTGAAATGACATCGTTGGAGGAGGCTGCGGCGAAGGGCCAGTGTCGGCCCTCTGGCCTGGTGGCCCAACCTGCTGCACAGAACGAATAGCCGCTTCCATCTCATTCCGAAGTCAGCATAATTTTCCTCAGTTGTTCACACAGTTGATTGATTGAAATGCAATTTCGCTCTTCTTCTTCGTCGGATTTTTTGCTTCTCTTTCTTGATGCGTCGAAGTATGATTATTTTTCTCTTCACCACTTTTCCCTTCATTCAAGCTCGGCTGTCAAAACTTTGACACTCGCGAGCTTCAATCATCTTCACTTTGAGGGAAATATTTTCCTGTAAACCTTCTGCTGTGACGCGACTTATGCTTATGCCAATTTGCCACACTCTTCATGTGCAGATTTTTCTTTTTTTATCACTAAAAACAGCAGATTTTTTTTCTTCTCTTCATTAAGACTGATTTTGCTTTTCACATTCACCACTTACACAATCAATGGGGCGTAATTCACTTTACTTTTTACATCAGTACGTCATAGCTACTATGTTTAGAAAACTAACTAAATTTCACTTTTATCAACTTTCTTCTTACGGGAGCTTCGTACCATACACATTTATTTACAGAATTTTATATACACATCCCTGTTGCACAATCACTGCTGCGTTTCATCGATGCGGCCTGGAAGGGCACATCTTCCCTCTCCGCGAAACGTGTGCGATTGTTTCCGTAAATTGCAACAACGAAATAAAGAAGAAAACCGCCCGGAATCACCTTCTGCACCTGCAAGCAAGGAAAAGAACCCGCAATTAAAAACATATTTCAGCCAGGCACCGAAATGTGATAGGTTTCAGATCGCGCGAGAAGTGTGATTTTCGTGACTCAGCAGAACTCCGCATTCACCGTATTCCCGGGAGCACACGAGGCAGCCACCTAGACCGGATCGGAATCGGATCGGGCGCAGGCGGGCAGGGCAGGACAGGCAGACAAGAGTTACGTTCACGAGCACACGAGGCTTCAAACTTGTTTATCCGATAGTCACACAATTTCGGTCTTCGTTTTCTTCGCACTGGTTTTCTTCTTTCTTGCAACTTTCTTCCACTGTACCCACTGTTTCGGGGTCATCCGAGTGGCGGGGCTGGCTGACTGGCCATGCACCTTCTGTGCCGTGTGTACTCTCTGAACCTGATCAATGTCTTCCACACTGCAGGCAACCAGCTCTCGCACAAGGTTTCCCCCTCGTCGTCGTCGTCGTGTTATTTTTTCCCATTTATTTTTCATGTCTCTTTTCAATGCCTTTTTCGTTTGCGTTGATTACCAGAACTCCGTTCTTTTCTTTTTTGAACGCCAGTCTTGTTCTTCTTACTGCCACTGAAACGCCATAAAACTCCAGGAACGAGATTCTATGGCGTTGCCTTTTTCATAGCACGGAATTGTTCCATGAACAAAATTTCAGCATACTGACGAGGAACATTGCCTTTTCCAGTAAGAACTGGAATGTGAATGCTGACGAGGTGGTAGAGAGAGAGGGACAAGTCTGCGAGAAACAAACACGGGGAAAAGTTGTAACGATGAAACGTAGCGGAGGAGACAGGGTTGTAGCAGTGTGAGGAATTTTAAATGCAGAGAAGAAGGCAGCATTTATTGTATTTATGGATTTCATTGAAACTAGGTAAAGAACATTACCCGTAACGTGGGTAGATCACCTTCTAATGGTGCGTTACGGCGTAAGATCTACCATAACAAATTTTGATTTCGCAATTCTCCAGCTCAATTAATTAAAATGCAGGAAAATTACAACATCAAAATTTGGTTTACTTGTTTTGTTTATTTCATGTATTTTCACTACTAATACTCTATTTGTTTCAGTGTTATCGCTTGATTTTAACTATTACTTTAATATAATAACTATTCTACGATTTATAATAATAACTAATAATAATAATAACTATTTGTTTCAGCGCTGTTCAGGTAAATAAAGTTCTAATTATATATTATAATAATATTTATTATTTCAGGTAAAATCAGGTAATTGGTCAACTATATAATTAATTATATTTAAATTACATGATACATGGGATTTTGGGAGGGGTAGCCTAAGGAAGCTAAATGAACTGGTTTCTGGACAAATGTTCGTGGGGTGGCCAGACTTTGTCACGAGATAACAACCATCGTGTTGTCTTCCGAAGGTTTCCAATGAATTTAGCTTACCCTGCTACAACAAACCATCAGGTAGATCATTCCCTTCTGGTATGACTCTGCAGCCATAGGTAATCCTTGCGCTGATGGTGGGTACACAATCATCATCATCATCATCATTCATTGAAACTAGGTAAAGAACATATTCATGATGAGTCAAAATTTTAAGAATGTCTTTGAATATAAGGAAATGCATCCTTAATACAGCTAAAGTTGCCGTTGAGTTTAGTGAGAAAATCGACAATGATTTTTCATTAGGGCCTAATTGCGTCGATTCGCAAGATTATAGCCAAAAAATCTTTAGAAAACTCAATACACATTCTTAAAAAAAAAAACAAAGAGAGTTTCGATGAAGAGAAATCGATGTCAGTTAGGTCCTAATGAAAAATCATTGTTGAAATTGTGGTTGATTGTGGTTTGAATTCTGTAGTTATATGGCATAATTTATAAATTTATTTTGAGTATTCTTGCCGACAGTTGGATCATGTGGTAAAAGTTTGGACACTTTACGGAATTATTTATCACATGCTTAACAAAATGGTTTGATGTTTAAATGAGAACACTGACTGCACCTTTTATACAAAAAAAAACTAAACCTTTGGGTTCAAAACGAAATTTTGGCGAAAAATTTCCCAAATTAGCATTACTGCTGGGTTGTCCCAGAAAAAAAACAATGTTCAAAAGCGACTCAACTAAGATTTTCTGAAAAAAATCAGGGTCTGAAGATTTTGAAAATAAAGTGTGCTTCTGAAGTGGGTTCCGCTGCACTGGGGATTGAATTTTTATTTTTTTCGCGATTCTGCCGGTATTACGCCTCCCGGAGAGTTAAGTAACTTCGTGTCGTGAAAACAGTCGGGACTGGGATGATTCATAAGTGCCAGAACTCTTCGTTGTTCTCTCGTTTTTCCGGGAGACCAATTATCCGGCAGACGCAGATGAAAAATTTAGATTTCATTAGACTAGAATATACAGGAATTATTTGATCCGGAAAGTTTTCAATTTTCAAAGAAAGTGTGCAATCTTATAACTGGAAAAAAAATGTTTTCGTTTGTGGGATATCATGTTGTTCAAATTCCGTACCAGCGTAGTCAGTAACGCAGAGTCCTAGCTCAGAAGAATTCAGGCCAAATATTTCAATAGGTCCTATCTGCATTTGAGAGACTCTCTTTGTTCATTTTCTCTTCCAATTATTACAATGTAATGATACACATTTCAACTACTTTTGCAGTACAAATCAAAAGACGATTGTTTTGACCATCGTTCTATGCAAGGAGACAATCATAATTCAAATAAACAGCTGAGATATTAACGAAAGAGAGGGAAACCAAAGAGAGTCTCTCTTCTGCAGATTGGGCCTTTAGACATGTTTGGCCTGAATTGTATTGTTCCTTGCTGTGAAAGCATCGCTCCTGCATGGGGTAGGCAACGCAGCATAATCGATAGCGTTCGCTGTTGGATGCGATCGTCCGACGATATGAAACTGGTAAGATCTTTCCAATTTATTTTTGTACACCACTATATTGTTGTTCTATCATTTTTTATTCGCTATTTTCACTATCATATCATCTATTGGAATCCGTTTCAGTTCTGTACGCTTTCTTAGTTGATAATAAGAATTATAAAATGCTTGTAAGGACTTGGCCAGTTGTGTGGAGATGAGTGGGTCCATGTTATGGATATGCTCATCTTTGCCACTCAAACCACGATTTGTGCAAGTATTCGTGCTATGTTATGCTATTTTTGTCAACCGCTATATACAGGGGACAGACAAAATGATCAGGACAAGCAAAATTTCCACTTTTCAAAAAATGATCAACTAGGATATTTTAGCCAATAGTGGACCCCTAGCAATTATTCTCAAATTTCCCGCTCAAATCTGCTTCTACGGGCAAACCTTCACCGGGAGACCATGACTCATGTTCCTAGACAACAGTTCCATGTGGTGAAACTGGGTTAAAAGCGATAGTTTGGTTATAATAGAAAATTTGTAAATGTAAACAAGTCGAGGGGATCCACTATTGGTTAAATCTAAGAGAGGTCATTATTGCCACCGATTTAACATGGCAAGAGAATATGATCTACCCAATAGTGGCCCCAACAACCCAATAGTAGACCCCACGGGGTCCACTATAGGATAATTTTTTTTTTTTTTTAAGAGTGACCAGGTGGAGCTGCAGGACAGCTGATAGCAAAGCCTGGACCCTTTCCCAACTTTCCCCCTACTAGGACTAATACTCACGATGGACTAGACGATGTCGTCAACTTGAGCAAAGTGTGTAGTAATTAGCATTAGGTCGTAGTAGTTTTTAAAAATACTGTTTTTAACTTTTCCCATCGCACTAGTGTTTTGATCGAATGGAAGCTCCAAAGATGATTTGATAATTGAACAATATTTCAATAATCGAAAATCTCCGAGGTCACTGGACAACATTCAGAGATAAAAAAGGGTGTCTATGTCTATGTTAACGCCTTCAGAGTACTATTCTAAAGAAATATACAAAGAGCAAAAAGAAAAAAAAAATGTGTCGTAGCTAATTTGTAAAGATTTGATATTTCTGAAAATTATTCGAAGACAGCTACCAGAACTAGCCTGCCTATGATCGCATATCAGTCCCATATTTGCTGGGTTTCCTATTCATATGGGACAGTTATGCGATCATAGGCAGTAGCGTTTTTAGCCGATATGGGCAACTAGTTTTCTGACAGCTTCCCCAAACAATAATCAGATAATATCCTCAGTTATTTTATAATACATTCTGAAAATTATTTCAAGCTGATTACCAATAGTGTCAATAACCGATGTTAGTCATTGACAGCACCAGCATCATCTCCAAATAACTCTCATATTAGTGTTAGATAACACTTTTTGAGCTTCCATTCGATATTGTAAAGAAATTTGTCAAACCCTATTTGTCAAAATATAGTCAATAATGTATCAAATTGTGTTTCTAATTTCGCTAGTCGTCTTCTGCATATCTGTTATCATGTCAGTTCAAAGTAATATTATATCCATCGTAACCCTTTACAATGTCAACCGTCCTAAGTCCTAACTAAATTCCTGCTTTTTTGATCAGTGAAATAATACCGTCTAAGATATAAAAACAAAAAAGTTCAGTCAACTGATTTTTGTCAAAAATAAAAATGATAATGATTATTTGTCAACTTTTATAAATTCACAAAACCCATAAAAATAAGAAATACAAATACAAACTCCTATAATCAACAGTTTTATCTTTACCTAATCAGTCCATAATTTTCTAATTGTAATGAATCTAATCTGTAAGGCTGTAAGTCAACTTATCCTAGCGTCCCCTGTCCTGTGTACTAACGAATTCAAGTAACGAATGATGAGTGTAACGCAGAGACCTCCTCTACCCACACTTGCGTTACTTTAAGTTTAACAATTATTGTTAAATTTGAGAAAATTCAAAGAATGCAAAGATTAGGTCTATGCACGCTGAATTATAATTTGTTTTTGACTTGTGATAAATGCACGACGGATACTCCTTTGGTTCCCATTAGCACTTACGGCGATTCCTTCACTTGCGCTCAACTCGTAAACTAGATAAATCTAGCTCAAAGTCCAAACGGTGGTGAATGAACTGGCGCTAAAGTGCTAATGGGTTAAGCCCTCCCATCGCGTCAAGATCGAATATCCAGGGGGCGGGCACTATAGGATAATTTTATCGAGATTTTAAATGATTATTTTATGAGAAATATAAGGCGGTTTCGTTCGGTTTTTGTGTGCAATGTGTAGGAAAGATATAGAACCTGTTGTGCAACCATTGGCAAAGACAATTCAATTGGAATATCATAATGCTTTTACGATCATAGCATTTCAGCTACTAAGGGGTCCATAATTGGTTAACATACCACAGATTGAACTTTTCGAAAAGTGCATTAAAAAATCTCATTACAATTTTCAAATTTTACGGATTTTACTGAATAGTCGAATAGATTTTGAGATGCTCAAATTTCATATTTATGTTCAACTCACAACAAAAAAAAACAAACAAACACTCCAGCACAAACTTCTTTTAACGTTTGCTAAAACACTAATCAGATCTAAAACGAATACAGATCGGACTTGATTATCCGGAGTCGGGTCCTGGCGCTTGCCAAAATAATATCTCGCAAACGGAATGCTTTAAGAAGCTGAAATTTTGTCAGATCACAAATCCAAGTTGTCTTGGCAAAATGTCAAAATTTCAGCTTTATAGAGCGCTCCGGTACCCAGATTTATGGTTTAAAAGCATCAGAACTCGACTCCGAATAATCGAGTCGGATAGGGTAGTGGTTCCCTTCTTAAGCATGTGGCTCCCATTTTCATCCTACGAAAAACAAAGGAATGAAGCGCTGTTTGTTTTGTTTCTTATTTCTGTATTTTTTGTTAGAAGTGAGCACCCATGAAAACAAAAAGAACGGAATGAATCGGACAAAATTGCCGTAATCGCTTGTTTTCGAATAGGATGAATATGGGAGCGTGAGATTAATGATGGAACACATACCCTATATACACTACCCGTCATAAGTACGGACTCACAACAAGTATTGCAACAATATTGTTGCAATACTTTTTGTGAGTCCGTACTTATGACGGGTAGTGTACATGCTTCCTAGATATTTAATTGACATTTTTTGAAGAACTTATTTTTGCTCTTCTTTACGGAAACTATTTCTTGATAAGATCCGCCAAGAGAATAAAAATAATTAAATCTACACTTTTCTTTTATAGAAAAATTTAAATGTTGTTTTCTGTATGCTGTGATACACATTTTGGAGTTTGTTTCGACTAAACTGAAGATTTTTTCCGCGATTCGTCGTTATTTCAAAAATTGTTGCCGAAAAATCTGTGTTTTTTTTTTCAAAAACACGCGTAAAATAGTCAGGTTCTCATCTACCGTGACTTAACTTTTGTTACGACGTTTTTTTTTTTAAATAACGAGGTTTTTACGCGGTACTACATATTACCGTCGTAAAAAAAAACTTCAGTGTATTATGAAATCCGGATGCTAAAAAACGAATTTTGTTTTTGATATCAATGCTACCCTTTGAAAGTTTATGTTCGAACTTCAAACAAATGGTTCTATGAGATAAATACGCATATGCCGAATCATGGATGAGTTTTGTTTAAATTTCAATTTTGTCCAATTTCTTATATAGAAACGAATTTGTTGAACATTATGGAATGTTAATTTTTTTTTTTTTATCGAGGCTAGGCTAGTTCATCTCGGGACCCACACTTTACTTCCCTTCCGAAGGAAGAACTCACATTTTGCGAGTTTATCGGGAGTGGGATTCGATCCCAGGTCCTCGGCGTGATAGTCACGTGTTCTAACCATCCAACCAGGTCCGCTCCACAGGAATGTTAAATGAATAGTCAAATGAAACTTTTAACACTTTGTTGACAATATATTAAGGCAGCAGTGAGCAGATGTGTGACAATTAAGCTTGTTCATGCAATCATTCCCAGGTGTCTGAGCTGCAAATATGTGTCCATACTTTCTACACACTTGGCAACATCTGGGTTATCACTATAATTTACAATTTATTTGACGTCAATCATTCGTAGACCGTTAGTTACATAAGTAAGCTTAGTTGTACATTTTATATTGCACTATTCCACTTAACAATATTTATTAAGTTTCTTAGTTTTGAGTATCATAGAAGTATTTTTTTCAATTTTGTTCGAGTCATGGTGAGATCTATCCTTTCACAATGTTGATTATAAGTGGACATCATCTGATTTAGTGGACCGAATTTAGCGTAATTACTACGGTGAAAATCTACAGCAAATAAGTTTCTACTACGCAGTTGGCGAGTTGGAGCATATAAAGTTAATTTTGAAAATATACTAGACGAATCAATGCGTTGAGTGGCAACATCATTGATAAACGACACCATCGCACACTCTCGGCGCCTTTTCAATGTTTGGAGATTAATTAACAAGCAACGTGATTCATACGATGGCAGAGGCATTACAGACCAACCTAAGTTACGTAATGCATATGGTAAAAACTGACGTTGAATTGACTCTATGCGTTCTTCATATTTTTTAGTATAAGGCGACCAAACAACACAACAGTATTCTAAAATTGAACGTACCTAAGAAATATAAAGTGTTTTGAGTGTATAAGGATCTTGAAAATGATAGCTAAAACGTTTTATAAAATTAAGCATGTTGTCTGCTCTATGAGTACTTGCATTATAATGATCCATAAATATTAGTTTGAAGTCTAAAACAATCCCTAGATCTTTTATTTTCTCACAACGTGTAACATATTCGCTTCCTAATACTACTGGATAACTTGGTGTGTTTTGTTTCCTACTGTAACTTATAATATTACATTTTTTTACATTAATCTCCAATAAACTTTTGCAGCATCACGTATGAAAAACTTTTATTCCATTCTGAAAAACAGTGTTGTCATCGTCATTTTTGATTTACAAGAATAGCTTCATATCATCAGCGTATATAAGAATCCTCAATTTATTTAAAACAAAAGAAATGTCATTAACATATAAAATAAAATGAAGAGGACCTAAATGTGAGCCTTGGGGTGCTCCCGAAGTAACCTGAATTGGATTAGATTTTTGCTCTTTGAATTTTACTATTTGCTGACGATCAGTTAAATATGACTTAATCCAGGTAAGAAGACTTATTTCAATTCCCATTTTTTCAAGCTTGTGAATCAACATAGGAATGTCAAGTTTATCGAAAGCTTTACTAAAGTCAGTGTAGAGTACCTCAACATGATTGCCGTTATCCATTACATTCAATGAGTAATTTGCAAATTCCAAAAGGTTGGTAGCAGCACTGACACAATCTCCTTTATATCAAATGTTTGTCATTTTGAGCCCAGATAAAAAATTTTCCATTATTTCTTAAATTCCGAGCATCTAACAAATCGTCCTTAAGTGTGTTCCAGTTTGTAGTTCAGAAGATTTTTTATGCAATATGTATTCTGAACTAAACTTCTTAATTCCATAGGCCCATAGTTTATTATTCGAAAAATGTATATACTATACGGAAGTTTTGAGCAACTTTCAAAGCTCAAAAACCCGGAACCGTTTGCTTGATCTGCAACCTTATAACTCCGACACATACTATCTTTCATTGCCTTCAATTTAAAATAATTTTCAACTCGTTGCATGAAAAATGGGCAAATTTATACATTCAAAAGAGGAGCCAAATAGTGATTGCCATCGCACAACTGCAAACACCAGTTGTGTAAATGTTTGTGATCAACAAATGCTACAAATAAACATTCTATTTTTTTTCCAAATGTGATGGATGCTGATTGATGCTTTCCACGTTTTTCAAATAACATTCGTCGTTCTGCTAATGTTGATATTGTTTAAATGCTTTTAATTTTTGTTAAGATGATTCGCAGCAAACTCGAAACACTACACATTTCCTGTGACGTAGAAGTCAGCAAAATCAACCCTAACCATCGCAACTCCAGCATTCCCGAACTACATCCATGATCAACGATACGCCTGGGCAAAGCTCCGTTATTTCTTCTTCAGTGTGCTAAGTTTGTCTGCAGAACCAACGCACATTTCGTTTTCATCATTTATTGACTCCAATTTGCCCTCCTCGTCTTCGTCGCCCATTCCATTTTGCCGTAAGATTTCTGCGCAAAATTACGGTTGAAGAGATTCCGGTCGGTCGGTGGGTCGATTCTCTCGTGGAAGGACGAAGTGTATAAGCTTCCCAGAGTGAAGGCCCACAAGAAAATTGCAACTGCAAAGTAAGCGACCGAAAAAAAAATAACGTCGTCGATCGTCTTATAAGCATACATTTAGGAAGAGTGGTATACGAGACGAAGAGTATGTCTTGCGTGGAGCAAACAACAGCGAACGAAAGGCGCAACATCATCGGCCCCAAAAAGCCCCACAACAACATGCTGCCAGCAATGTTGGCTGAAGCAATCAAGAAACGAAACCCCAGTCAGTGCTATTGAAAATACTCTTGCCCAGTCGGCCATTTTGTTGAAATGTTTATAAAGATGACGACCACGATGACGATGACGGTATTTTGGTTCACTATTTTTTATACATTATTTATTTCAAGCATCAATTAGGCACGTACATTACACATGCCGCCGGCCGAAAACTGCCCGTCCGTCGTCCCCAATCGGGCAAACAAACGGCGCTGAGCTGGCTTACTTAGCAATTCCTGTTTGTGCCAAACTTGAGCCGAATGGGAAGCACATGTTTTTTTGTGAAAGGCCGCAAACAGCAAACGTTTCTCTAGTGTTGCGAGCGAGCTGAAACTTGTTTCGAGACCCAATAAAATGAATTGAATGTATAAAATAATAATAATAACAATAAACGCCCCGCAGTGCGATCGATTGCTGATTTTCTGGGTCCAAAACTATTGCGACGGCCGGCTCGCCGGACTTGGCGGTGCCGAATGTTACAGCCACGTTGATTTGCGCGCGTGTTGTGCCACGGATGAAAAGAACGCAATCAACTTGCATGAGTCAGTTAGTTGTACCTTTTCTACACACGACTGACTGCCCCTTCTTTGTCGTTCGTTAATGAACCAGCACAAATAGTGACCGAATCGACGACGATTCAAGAATATCTGCCAGAAGGCGAACGTAGGTATAACAAGTTTAGAACACGAGGAGGAACTCGAATGATTGGCTCTGTGAATCCATTTGGTAGGTCATTTCAAAACGGACAATCATCGCCATCATCTAATGACCCTCTAAGGCTGTAATAAGTGGGAGTTGTAGATTGATCTGTGTAGATTCAGAACAAAGCGCAGCAGATCTTCACTTTCGTTGATGAATGCTTCGAGAAGGGCACCTACATCTTGGGAATATTGACTGAAGCAAATCAGACTGAAGCAGAGTCATGAGTAATTTAGACACAGTGATAATCGAGAATATAAGACCATAATGTCTACTCATAAGGCAGTATAAAAATTCTCTGAGTTTTCCAGGGAAGAGATAGAAAATCAATCCATATATCAGTAGGTCGGCTCCATATGTTCTAAATGTCATTTCAAACAGTCAAAAACTGCATCGCAGTGCCACAATGTCCACATGTCAATATTTTGAAGTTTACAATTAAAATTATTCAGACTCCTAGTAGATATTTAAACTTTAAAGCCCTACTTGAATTATATTGAACCAAGTAAACTAAGTGCTCGTATTTCGGGATCTGCGATTTATCCGGATGGAATTTGTAAAACCTCCACCATCAAATGTATTGCATACACCTATGTCGGCAATAGTAATCAAAAATTGGTATTTCGGAAATATTTCATGAGTTTTTTTTATTCCTTGTCAGATATCTACGTCGTTGCAACCAGTTGACAGATCTATTGTATTGTGGCATATGTCCCAGTTTTATTAAGCTTCGTCAAGTCGACGTATCACCATTGGTGATTGGTAGTAATCAGGCTTTGACTAGATATCCCAAGACGGTGCCACAAATCGAATGCATTGTACCACCGTTCTCCAGACATCAAAGGGTTCTATTAGGCTTTTGTCGAAGAAACTAATTCTTTTAGTTACAATTGCCGGACAGCGGCATAACAAATGTTCCGAGTCTTCTGTATCTATGACGCAAAAGTGACATACATCATCTTGAAGTTTTGCAATTAACTTAATTCAGATGAAACCGGTTCGGACAGTCAGGAGGCCAATTGAGGAACTGAATATTTTTTTTTTTTTTTGAAAGAGCCAGAATTTTGCGTGTTAGCAACGTTTGGCTTTATAAAACTCTTGGACTGTCTCGCAATTGTGGTGTTTTCCAAAAAGGATTTTTCCTGTTCCCAAGCTCCATTCTGAGAGAACACCCACATATACTACAAGCTGGTTCAGGACCTATGGATTGATAAGACGACCCAAGTCTTGCTAGCATATCGACTTGATCGTTTCATGAGGTTTAACCCAATACTTCTGCCACAACTTCCCCAGGGATTTCATCCGGATTTTCTACCAAATTTCTGCAAGAGATTTTTCGCAGAAATATTTATATAAATGCCCCACGAGTCCTTCAAGAGTTAATCCGAAAACTTCTCTTACAGTTTTTCCAAAAGTTTTTTTCCCAGAGGATCTCTCGGGATTTCTAAACAAGTTTTCCCACAAAGGTTTCCTAGAAGTTTCCCGGATTTTTTTTCCATATTCAGGGCTGTTACAAAAGTGTCGATTTGAAAACCGCAAAATCCGCGCCAAGGAGTTTGAAATCCGCGCCGAGGTCATCAAATCCGCGCCAGTGAAAAAACATGTGGTTTTGATAACTCAAACTCTAAAAAGGCAGAATTTTTCAGGGAAGATTCAAAGGAAATGAACTATTCATGACTTTTGTTGCACTCCAGATGAAGAGCTTTTCTATTGATAAATCGATTTTTCACCATTACTAATCCATGAATTTAGATGACAACTTCTACATCAAACAATAGTCTAATCATGTTGCAAACAGACTAGTTTTTTTAATTGGAATATAAAGTTTCGGATCAATAGTTCTTTAATTGCTTATCAATCAGAGTGTTGAGTGACGAAAATGGAAGTAACTGTTCCCTGAAGCAGTCCCAAAAAAGGAGCATTCTTGGCAAAACTTTTGAAATAATTTTATTTATAACCAACATTATGGTAGAAATCCTGAAAAGAAATCTGACGTAAGTCACAAAAGACAAAAAATAATAATTT
Organism: Aedes albopictus; assembly: GCF_035046485.1. Classification (NCBI taxonomy): domain Eukaryota; kingdom Metazoa; phylum Arthropoda; class Insecta; order Diptera; family Culicidae; genus Aedes; species Aedes albopictus. The sequence goes on from NC_085138.1 coordinate 226,888,699, forward strand.
TTTTAGAAGCTTTTTGAGAAATTCATGGATTACTTTGTGCAGAAAGTTATTTTGTTGAATCTTCACAGTAATACAAGGAGCAACACTAGCATAGACTAATTACTAGTGCAATTTATTGATTACATCACCAATAAATTATATTCCTAAGGAAGATATTTATGAAAAAAGAAGCATTTACTGGTTATATCTGGCAACTTTTCTAAACATTAAGGCAAAAGATATGCAGAAAAGTATTAATTCATCAGAAATTTATGATAAATGTTTCTGGCCACACCACACCCTTGGAAATTCAGTGAAGATATCAGCAAGAATGTCCTCAGGACATTGTGTCTCAGAAAACCAATCAGATTCTATCAGATTGATTACACTAGTTTACAAAATAAAACGAAAGTCGTGAACTTCTGTCAACGACCAAAATTTTTGAAGCATAATTTAGCGCTGATTTCGAAACCGTACTTCAAAAAATTTAAAGTAGAACAGTTTTTGAGTTTTAGCTCAATATCGAGTTTTACAACTTTTTAAAATATGGAATTTATTAAAATTCAAATATCTTGCGTTTTGTTCAACCAATTTTAAATTTTTTTCCATAAATTAGAAGCTGAATATAATACCATTCGATCATCTGAATGGAGGTTTTGCATCAGATTGATGAAATTTAAGATATTGGCGAGTTTTGGGGACGATCTCCTTAAATTTTAGCAAAATTTTCAAAAATATATGAAGAAATGTATTTTTTTCAATAAGAAAAAAATAATATAGAAATTCTTTCTAAACGTTTATTTGATAAATCATATGTAGGCGAGTTACAGTAAAAAATTCAGCTCAATCGGAACATTGATTACGGAGAATGAAATGTGTGAAGTGAGCGACTTTGCTTAAAAATAGTACAAAAATCGATTTCAAATCATCAACCTTGTATGGAAAGTCGAAAAAATTTCCGCTCTACTGTAATTTTTTTCCTTCGCGTTTTCGAACTCAGGGCGTGATTCTACACCAAAAACGATCATCAGCTTACCGAGTTTAAAAATGCTGTAAACTAGTGTTACTTACGATACACGCAGTCTACAAAACCAATGGTTTTCTTGACGGGATTCTGTTACATTTGACTCTTGATTTGACTACAAAATAAAAATTCCACAAAAAAGCTTTCAGAAACAGCTTTCAGAAACACCTATTTTAGAAATCTTGCTATTAATAGTTTTTTTTTCTGACGTCATGCATTGCTCTACAGGTAAGTTCCGTCCAAAATTTAAATTAAATCCAAAATTTTACCCAAAAACTAATTTCAGGGTTAAGACAGAAATGACTTCAAGAGTTTGACTAAGAAAGTCAGAATATGATCTTCTAAGATTTAACAAATTGAGCTTCTAGTGCGATGCAACTTAACTAGCACTCCACGCTATTGACTATAACCATTGTTTTTGCCCAAACACAAAATTCCATAACTCTAGTTTGAAAATGTTCGTTTTTTTCTGATTGTGTTGAACTTCGTCCCCAAATGTTTCCGCAAAATCCGCGCCAAAATTAGTAAAAACGCGCGAAATCCGCGCGAAACGCAAAAACCGCGAAAAACGCAAAATCCGCGCCACTTGTAACAGCCCTGCATATTCTGAATCTGCAATCTGCATGCCAAACTGAGCCGAAATCCAAATTTTCATAAACTTTAATGCCCGGGAACCTATTTGAAAATCAGTTTGAAGTTTATTTGGGAGCGAATCTGAAAAAAATCATAATGGTTCAGAAAAAGGTGATCTTTCGTATAAAATCAAAATATTTTTCTAAATGAAAAAAAAAACAATCATTATTGATTATAAAATGGCGATGCTGAATGAAACATTCCTATTGCACCTTTTCCATCAGATTTGTACAGGGGATACTCAAAATAACTGGGACAGGTAAAATTTTCACTTTTCAAAAAATGTTCAACTAGCTGTAACTTTTTGAAAAGAGCATCATATGGTCGGGGTTCTGCTAAACCGAACCATAGACCATTTTTTGAAAAATTGAGTTTTCTTAACCATTAGATGAAGAATATGATGATCTTCTTTTCGTGTAAAAATCCAGTAATTCTGACAGCTCTTCGTGGAGTAAATTCAAAATTTCTGTTTGGCAGAACATACAAAAAATAAAATTGCATCCAACCAGAGTGAACTGTAAACCATGCCATAGAATCAGCGAAATATTTTAGTTTTGGTCCAAATAATGAATATTTCAAGTTTTCCTCATCGCTGTCAGATTTCTAACTTCTAACCGACTCATAGTAACAATCTGTGAGAGAATTTAACACGTAATCAAAAATACGGGTGTTGGAGGATCGATTTGGATTTCGATGGCGTTGATCGCCATTTTTCCAAATCACAGTCAGCCAGACCGAACCAAATCCACTGCATTTAAAAATCAATTTATTCTCAACAATACAAAGATGAACTGGCTTAGAATACATGCGTTGTGTTGATACACCTCATACTGATTATTTAACCCAGGAGCCGTCATTGAACAACAAGGCTAATAAGAATAATAAAGCTTGAAAAAAATCAAACACTTGGTTCGCTTTGGCTGATCGAAAAATGGCGTTTTCACGAAAATCATGCTAGAGAAGAATGTTTAGAACTTGATTCAGACTTAACAGCTGACCTTCAGCTAAGTAAAATGACCTAGAGGTAACGTGCTTGGTTATCACTTAAAGGACCCAAGTTCGAATCTCTTTAATATTTTCGTATTTTTTTTTGTTTTAGTTCACTTTGGCAGATCATTTTCATGGTTTTCTTCGACCAATATAAATTTGAAGTACACAAATTGCTCCATTTTCACATCTCAGGACCTCAGGACATGCAAGGACATCATTTGACATAATCACTCTTGTTCTGTGCTTGCACATGCAGCGCCCATAAAAAAACATAGATGGGAAGGGCTAAGCTGGGAGGGCTTCCGCCGTTTACATTTCACACTATTTTGAGACCTTTGTGCTACCATACTACGCGTCCTCTCTGATTCATGTAAAGGATTGTGAGTGATATCGATTTCAACTTCATAGACACTGAAAAATCGAGATTTTTTTTATCACATTCCGACTGGTTTTCTCTGAAACAAAGAAAAACAGTCAGCCACACTGGACTATAAACCATATTCCAATGTTTTTGTTCAGCCAGAGTGAACTGAGTGCAAAGTACTGAGAAATTAAATGGTATTATATCAATGATTTTAAATAATTTACATGTTTTCTTCATCTCTGATGGTTAATAAAGGCTTGTAAGTTGCATGTGTGCGAAAAAGTTTCAAATAATCTTAGCTGTTGTTTATTTGTGAGTGGTTGAACTTGAAGCTTAATTATCTCGGAATAAACTTTTTGGCGCTTAGTTCGGTTTAGCAGAACCCCGGCCATATATTCTCAAATTTTTACTGTAAGTTCATCAACTAGTTGTGTATCAGTGGTCCAATTTTGGAAAAGATCGGGCTATTCTACACGAAGTTAAAAAGATTCTAGAAAAGGGTATAATTATCCGATAGCCAACTTTGAGCTGTTATATCTCCGGATTCAACAAACCGAATGTAATAAAATTTTGATCGTTTATGACCAATATAATTAGCTATCAAAAACTTTTGATAAAACTTAAAATTCTTCACACGAAAGAAAATTATAACGATTAGATTATTTTTCTTATATAACACCAATTTATCCAAAACCTTATCATCGTTTCAAAATTCGAGATAGTAATTATAGTTCATTTAAATCCCCTCTAATTGACTTGAATAAATTTATGTTTCAAAGGAAAACAACCAAATGACCAGTATTTAATTGGAAAAGTAATGGGATGAATATGAAAAATAGATAAATTTACTAAATAAACACAGAATAAATGAAATCGCTATAACTTTTTTTCTTATGAATAAGTTCAAATAAAGTCAAATGTTTTTCAAAGTTCATTATATTAGGCATAGTTGATCAAATTTTCATTGCATTTGGTTCATTGAATCCGGAGATATAACAGCTCAAAGTTGGCTATCGGATAATTACACCCTTTTTTAGAATCTTTCTTACTTCGTGTGGAAAAGCCCGATCTTTTCCAAAATTGTACCACTGATACACAACAAGTTGAAGAACTTACAGTAAAAATTTGAGAATATTTGATGCCCTTTTCGACAAGTTACAGCTAGTTGAACATTTTTTGAAAAGTGAAAATTTTACCTGTCCCAGTTATTTTGAGTATCCCCTGTATTTATAATAGAAAAAACTTTATGAAATGTCAAAGGATATTGCATACATGTAGCGTACAGAACTTCATTTGACGACTACTTGTTTTTGATGTTTTGGCATTCGACGTTTTGTCCCTCGAATAACAGTATACAAGATTTGCATCTGAATCAGTGTTATTTTTATGAAAGGAACCTACTAAAGTACATTTTGTTTCCGCGAACTTTAGTTTTTTTTTCTTGAAAGATCTTTGCAAAAACTCAGTTCATTATGGTGTTTCTAATAGAATCTCTAGATCTTAGATATGTAGGAACTTCTGAAGAAAATTTGAACCTGGGAAAATTTCCGAAGTGTCTTCTTGTTTTCGATTCAAAGCAATTTTTGACTCCCTGCAATTTTCTCGACTCCCTGGGCATAGTGTATCATTGTACTTGCCTCACAATATACAAATTCATGCAATGGCAGGCAAAGAAAGCCCTTCAATTAATAACTGTGGAAGTGCTCAAAGAACACTAAGTTGAAGCGAGGCAGGCCAAGTCCCAGTGGGGACGTCGAGCCATAAAGAAGTAGAAGAAGAAGAAACTGAAATTTTCGTTGAAAACAAATCATCAGCAGTTTGGAGGAATACTTGTGAAATTGTTGGTCCTTCTAAACTTTTCTGAATACATTCCTTGAGGATTTTCCGAAGAAATTACGTGAGGATTCTCCAAAGCAATTCCCGACGAAATTTCCAGGGAAATCCTTGAATGAGCTCCAGGAGGGACCCCTGACGAACGGAGCTTTGAAGGAACTTCTGGAGGGTTCCCTGGAAACAAAAAAAAATAAGGTTTCAGTTGGGTTGGGACAGATCTTAGACCGAATATTTAGAAAACGTGCTACATTTTCAATGGAAGACTGAGGAGACCCACAAAAAAAATCATTCGAAAATTCAATGGCAGCTTCGAAATGAGTTTGAAACACATTTTCAAAGCGTCTCGCACCTCAGAAACGCATCCATTCAATAATAGCAATGCTGCACGCGCCTGTGGATAAAACACCGCCCAAACGAAAGATGAAAAATCCAATTTCTATCAATCAGAGAAATTGAAAACGTTTCTTACGAAACAAGGTATCAAATGAACGGCCGAAAGACCTATCGAAATAAGTGCTTTCAATTGGAGATCTGAAATCAATGCCAGAGACACCGATGGAAAAAGAAAATGGTTTCGCCCGGGCTTTGGCTGCCGTCAGCAATTTTTCCAAACCGACCTCGTGCACCTCGAAGAAGCGGAATAAATTGCAAGAAGACTTCCGAGGACCGCCGCACATAAAAAAACGAAAAGAATAAGTTGCGAAATTGAAGCGCACTGCACGCTGGCGAAGAACAAAAAAATGAAGCAAATAGAACTATTATTCAGACAATTACGTAATTGCAAAAGAAGCGTAATGATTTCGGACCACAGCACAGCTACAGCAGCATTCGTGACAGCAGCCGCAGTCATGGGAAGAACAGCGAGTGGCCGAAATAATAACAGCACTGTTTCCGAGCGAGGGCAAATGGAGGTTCTATCCCCATAATCGCATCGCAGCAGCAGCGGCAGCAAGAATATATCGTTGGAATGGCAATAATTTTCGCCATTCAAGATGGTTTATGTAGGACACACCCAGACATACTTTCGCTTCCCTGCTGAGCATTGCTGGCTCCCTTGCTACGTCCTGTCGTGCAAAAACACGCTGACGTAGTGGAAACGAGCCAAAAACCCGACGAACCGAACCGCTCCGAACCAGAGAGATCCCGCCCGGCTCCGAGTGGCCAACCGTCGTCGCCTCCACATCCAACGAGCGCCGTCAAGGCGACGACAGTGAGTGGGAGGCAATGAAGATGGGCGCACGGAAGATGGTGCGTATGGGGTAGTAAATAAAACGTAATAAATTTTGGCTGTGCCACGCCAGGATTCCTCCTCCTGGGGCCCGGCATGCCAATCCAAAAACAACGTTGTCCGGGATCCGCTTGCCAACGCGGCGTAGATTGTTTCCCGGAATTACGGAAATTAGTGATTTTGCGTCTTATATCGAAATAAATGAACAATTTTATTGACAAACTACATAAATTCATTTTTGAAACAACAAAGAAACTGTTGTTGAGCAAAACAAACACAAATCTTAGGTTAATGTTGCTATGAATAAAAACAAGTGGTCGGCGTTAAGTCAGAGGGGACCAAGTAACAAAATTGACGAAAATAAGATTTTTAAGGCATTTGATTTAGGATTACTTAAGCTACTTGGAACATTCACCCGATTTTCTTAATGTTACAATTAACGAGAGTTATAGGACAATTTTCTTTTGATTGAACTGCGAAAATCGATAATAGTGTGCAGTCAGAGTGGACCAAGTGCTTGATGTCAAGAGAATTGAAAAAATATGTATTGATTAAAATCCAATAATCAAACTAGTTTATCATCAAAACATAATACGTTTCCAAATCGTATGACTCCCTAACGCATTTTCTGATGATTATTGATCAAGAAAGCACGTGAAAATCCATTTTATTTTGGTCAATATCGTATTTTACAGATAATCGTGTTGAAGCAAATTGTGGCAATTCGCGTGCAGACAGAGTGGACCAGGTGTCTCTAAGAAAAACAGTTGAAATGACAGTTGATTCTTCATAATCCTTTCCAAATCAAAATATGTTTGTTTAGTAGCTGTTGGGCATCATATTAAAATGTACCAATACCCGTTCCACGAAGAAATTTATTATATCGGTTATTTAAGAATTGCGTACTTGGTTCACTCTGTCTGAACGATTTTTCAAAAAACGCCAGTCTTCTGAATAAATTATTATGAACTGTGTAACTACAAAATTTCAAAAACGTACCGAACTATGGAATTACATTCAAAACTTGTTAGCTATTGAATGTTCAAGTTAAGAATTCTTAGAAAGCTCATTAATTGACTACCCTTCATGTGATATTGAACTGTTGTACTTGGTCCACTCTGACTGAACATAAAAATTGAAAATGGTAATCAACATCGTAATAACAGAAATATCAAATTTCAAACTTCCTCCTTTCATTATACACTACTCCTATTAACTGTTGTCCTACTTGTGCATTATTTTTTCATCAAATATGCAAAAACTTGAGTGTGAACCGAAGTAGGTTGAAGTTTTTCCAAAAACGGTTCAGTCAGAGTGGACTAAGTACAATCAATTACTTAGCAATTTCTCGGTTTCAAGCTTCAGTTTACGTTTTTTCGCCATCAGTACGGAGCGATGCTGTGATGAATAGTTATTAAGATTTATGGCAAAAATTCAAGAACATTTGTTGAAAAACTCAAAACTTATAGAGTTGCAAACTTTAAAGTCGTTTTTCCAGAAATTAGGTAAAAGACACATGGTCCTCTCTGACTTAACGCCGACCAAGTTATACTATCTGAGCGAGGTATTGGATGATATACAGGGATTCTCAAACATTTCTAATTACGACACCCATAATCGTTACGAGCCACCGACCGTACACATAGGGTCTGGGACCATTTGGACAGAGGGACTTACTTTGGGCACTTGCTGCTATACCTCCATTATTTTCAAACCAATTGACATGATTTTTTGTACATAGCGAGCTACTATGCATATCTCATCGTGTTCCAAAAATCAAGTCAATTGGTTCAAAATTGACTGAGTTACAGCAGCAAGTTCCCAAAATAGGCACCCCTGCCCAAATGGTCCCAGACCCTAACTATAATCGCAGTTACAAAGTTGAGATGCTGCTGCAACTGTCTAGACACGATTCAGGTTTTTTATAATGATTTAGTTTTGTAATTTGTTTACTTTTCGAATTCTTTATTGAATAAAGACAATCAATGAAGTATGTAATTAGATGACGATATCGAACCCTCAAACTGTCAACAAATTTGTGAAAAGCTATCTCCAAGTGCCCTACATCTTATGTCAAACGAACGAAGCTAACTATACGAACACGCATGGCAAATTTTCAATTAAAAATTTGGCCATGTACCTACTCTCTCCCAAAAATTTGGTAGAACACAACATCCTTCTTTAAAAATAAACTACCGATCAAACAAGCGATATTTACCCTATAAATTAAAAAGGTTAACGCTGATTAGCGTCATCCAGTGAAAGAAACCGGTCTGACCATCTAGCCATTCACCTACTGAACTTCTCTGCCGATAGCAGCGAGGCTTCGTTTTGAACGTTCAGAATGGAGAAATATACATGAAATTCTTGTACGTATTCGATATGCAGATTAGTAGTAATTTGTGCCTAGCAACACCATGAGCTAGAATATAAGATATGTAAAACAGATTTTCTGTTTAGTTTTGTCTTCAAATTCCTTTTTGGGAATATAAGTCACTGCGCCCAGTTTTCAGATTTATTGTGACAAATGATGAGTAAATTAAAATAGCACAAATCTTAGAATCAGAGTGTTAACTACCTTGATAAGACCTCCATAAATTTACCAAATCTTTTGAAGCTGCCACATGAGCATCAGCAATATGAATTAGGCTAAAAATTGTTGTTTTGTAACATACTTGGCAAGGAATTCCTCTAGCAATCTTACTAACATATGTTGGCAACATATGACACTTACGTAGTAGAATATGGCATTAAATGTTTTATTATTTTACGATATTTTACTACAATTTCTTAGGTATTTCCGAACCAATCAAATTATGAATTTTAGAAGGAAGTTGACCAAACCACAGTTCCCTTAAGCTATTCAGCTAGATTATCTTTTTTTTTTTTTTTTTGAAGAGTGCCCAGGTGGAGCAGCATTGGGTCGTAGTAGTTTTTAAAAATACTGTTTTTAACCCATCGCACTAGTGTTTTGATCGAATGGAAGCTCCAAAGATGATTTGATAATTGAACAATATTTCAATAATCGAAAATCTCCGAGGTCACTGGACAACATTCAGAGAGAAAAAAGCTGTACATGTTAACGCCTTCAAGGCACTATTCCTGAGAAACATTACAAAGAAGAGCAAAAAATTTGTCATAGCTAATGTTTACAGGTTTGATATTTTTGAAAATTATTTGGAGACAGCTGCCAGAGCTAGCGTTTTTAGCCGATATGGGCAACTAGTTTTTTGATAGCATCTCTAAACAATAAATCAAATAATAACCTAAGTCTTTTACAATACATTCTGAAAATTATTTCAAGCTGATTACCAATAGTGTCAATAACCGATGTTGGTCATTGACAGCACCAGCATCATCCCCAAATAACTCTCATATTAGTGTTAGGTAACACTTTTTGAGCTTCCATTCGATGTTGTAATGAAATCAGTCAAACCCTATACGTCGAAATATAGTCTACCTATAATGTGTCAAATTGTGTTCTTAATTTCGTCTAGTCGTCTTCTGCATATCTGTCATCTAAGTCCGAAGTATTATTACATCCACCGTAATCCTTCAGATTGTCAACCGTCCTAAGTCCTAAAGAAACATGTAACAAAATTCCTGCTTTTTTGGTCAGTGTTATAATACCGTCTAGAATATAAAACAAAAAAGTTCAGTCAGCTGATTTTTGTGTCAAAAATTAAAATGATTAAGATTATTTGTCAACTTCTATATATTCATCCCTACAAAACCTATAAAAAGAAGAAATACAAATATAAACTCATTTCTAAAATCAGCAGTTTTGACTGATTACGGTCCAGATTTTTTTTCTAAAGGTAATAAATTTAATTGTTAACGTTACCTAATCTGTAAGGTTGTAAGTCAACTTATCCTAGCGTCCCCTGTCCTGTGTACTTTCGAATTCAAGTGATGAATGATGAGTGTAACGCAGAGACCTCCCCTACCCACTCTTGCGTTACGTTAAATTCAACAATTATTGTTAAATTTGAGAAAATTGAAAGAATGCAAAGATTAGGTCTATGCAAGCTGAATTATAACTTGTGATAAATGCACTACGGATACTCCTTTGGTTCCCATTAGCACTTACGACCGATTCCTTCACTTGCGCTCAACTCGTAAACCAGATATATCTAGCTCAAAGTCCTAGCAGTGGAGAATAAACTGGCGCTAAAATGCTAATGGGTTAAGCCCTCCCATCGCGTCAAGATTGAATATCCAGGGGGAGGGCTATTCAGCTAGATTATCATTTCATAATTGCATGGAAAGCCGCAACGATTTCTTTCTCATACGCAATCATTACAATCTTCTGCCATGGATTATCCTTTGAAAAAGAAAAACGATGGAACAAACATTTGTACAGCAACTGCTAAAATTTGCTGAGCAGCATTTTTGGACCAATTACTTTTTTTAATCTGAGTTAACGAGATTTTTAGCCCTAGGATAGTTTATCTCGGGACCCCCGCTTTACTTCCCCTTCCGAAGGAAGAATTCACATTTTGCGAGTTTGTCGGGAGTGGGATTCGATCTCAGGTTCTCGACGTCATAGTCACGTTTTTTAACCATCACACCAGATCCGCTCCAGCAATTACTACACTACGAGCTTCAATTTGAATTTTGCTATAATATCCTAGATATTCTCGGCCAATACCTTCAAAAGATCCCCCAGAAATTCCTTCAGGACTTCCTCCAGATTTGTTTTAACTTTCTCCGGTTCATTCGAGAACTCCTACAACGCTCCAACAGCTCCTACGGAAATTCCTTAAGAGTTTGTCCGCAAATTCATTCGGAAGTTTCTCCGGGAATAGTTGTTTTTCTGGGAATTCGGTTGGAAATTTTTTTTGAGAGATCCTTTACAAATTCCTCAGGGAATCCATTCAAGACTTCCTTTGCGAATTTCTACGGAAGACACTCCGAAAATGCCTCTAGGAGTTTCTCATAAAATTTGTTGAAGCATTTATTTATTTATTCGTCGTCGATCATATGTAGACTATTTGTTACAGTTATGCTTGGCATATTAGTACGATAGTGATTAGTAGAAAAAATGCTACGACTTCGTAACTGACGAGTAGGTGATTATTAGGTGCATACAAATTCAATTTTGATAAAACTTCCTGTGAATCAACTCGGTTGGATAAGATGTCATTTATAAATGAAATCATGGAAAATTGTTACATTTTTTTACATTAAGTTTCAGTAGGCTTTTGTGACACCATGTGTAAAATACATTTATTTCATTTTGGGATAACATAAAGTCTTCATTTTTTTTTTTTTTTTTTTTTTTTTTTGAAGAGTGACCAGGTGGAGCTGCAGGACAGCTGATAGCAAAGCCTGGACCCTTTCCCAACTTTCCCCCTACTAGGACTAATACTCACGATGGACTAGACGATGTCGTCAACTTGAGCAAAGTGTGTAGTAATTAGCATTAGGTCGTAGTAGTTTTTTAAAAATACTGTTTTTAACTTTTCCCATCGCACTAGTGTTTTGATCGAATGGAAGCTCCAAAGATGATTTGATAATTGAACAATATTTCAATAATCGAAAATCTCCGAGGTCACTGGACAACATTCAGAGATAAAAAAGGGTGTCTATGTCTATGTTAACGCCTTCAGAGTACTATTCTTAAGAAATATACAAAGAGCAAAAAGAAAAAAAAGTGTCGTAGCTAATTTTTAAAGATTTGATATTTCTGAAAATTATTCGAAGACAGCTACCAGAACTAGCGTTTTTAGCCGATATGGGCAACTAGTTTTTCTGACAGCTTCCCCAAACAATAATCAGATAATATCCTCAGTTATTTTAAAATACATTCTGAAAATTATTTCAAGCTGATTACCAATACAGTAAGGACCCGATTTTGTCAGCCCCATTTTGTGACAAACTTTTTGCTCTCGTTATTTTACGGTCAAACTTTATCCAATTCATTCATGTTTATCATCAAACTACAGCTTGAGAGCAGAACATAGAGGGATAAAAAGTTTGAAAAGTTGTTGAGGTTTTCGAGGAGAGCAAAAAATGTGTTCCGAAAAGGGGCTGACAAAATCGGGTCACTTATGTAGTGTCAATAACCGATGTTAGTCATTGACAGCACCAGCATCATCTCCAAATAACTCTCATTCTAGTGTTAGATAACACTTTTTGAGCTTCCATTCGATATTGCAAAGAAATTTGTCAAACCCTATTTGTCAAAATATAGTCAATAATGTATCAAATTGTGTTTATAATTTCGTTAGTCGTCTTCTGCATATCTGTGATCATCTCAGTCCAAAGTAATATTATATCCATCGTAACCCTTTACAATGTCAACCGTCCTAAGTCCTAACTAAATTCCTGCTTTTTTTGATCAGTGAAATAATACCGTCTAAGATATAAAAACAAAAAAGTTCAGTCAACTGATTTTTGTCAAAAATAAAAATGATAATGATTATTTGTCAACTTTTATAAATTCACAAAACCCATAAAAATAAGAAATACAAATACAAACTCCTATAATCAACAGTTTTATCTTTACCTAATCAGTCCATAATTTTCTAATTGTAATGAATCTAATCTGTAAGGCTGTAAGTCAACTTATCCTAGCGTCCCCTGTCCTGTGTACTAACGAATTCAAGTAACGAATGATGAGTGTAACGCAGAGACCTCCCCTACCCACTCTTGCGTTACGTTAAATTTAACAATTATTGTTAAATTTGAGAAAATTCAAAGAATGCAAAGATTAGGTCTTTGCAAGCTGAATTATAAGTTGTTTTTGACTTGTGATAAATGCACAACGGATATTCCTTTGGTTCCCATTAGCACTTACGGCGATTCCTTCACTTGCGCTCAACTCGCAAACTAGATATATCTAGCTCAAAATCCAAGCGGTGGTGAATGAACTGACGCTAAAGTGCTAATGGGTTAAGCCCTCCCATCGCGTCAAGATCGAATATCCAGGGGGAGGGAACATAAAGTCTTCATTTTTCTTATTTCGATATACAGTTTCGTGTCGTCAGCATATATGAGAATATTAGTCTTACTTAGTATTAAAAACATCATTGACATACAAGATAAACAAAAGTGGACCTAAATAAGATCCTTAAGGAACTCCAGAAGTTACATGTATTTGACTTATTTAACACTTTTGAATTTAAGATTCGTGAGGTATGATTCAACCCATTTAAGAACACCTGATTCGAACCCTATTTTTTTCAATTTAAAGAGTAGCATGGGTATATCGATACGGTCAAAAGCTTTACTGAAGTCTGTATAGATAGCCTCTACGTAGTTGCCATTATCCGTGGCATTCCATGAGTAGTTAATGAATTCCGTCAGATATGTACTGATGGAACGCCCTTTGAAGAAGCCATGTTGTTCATGAGTTATGCTGTTTTTGATTTGCTGAAATAAATATCCAATAACTATTGCTTCGAACAATTTGGGAATGCATGAAATAATAGCAGTACCTCGGTAGTTATCCAGAATTTTAACGGGGATTCCATCCAGATTTCCTCCGGGAAATCCTTCAGGAGTTCTTCCATAAACTCCTCAATCCGAGTTCATGAGTTTGTCTTTTAATTTAATTTAATAATAATAAATTAATACAAAAATTTGTCCGAGAATCCATGCAACAATTTACCAGGATATTTTTCAGAAGTTGCCCCGGAATTCCTCTTCTAGTAATTCTATCAAAAAATTTTTAGAAAATTTTCTCCAGAACTTCCCCAGAGAAAGAATTCTGTAATACGGTTTCAGGAACTTCTTCAGCAGTTCCTCCCGAATGTTTTTTTCCGTAGTTCTTCCGAGAATTCATCAATGAGAAACTCCCGAAACTCTTTCAAAAGTTTATCCGGAAATATGTACCTCGAGTTGTCCGAGAAGTGTTAATACTGCAAATGTTACTTCATCTAAAATTCATTCAATAATTACTCTAGACAATCCCGACGAAGAATTCGTGAAAAGGTCTTACAAGAATTTTTTCAGAAATACTCCAGAAAGTTTTTGCTAAAATACGTGTGAAAACGCAGGGATTGCTTAAAAAATCTTGCTCCATTTTTTTTAAACAAATGTCCCAGGAATTCCAGTACATGTTTTGCCTAGTACATCATGTTACTCCATCTAAAACTCATTCTAGAACTATTCTAAGCAATCCCTCTGGAGTTTCTTGCAATGTTTTCATAAACACCCGGTGCTACTCCTAGATCGATTGCAGCTACGTGTTTCCGGAGGAACTCCCAAAAGAATTCTCAGGGAAACCATTGTAACCCTGGAAAAGTTACCGGCAGGGTATGAAAAACGGATCACGCCGAAAAACAAACGCTTTGTCCTAAGCGGTGCATGTTGGTAACAAAGCCGCTCTGCAACAAACGCATGTCAGGCTATGAGAGCAATAAAATAAACATCGCTTGCCGTGCGTGTGCCGATATTCCGGTTTTTCTGCAGAAATTTTCGACCCACATCATCGAATTCCTAAGTATTTGAACGAATTAAGACTCTTGCAAACCTCTGAGTCAAGTTTTAGTTGTAAAACAATGCGAAAATCACGATGTGAATAGAAAGAGACAAATATTCCTACCGTTTTTGTTGTGAACAAACTCGGGAGCGATTTTGTCATTATCTGCTAACGAAAAAACAAAGCGTTGTTGCCGTGCCTTCTTTGTTGCCTATTTTTCGCTTGCGGTGGCATATTTTGCGTACACTGGTTACCGGAAAAGCAATCCCAGATGAACTCCTGAGTAACGATCGCACAAACTCCTGGAAATATTCTTGAATGAGCTCTTGGGAAAATTCTCAGAGCGGCTGTAGAGAAAAGTTCTAGACACGTGGAACGGACCTGGTGGGATGGTTAGAACACTTGAGTTCTTCCTTCGGAAGGGAAGTAAAGCGTTGGTCCTGAGATGAACTAGCCTAGGGCTAAAAATCTCGTTAATACAGATAAAAAAAAGTTCTAGATACTAGGAAATTCTTTCAGCAATTCTCGAGCGGCTGTAGGGAATGATTATAAGGGAAAGTCTTGTAAGAATTTCAAGTGCCATAAATTATGGCACTCAGATCGTAGGAGTTTTACTGAAAATTTCTGTAAGAGTTCCACAGAGAGTTTGCCTGCAATAGTTTTGGAAATGCTACCAGGATTTCTTCGTGCAATTTATCTAGGAAATCTTGAGTATTCTACTATGAATCCCCTCCGGAAGTTACAGCAATTCCTTCTGTGGAAATACCTGATAATTATTTTGATTATAATCAATTTAATGTAGAAATGTTTCCTGATTTTGTTTTAATAAATTTTCTGAGACTTCCCATCGCTTATTGAAGAATTCTTTTAAAAGCTTCTCTGGGACTCATGATGGTTGCTTCCAGAATTAGTCCATAATTTTCTGAATGAACTTTATAGTTTAAAGTGGCGTAAATAAAAAATGGCCACATGCTTAATAAGGAACCAATACCCTATATGTGGTTCCGGCAAAACTCCTACAGAAATTCCATTTAAAACTCTTATAGAAATACCCGGTGGAACTTACATGGCAATTGTTCGTGAAAATCCTGAAGGATTTCCCAATGAAACTTCTACAGAAATTCGTGGTGGAACTACTCCACAAAGAATCCCCTAAAACATTCGGCGAAACTACAGGAAAATTTAACGAAAAGGCTCCTGAAAAAAATCCCAATTAAATTCCTCGAGAAATATCCGGCGAAACTGCTGAAATCGCTGGTGTAACTTCTGGAAGTTCCTAGAGGAATTCTCGGAAGAATCAGTTTTTTTTTTAAAATTTATTCCTATTTGGATAAATCCAGAAATCAGCCACTGGATTTCGTATCCCATTTCCTGCTAGAATTGCTGCATCAGGATTCCTCCAGAAATACCTACTGAAAATTTTCCAAGGAATTCTTCAAGAAAATCCTTCAGAGCTTTTGTCCAAACATTGCTTCTATATTTTTTTAGAAATTATATTGGCATTCTTCCTGTTATACTTTGTTAGTAGGATTCCACCACGGATGCCAACTCAAAATGCTCCAGGAATTCCGGTTAATACATCTTGATATCCCCGTTCTGCCCATGTACAGTACTTTATAAGATTTCTCCAGATTTTTTTGAATTCCTCCAGAAACTCTTATGATTTCTCCAGAGGTTTCTTCTAGGCTTCCGAAAGGTGGTCCGCCAGAGATTTGACTTCTATGGACTCTACTAGAAATTCCTCCGAAAGTATAAGCTATAATTTCTTCAGGAATTTCTGCTCAGATTATTCCAGGAATCCTTCAAGAATTCTTTCTTGCATCTTATTCTCTTTCTTCCTGGCCTAACGTCCCCATTGGGACAAAGTCTGCTTCTTCCTCTGCTAACGATTATTTGGCAATTGTAGCGTATATCGTGTGGCAGCCACGAAGATGACTCATGCCCAAGGAAGTGATGGAAATTGCCTTTACGAAAATTTCCTTGACCGATCGGGAATCGGGCCTTTATAGCTGTGGATATATAAACCCTGGATTCCTCCTGCCATTCCTGCTATGATTCCTTCGGGAATTTTTGCTGAGACTACTTTTGGGATTCGCAAAGATATTCCTCAGGTTATTCTTTCAGGAAGATTCAACTCGACTTAATCCATCTGATATTTGACAGATATTTCTACAAAAAATCTGAAGATAGAACTGCTACCGATTCTTTGACAATCCCACTAAACACAAAAGAAAGAACTTTGGTGGGAATATGTTGAAAAATACAGCGTGCGTTGCTCTCGGAAATCACAGAATTCCTCCAGCAATACGACGGTGAACATCCCCAGGGCCCAGATATACAGTGGTACAAATTCGTTTAAACGCACCTACTTCTCAAAACATTTTCTTTATGTTGCTGTATATTATAATTTATGATAATAGCGCTCTGAGTATCACTAGTGATAGTACTTGTAGAAATGCATATTGATATAAAAAATTGTGAAATAGTTTGTCAATAACAATTATGTAAAAAACGAAAAAAGTGCGTTTAAACGAATTTTCCGCCAAAAACGAGACAGTTATTCCCCGATAAAAAGAAAACGAATTAAAAACAATTCTTCGTTACTCTTGCAGATATTGTATTACGTGATTGTCTATCAACATATATACCAATAAAATGCGGATGACCTTTAAGCAAAATTTACCGTTCAAAAATCTAGTGCGTTTAAACGAATTTGTACCACTGTACCTGCAGAGATTGTTCCACAAATAAGAATTCATGAACAAAAACCATTATCCTCTTGGTATTATGCTAAGAACTAATCTGCTCACTATTCTGCGATAGAAAATTTTTCTGCAATGATGTATAAAATTCTTCGCAAATGTGTGCAAAAATCTATACTTCTCAAAAACTACACAGAAGATCCTCAAAACTTAAGTAAATATCTAGGTAAAAATTTTAAGGAAAAATGCGCAAGATTTACTATCCAAGAGATTACACCAAATCGCTGAACTATTTCAAGAACTTTTCAACAAAACTCTATCGAATATAATACACAAATCGGATGAGGAATATTTCTAATTTTTTTCAGAGTTCTTTAGGGTTAATCACAAGAAACTGCTTTGAGATTTCCACCAACAATGACGTTCAAATAATCTAAGAAATCAGGAAAAAACATTCCGTACACAGTATTGAATATGAACTAGGATGATTGTATTCTGTGCTGGTGGTATTGGTATAATAATGTGGAGATTTCAAAATTCTACTCATGATTCTTCCTTCAAATCCTTCCGGAATTCCTCCTTTAAATTCATTTTCAGTTTATCGCAGTTTTTTTCCTTGAAATTAACAAAGGTTTTTCTTTTCTGGCTTTCTTTAGTTTTTTTTTTTCAAATATATCCAGAGATATTTACGTATTTGCTTCCATAAATAGTTCTTTCCGATTTTTTTCAGGTTTTTCGAGGTTTTTCACGGGATCTGTGCTAGAGTATGTTTTCCAGAGTTTCTCACTGGATTCCTCCCGAAGATCTTTCCAGATTTTTTCCGAAGTACTTCCAAGAATTTCTCTTAGTGGTTTCTGGATAGTTTACCAGCAGTTTTTCTTGTTTTTTTTGCAGATGTTCTTCCAGGGATTTCTTCCAGAGACAGTTTTCAGATATTCCTCGAGGATTTCCCTGCGGGATTTCACACGTAGTTTCTTCCGAGATTTCTTTTAGATGTTTTCAAAATTCCCTTTTTAATTTCCTTAATATTTGCTCCTGGGATCATTCAAATATGACGTCCATCGTTTAGAGGGGAGGAGGGGTTCTAAGAAAGTGTAACACTCCATGAAAAATCGTGACAAAAAGGGGAGGTCGGGTCTAAAATTCTCGAAAAATGAAGGAGGTCATATTTGAACCGTCCCCTGGATCCCAGTTTCTCTCATGATTTCTTTCGAAGTTCTTCTCGAGATGTCGAGAAGTCTTTGCGGAGCTTTTCGCCAGAATTTCTTCAGATATTTTTTCGGGAATTTCTTACATTAAATCTCGTAAGTTATCCCAGGAGACATTCTAAGAAAAAACTCTTTGAAAAAATCCATCTCCGGGAGCAATTATCAAAGAAATCCCAAAAAGGAACATCCTGAATCTCGGGATAATTTGTGGTAGGGATTCCGGGAAGAGCTCTGGAAATAATCCAGAGAAAATCTTAAAAAAATCACTGCAAGAAATAAGATAATCAACTACAAGTAAAAGCCTGGAAAATATAAAAAAAAATCACGGAGCGAACTCCATGAGAAATACTGGGAAGTAGCCAGAAGAATCTCCAAAACAATCTGAGGAGAAATTCCAGGATAAATAGTGAAAAACTCTGAGAGAAATCCCAGGTGAAACGTTAAAGGCAATCCCTCGAGAACCTTTGGGAAATATATCAACTGAAACTTCTGTAGAAATCCAAGGAGAAACTCTTAAAGAAAGCCATCGGAAATTTATTGCAAAAATCACAGGAGAATCTTTGGAAGGAATTCCTGCATTACTAGTGAAAAACTTCCTTGGAGGAACTTTAATTGATTGATTGATTTAGCTATATTATAGACTTTCAGCCCTTGGCTGGTTCTCTCTTTTCTCATGTATGGTGGGCCAGAAGGGCTCACCGAAAGAAAAATACAAAGTTTCAAAAAAAAAATTACAGAGTGTTGGAATTGCTGTCAATGTTGTTATCCCGAAGGCCTCGCTGGCTCGGTTGCAGGAACTTCAAAAAATCCTAAGAATAACTCCTTCAAAAGGAATTGCGAGAGAAACTCTAACAGCAACTCCGAGGCATATGCGGTATATCCTGAGAGAAACTCTTGTGGGGATCTCGGAAAAAATCTGGTGGAAACCTATGGCGAGAACTCTGGGAGCAATACTAGCAAAACCTCTACAGAAATTCTCTATGATCCCCGTAGAAGATATCGTTCGATCAAAATTCCGGAATCCTGGAAGATTTACAAGGAAGAATCCCGGAAAAAATATTCGAATCTTGGAAAAATGTTGGTAGAAATCTGGAAGAATTTCGAAATGGAATACCAAGAAAAATAGCGTGAAAAAATACGGAAAGATTCTTGTAAAAAACGCTGGGAGGAATTTCAAGAGGGATTTCCAAGGAATTCCAGAAAGCAACCCTGACGAAATTCTGGAAAAATCGTTGTAGACGATTTTCTAGATGGAGATACACTAACGCTACATAATCGCACACTTTTTTATTCACAGCCACCATCTAGTAAACTCTGTGGACATTGTTTCTGAGTAGATCTACAAGTAATAAAATTCGCTACTTTTTATTCCTGCAACACAATAATGTTTTATTTTTTTCTATCGGTGCCAAACTTCCCTGAGTATTCCAGATTTTTCCAGGTAGTAGAATTCCTGTGAATTTTACCAAGTGAAGCCCTGCTACATTTAAAATAGTTTCAAGAAATATGTGATCGAAAATGTCCCTGGATTCGCAATGTTGTCATGTTATTCGAAAATTAACTAAACTGCATAAACTAAAAATGTCTGACACGAGACCATAGATGGATGACCCACATAACAACCAGTAGCTAATGGGATCATTTGAGGTCTTTTGATGTTAGGTGTCCGAAAATTCTACCAGCTTGAAAACCAACTAGCTGTTCTTATCAAATCTTTTAAGGAGTAACGACACAAAATGTCCAAAAATTGTTGAAAGAACTAACTCTTAAGGAAATGTATGTTAGAGATTTCCGGTTCAAACTCCTTCATGCATACATGCATACCTCTTAAAGGTGGGGGTTCAAAAGTTACCACATGTTTATTTATCTCATCATTATCATATGATCTTAAATTTGAATTTCCATTAAGGAAAAATTCTATCAGGAACAGTAAGATTGCACAACCTGATCATGAATTTGAAGATTCATCAAATCACATGTTCTATCTCAGCCACATTGTGATGATAGTGCGACACTGCCGTCCACATGGTTGGTTCAGAAGAATGTCCGGATCTATTCACAAAACCCATCTTAAAGCACGTTAATCGCGGTCAATCACACATGTGAGCCAGCAAAAAAAAGTCGAACACGAAACGGGGAATTACTCTCTCTAGGCAATAGGCAGCTGCTGATACTAGGCCCCGAGTCACATGGCGAGGGGGAATTGCGTACCACCGAAACGAACTCACCAGCAGCTGGTGCCATCATTTTCCGCGGTCACACTAAAGGTGATATTATCATCCGCATCCATGCTGGTGTCATCATAGAGGGCCGGATTGAACCAGATATTCCACGTCGCGTCAGCCTGCCCTTAGTGCTCTTAGCATAAGTCATATTCCGGGGAGCTCAGCCAGTAACGAAAATCACACTTCTCACACATCACCCGATCACATTTTCGATTGAATTTAATTGATTTTGCACTCCATTCCGGAACCAGATCGAACCGGAGTTCCGGGATTCACTTGTAAAATGCACTTTACTGCGTGGATGATGCAAATTTTCCCGTTTTCCGCACAAACCCATCACTCACTTCATCCTCCGGATCATGCAATAGATCCGCACAGAAATTTCGCCTCTTTTCTTCTTCTGCTTGCTACTCTGCTGCTACTACTGCTGTTGTTGCTATTGTAGTTGTTGTTGTTGGGTTCTTCTTCTTCCTTCCCTTCAAACCCCTTCACATGACACACAACCGGGGACAACCCGACTAATCACGTTCGGTTTCTCGCGGATTTATTGTGGATTATGAAAAATCGAACCAAAAGCACCGAAAATATGAAAATATTCTTCTCTTGCGCTGCCGATGATGAAACGTCTTCACTCGTGAAAGGAAGAGGAACCGAGCGAATAAAACACTGCTGTCGAAACACTCCGCGGAGCCTTCCGGATGCGGCTGGCTCTGAACCACACGACGTCGTCAGTCACTTCCAGGGTCTCCCAGTTCTCATCCACCACACACAGCGCGTAAAACTCACGTTCCGTGGCCAGTTCCGGATTACACACGCGAAATATCACCAGCAGATACGCACAAAATCTCCGCCAAATCTTCTAGCTCGCGCCCTCTGCTGTCGTGTCGATGAACCGCGCTTAGAAGGTGAAAAATTACGTGGAAAAACAAAAACCGTCTATGCCAAGAGGAGCGCTACCCAAGTGCCTGAGTGCTGCTGTGAGATGTACACACACGCGACGGCGGCCATTTTCTTTTTCCGAACATCAAATCGCACTCGGTCGGTCGGGGCTCTCACTTCACTGCTGCTGGCTCTGCCGCGCGCTCACTCACTCACACACTCCCCCGTCGTTCTTCTCGCTCGGCCTCGACTCGGTGACGACGACGACATCCCGATTCAACTCAACTTCTTCGCAATGTTTCCCTCCTGGCCTGGCCTGGCAGTGCTGCTGCTGCTGTGCTTTCTGCTTTCCGCCGTCCATCCACACCACGGCCGCTCGTTCACCGTTCGTCGCGTAGCAAATCGTACCGAACCTACACCAGCATGCCGTGGAGAGCAGAGAAACCAGCAAGAAGCCACAAAAAGTGAAGGGGTGCCAAACCGTTAGAATTTTATCGCCGTCAAAAATAGATCAAAACCAAAATGCACGCATTTTTATTTATACATTTTTACATTCACCACGCATTTTTATTTATATATTTTTACATTCACCAGGTTCTATATTTTTAAAATTTTGCGTGAGGAAAACATTGAGCGATTCCAACAAATGATTTAATTTAATAGGTACCAAGCGGCCCTACAAACCTTCAAATTTCACTAGAGTCCTGCACCGCAAACAGACGTAAAATCACAAAGTACAGAAATACGTCGAAATCGCGTTTAAAGGATTTAAGTGTACCTCAACGCTATCAACGGAGACTGCCCGACATAATATTATATTCTAAATATAATATAAAGCCGATTTGACCGCACGATGACAGTGTTCATCGTTTAAAAAAAAACACTAACCCACAAAGCGACACAAGCATTCAAATGCCAAAAACGGCGAACGGAAACAAAAATGACAACACGATCAAGTGATGGGACGCTAGAGCCACATGACGGGAGCATAACGACATACTCTGATATGACCGTTACAATGTTTTACACAAGACAGAGAGCAAAGTTAGACGTCTGTTTTCTATGTTATTAACACATAGAACAGACATCCAGGCTAAAACAAATTTCATTCAGAAAGCTGTGTAAGGATTTAAATACTTGGGTAAGGATGCAAATCAATACACGATGAAAACACGAGTGCCGCCAAACACCATATTACCACAGTCAGTACTACATAATTACATTAGTATGAACAACTACCCGATTGCAGCGCCACGCTATTGCCATTTGTGTTGTTGATGAAATATTCTTTTCACAAAATTCAGATTGGACTTGGATGTCTGTTCTCTGGGTTATTAACTAGCATAAATTCACAACTTCCAATTAGCTGTAATTATGCACAACTCCAATACTTTTCTATCAGAAGAGTAAAAACCGCCAGGCAACACTGCTCTAGTGTAGGCCATCCAGCCAGCGAACAGCGAGCATCTGAACAAGTTCACCGTTTCACCGATAGACGGTGCATAAGAATTGAAAACGTCTACGCCGACCGATGTTCATTGAATCGCAGCAACAGAAAAACAATCTTATTGGAAAATGTCCATCCCCATTTCACTTCAAGACACTTACCGTTACTTTTGCACCCAAGTGCCCGTTATCACTTTAGCACGTTTCCGCCCACTTTGCCGGTCCACGTTACACCGGAGCACCGTTGAACATTTTGCAGCGTAGCCACTTTCAATGCGAAATGGCTGACATTTTACTCCACACACAATACTCTCGGACCGAGTCGAACGAAAAACTAGAAAACATACGCACACCATTCCACACCGCCGCCGCGCCGCTGCTTTGCTCAGCTCGCACTCATGCCACGACCGACCGACCGACCGACGATCGCCGCCGCCGTCACTTTGCCCACAGCTGAACACGTGTTTGTGAATCTCTTCTTTCCACGGTGCGGCATGGCTGGCATGGCATGACTCCGCGGTGTTGGTATGGGGCGTCCATCGATTGCGTGAATGTTGATGAGGATACCAAACTGATTTGGACTGGTCGTTAATTATTGTAACCATAAATTCGTGGCAAAAAATGTCGCATAAACGTTAGTAGGTATTTTCTTATCATGAAAGCTGGAAGTTCAAAAATTTATCTTTGCTTCTCACAACAGCATATCGCGTCATCAATGGACGCCCCCATCGAAGTGTTGTCCGTTCGCTTTTACTGGCTCGCTCTGGCTAACGGTGATAATTATTGCTCTCCCGTTTCGTTGCTTGCTTTTCGTTGTCCATCGTTGTCTTCCTTCCCGCACTTGCGACCGCTACCGCTGCCTTCTTCATAATTTCGTATTATTATAATTTTTGTGAATAGAGAGAAGACTTCGGAATGAAAAAAAAAAAAAAACTAGAATGAACAAGCGCCTACAATGCATTCACCTATGAGGGAGATAGGGCTTGTTTTCTCTCGCTCCCGTTAGCGTAATTTATTGCGTTATGCATCGATTTTGTGAATGAATAAATTTTACATGGTGGGTTATCTCGCCAAAAAATGTGACCTGAGATGACCCCATTAGGTGTCTTGCAAGAATATGTCAATCATTTTTGAAAATTTCTGAGATCACGAACCTCTTTATGTTTTTCTTGGCATAACGTCCCAATTGGGACAAAGCCCGTATCTCAGCTCAGTATCGTATCCTATGAGTATTTCTGCAAATATTAACTGAGAACTTCCTCTGAAAATTACCATATTGCATGTGTATATCGCGTTCCAGGCCCGAAGGGACTTTATGCAGAAGGAATCTAGAAAATTTATAATACGAAAAATTCTTGGGCCGACCGAGAATCAAACTCGTCACCCTCAGCATGTCCATGCTGAATACCCGTGCGCTTACTGCATTGGCTATGGGTCCTTCAACCCCTTGGGGCCTGAAGTTTTCCAAGCTTTACTTACTTGATACTTGATACTTACAAAATGCCAACGTGTGCGTGGCCTTCCATAAGGCCGATTACCCTTCCTGGTTCGCTATTGTCATTCCTTCGGCAAACCAGCTACGTAACCAGCCCTCCACAGCCTGCTGTTTTATTTGCTTCACTATATGTAGTTGTGTAGTATTGGTAGCGATTGTCTCAATTGGCTAAGAATAACACTACGGATCGCCTGTTCCGGTGGTAAGAGTACACTAACAGGTGTCCCATATTCATGGTGCGATGCAGCTATATGCGTACTGTGCCTAGGAATGAATAACTAGGGGGTTTAATAAAAACCCAACCAGAGCCTGTGAAGTACCATGGCGCCCTCCACAGTATTTTGCCCTTACTGCGCTAACCGAAGCAATGGTGCATTGGATTGGACCTTGTGTTTCTTCGAGATAATCAGCTGCTTTTCTTTGGTCTCAAACTTGAGGCTAAATAAGAGCGGAACTACGTAGATGTTGTTTAAATTGTCACCTATATGGATACACAGTTTATTCTGTGTATCCAAACTGGTTTTATTGCTGCTGTTTTTTGTTGTGCTGTGAATGCGGAGTTCAATCTTGCCTATTTTGGGTTAGGATAGATTAGATCAATCTTTAGCATAAAAGAACAGCAATGATCAATCTTTGCAGACTTATGCAAAATTGTACAGCCCAAAAGGCCTTAGTCCAAAACCTTACTTTCGTAAGGGGAATTTCTATCTAGGAAACCTTCCCAGGTAACCAATAAGCACTTAAAATGGCATATGCCCCTTTACAGCAGGTCATTAAATGCTATAATCAGTTGATATGCGCCATAAGTGCTAATTAAATGCAGGTTTTGGCCCAATATACGGCTGATTAAATGCTTATCCCTCCTATCCCATTGTCAAAAAAAAACAAATATTTTCCCCTGCCAATTTTACGGCTTTCCCGTTCTCTTATACTTTTTTCTCACTCCTGTGGAACTTTTGAGACTCGGGACACGTTCTGAACGGTTGTTGTTGTTCTTTTTTGTTGATTTCAGCCTAATTAGGATTCGATCACTCAATCCTCGGGTTGACGATGGTGCTGCACAACGCTACAGGGTAAGCTATAAATGATTAGATAATGTGCGCTTGGTTTTTGATCTATTTAAGGCTTACACCAGCAGTTGCTTCGTTATGCTATGGGCTCGGCAGCGGCAGATAATAAAATCCGTCATAGGAAACCAATAATGCAATTTATTTGCCCAAGCATGTTATTCCCATTGATTTCCTTCGTTGTTACCTTTGAATGACAGTAATGCAAGTGATAGTGGCTTCTACAGCCTTGGCAGGTACATTGGAAAGTGGCAATGTGTTGTGATTTTAGCATCACTCATCTCTTGGCAGTTTTATGGCCACAAAGTAGCAGGTATGATGCTTGGTCATCAAAACTTACCGTGCATTTGAAATGCACTGCTGTCAGATTTGAGGTTGCATTTAAATGGTTAATATGGGGCAGTTTAGTCGTCGAACTGGTATGATACGGCAGTAAGCAAGTCGAATGCAGATATGAAACAGAAATACGGCTTATTCGAATGCTTATTGGTTACCTGGGTTGTGAACCTGATATTTGCTACTTTCAGTAAAACTTAAATGGCGATTTCGCGTGTCATTACGCGAGCCTGTGTGCTTGTCAACAACGCAATCGTTGTTACACTCATCTCTGAATTAACCACCAGAAATGTATGTGCTGTCACAATTGATGTACCTATCCGTTGAAAACCTCGACAGGAAATACGTCTATTGTTCGGTTTATTTACCGCATGTTGAACCGTCCTCTACGTATACATTCAAACAAGTCATCGCATACTGCTCTTCAAAAGGCCTTCCGCTAATTGTTGGCAGTGATGCTAATGCTCACCATATCATCTGGGACAGCTCAGATATTAACTTGACAGACTCCAGTTTAATGGAGTACTTAAGTAGTACAGATCTTAGCAACCACCCAACCTTCTGTCAGCTATAAAGTGGGGGCGACGTTTATAGTAACGCCGTCACTGCACCGCCAATCTGGCAACACAAGTGAGAGAGATAACCGTAACGAACATTCAGTCTGTACCCGAGATACGAACAAATAAAGACGTGTGCAAAAGTAGTCGGTCCCGCGTGTTAAGTTTTTCCTTGTATCACCGAAACGCATTGTCCGGAGGATTCCGGTATTCCGCTGGCCTGTTGGGAGTCCGTGTCTGTCGGTCGGTCCACTCTGTTGTCCCACAGGTTATGGGCCCAGAGATTGTGTGCAGGAAAAAGTGTTTTGCGGGACGAAAAGTGCTTTTGGAAGCCATTAGTGCGCGAAAAGTTTTCGGCGCGGCGGCGGCGTTGGTTTCGTTCGGCACAGTTCATTCGGCGGTGGCATTTGACTCGAGCTGCGGAGCAGCGCACGGCTGTGATAGTGTGCGTGTGTTTGGGAGGTGACTCGAGGGCGCGTTTCGATTGCTGGTGTGTTCGGGGCCGGGAGAAATTTCTAGCGAAGCAGGTGGAAAGGGCCTGAGTGTTTTCGTTCTCGTCGCGAGTGTCGATCGGAGAAGAAAATGAGTGAGAAATTCCTGTTTGCTCGGTTAAACAACCACAATTTTGCCGTGTGGAAAACGCGCATGGAAATGTACTTAAAGCGCGAAGAACTGTGGAAAGTGATTAGAGACGCAGCACCAGTGCCAGTCACCGATGACTGGACGAAGAGCGATGAAAAGGCGCTGGCGATGATTGTTCTCGCCGTCGAGGACAGCCAGCTGAATCTAGTGCGCGGTGCGACGTCGGCAGAAGAAGCGTGGAACAAACTGCGAGTTTTCCACGAGAAATCATCGATGACGTCACGGGTAGCCTTGCTTCGTCGCATATGCAGCTTGAATATGGCCGAAGGGGGTGATATCGAGAAGCATTTATACGAGCTGGAGGAGCTTTTCGATAAGCTGGCCTGTGCCGGTCAGCAAATGGAGATGCCGCTCAAAATCGCCATGATCTACCGCAGCTTGCCAGAGTCTTACGGCAGTCTGGTTACCGCTCTGGAGGGCAGACCGGATGCCGATCAGACAATGGAGCTGGTAAAGCAGAAGTTGATAGATGAGCATCAGCGGCGTCAAGAGCGTTCGGGTGACACCAGTGAAAACGCGATGAAAATGAACAACAAGAAGAAGAGTGAGCGCGTGTGTTTTCAGTGCGGCAAACCGGGACATTTTCGCCGAAATTGTCCGCAGCAGCCGAAGAGCGGCCCGAGCGGTAGTGATGTGAAGCGCGATGCGAAACCAAAGTTCGGTGGTGCGAAGGCGAAGCAGGCCGAAGAAAGTGATTCGGCTATCTGTTTTGTGGCTGGAACGAGTTGTAGTGGACCTTGGATTGTCGATAGTGGCTGTTCCAGTCACATGACGAACGATAAGTCGTTCTTCGACAAACTTGACACGAGTGTGAAAGTGAAAGTCGTCCTTGCTGACGGGTCGGAGACGATGTCCGGTGGAATTGGAGAAGGCACAGTGAAATGTGTGAACGGTGAGAACTGTATGGTGGACATTCCGTTCAAGGACGTTCTATACGTGCCCTCACTGGACAGTGGACTCATATCAGTGAGAAAACTCGTGAAGAGAGGACTAAAAGTGGAATTCAGTGGTTCGCGGTGTGACATCTTGTCAGCTCAAGGTAAAGTGGTGGCTGTTGCGGAACCCCGCGGCAATCTGTTCGCATTGAAGGTTGCAGAGGAAGCTCGGCTGGGCAAGGAGGCTCGGCACCTGCGGAATTGCCAGCACACCTGGCATCGCCGGCTTGGCCATCGGGACCCGGCGGCTTTGGATGAGATCCAGAGGAAGGAGCTGTCCAAGGACTTCAAGATTCAGGATTGCGGGATCCGGCAGGTTTGTCAACCTTGCCTTGAAGGTAAATCATGTAGAATTCCATTTCCTAAAATCGCGGCCAATCGGACCCAACGTGTTCTCGACGTTATACATACGGATGTATGCGGCCCAATGGCACACGTGACGCCAGGGGGTGCCCGCTATTTAATGACAATCATTGATGATTATAGCAGATATACTGTCTTGTGTCTGTTAAAGCGAAAGAGCGATGTAGCTGATTGTATTAAGAGATATGTCGCGCACGTCAAGAACATGTTTGGTCGGGCTCCATGTGTAATTAGATCTGATGGCGGGGGCGAGTACACCGGTCATGAACTGAAGCGGTATTATGAGCAGGAGGGTATTCAGGCCCAGTTCACCACGGCCTACTCCCCCCAGCAGAACGGAGTGGCCGAGCGTAAGAATCGCTCGCTCCAAGAAATGGCCACCTGTATGCTTCTTGATGCAGGTCTTGACAAGAAATACTGGGGGGAGGCGGTGGCCACGGCAGCGTACTTGCAAAATAGATTGCCATCCCGTGCTGTGGATAGCACGCCTTACGAAAGGTGGTTCGGCAGGAAACCGTCGCTGTCACACCTAAAGATTTTCGGTTGCCCTGCATTTGTTCACATCCCCGATGTTAAACGGTCGAAGCTGGATAGCAAAGCGAAGAAGTTGCTTTTCGTGGGTTATTGCAGCGATAGGAAAGCGTACAGGTTCTTGAACACGGACACAAACGAGATCACCATAAGTCGCGATGCTCGGTTTGTTGAGCTTCAGGAGGAGATACCTGCGCCGGTCGGTCAGCAAGCGACTGAAGATCAGCATTTCGTTGAGGTAGATGGCTCATCCAGAAAATCGAAGGAACATGCAGAAGCAGGTAATCCAGGGCAGCCCCAGGACCAGGAAGATTCTGAGGAAGAAGCTTACTTCGACTGGGATGATGAACAGGACCAGCCCGACCAAACGAAAGCGACAGGACCAGATCAGAAGCGGAGCACCCGAGGCGTGTTGCCAAAGCGATTGGAGGACTACGTCGTCAACGCGGCGATGCTGGCACAGGAGGAGCCAGCGACCTACGAGGAAGCAGTGTCCGGATCCGAACAGAGCTTGTGGAAAGAGGCGATGATGGAGGAATATCAGTCGCTGATGAAAAACCGAACGTGGAAGCTTGTGGAACTACCCGCTGGACGTACACCAATCAGCTGTAAGTGGGTGTATAAGAAGAAGCACGACAGCGCCGGCAATATTTCCAGATTCAAAGCCCGGCTAGTCGCAAGGGGCTTTTCTCAGAGGTTCGGAGTAGATTATGATGCCGTCTTCGCTCCGGTGGCGACTCAGACAACTTTGAGGATTCTCTTGACGGTCGCCGGTCAAAGGAAGATGCATGTGCACCACCTCAACGTAAAGAGTGCTTACCTCCACGGGAAGCTTAAGGAGGAGGTGTATATGCAACAGCCAAAAGGATTCGTCGTTCGTGGAAGGGAGAGGTTCGTGTGCCGGCTCGAGCGGAGCCTGTACGGCCTCAAGCAGGCCGCACGCGTGTGGAACGAGACGATCAGTACAATGCTACAAGAACTCGGTTTCACTCAATCGGTAGCAGATCCATGCCTTTATGTGAAGAAGTTGGCCAACGGTGGTGTCATCTACCTTCTCATTTACGTCGATGACATGATTGTGGCGAGTACGGCTCCGGAGGAGATTCAGAATGTCGAAGGAGAGCTGCGGAAGAAGATTTCATTGACGTCACTTGGTGAAGTTAACCAATTTCTAGGTGTGAGAGTGACACGAGACGAAGAAGGATGTTTCAGCCTGGATCAGAACGTGTTCATCAAGGTTGTTGCGCAACGGTTCGGCTTACAGGACGCCAAAGGTTCGAGTATCCCTCTCGATCCTGGATATTACCGCAGCCGGGAGAACAGCCAGCCTCTGGAATCGAACGAGCTCTACCACAGCCTGGTGGGAGCCCTTCTTTATATAGCGGTGAATACACGGCCGGACATAGCCGCAAGCGTGTCCATCTTAAGCAGGCAGATCAGCAGTCCCACAGAGACCGACTGGGTCGAACTCAAACGGGTCGTACGATATTTGTTGAAGACCGCTAACTACAAGTTGAAGTTGTCGGCCACGAGGGATGAGCAGCTAAATCTCGTCGGGTATTGCGACGCGGATTGGAGTGGGGACCCATCGGACCGGAAATCGAATTCCGGCTTTCTATTTCAACTGGGGAAGGCTACAGTTTGCTGGGCGAGCCGGAAACAAACCAGCGTCTCCTTGTCCAGCATGGAGGCCGAATATATGGCTCTATCGGAAGCGTGCCGTGAATTGGTCTGGCTGAGACAATTACTGGACGAAGTAGGCGAGCGGCAGATGAAGCCAACTACCATTCTAGAAGACAACCGTGGTTGCATCGAGTTCGTGGAGACCGATCGGAAGTCAAGAAGGTCGAAACATATCGACACTAGGATGCACTACACCAAAGACCTGGTCGATAAAGGCGTGGTGGTTCTCCAATACTGCCCGTCGGAGGAGATGACCGCGGACATCTTAACAAAACCGTTAGGCGCGGTAAAGCAGCAGCGATTCGTGGAAGCGATGGGGCTGGTCAGCACCGATGGCCGGGCTGAACCGGTTCCGTGACGTCGAGGAGGAGTGTCAGCTATAAAGTGGGGGCGACGTTTATAGTAACGCCGTCACTGCACCGCCAATCTGGCAACACAAGTGAGAGAGATAACCGTAACGAACATTCAGTCTGTACCCGAGATACGAACAAATAAAGACGTGTGCAAAAGTAGTCGGTCCCGCGTGTTAAGTTTTTCCTTGTATCACCGAAACGCATTGTCCGGAGGATTCCGGTATTCCGCTGGCCTGTTGGGAGTCCGTGTCTGTCGGTCGGTCCACTCTGTTGTCCCACACCTTCATGGTATCTACCATGAATTTTCCAAGAAATTGTTAGACATAACGCTTTGCACTTACAGAATTAGTCACGAGATGACCAATTGGCATGCGTCAGATGAAGAATCTTTATCTGATCATCGCTACATTCTTTTTGAACATTTATATATTACTTCGCAAACTTTGCGTTTCAGGAGTCCCCGGTCAACCAACTGGGATCTCTTCACTGATGTGGATGCGGCCAAATTTCATGTATACTCACCATCCATTGACACTCCAAGTGATTCAGATGATGCCGTTGATACTACAACGGCTTTCATCATGGAAGCTTTTGAAGAAGCAATGCCCTCTACGGTCTGTAAAGTTCACAAGAGGAACCCCTTGGTGGAACCCTGATCAGGAAACAATGCATTGCAATGTAGAAAGAGTTGGAACAGTTGGAACAGACGACGTTCGGCTTTCAGGTCTGCTCGCAAGAAAGCTCTCCAGGCAGGAAAATCCTTTGTACGAATGTTTCCAGTTTGAGTGAAGTCAGTCGGTTAAACAATATCCTTGCTAAATCTTTCCGAGTGAACGAACTACGTTTGCCAAATGGCAATTTCACTTCCTCTGATGAGCATTTGTATGTGATAGCTGTGAATCCGATTATGGAACTTCGTATCATTTGATATGTCCAGTTTTTTTTTTGCAACTGCGTATTTGAGTACTCGGTAAACACTTATTTAGTAAAACGGTGAAACTGACTTCAGAAACCTGAATCTTCAGGATGTTCTGCTGTTGTAAAAATTTATAGGCTCCGTTTACGCTTCATGCGTTGTTACAGTGCCCTTTTCGGGGCGCTGGTTGAACCCATTGCATCTAGAGGTGTGCGCCGCCGCGCCGCGCCGCGCCGATGAGAAATCGGCGTGAATCGGCGTGCGGCTCCCCAAGCCAACAAGAATCAAAAATACTATATTTTTTAAACGGGGATAGGTAAAGGGAGGTTATACCCATGCACTGGTGGAAAAAGTTTACGGTTATGTTGTTTGAAGCCGATCCAGGAAGCATCGGCGTGTCGGAGTGGCAAACGGCGGCGGCGGCGGCGTGAAAACCGC
The DNA here is from genome assembly GCF_035046485.1 of Aedes albopictus. Taxonomy (NCBI): domain Eukaryota; kingdom Metazoa; phylum Arthropoda; class Insecta; order Diptera; family Culicidae; genus Aedes; species Aedes albopictus. The sequence continues at coordinate 226,920,954 of NC_085138.1, forward strand.
ACGCCGATCGGCGTATCCCTTCTCAGAAAGGCTACCATCATCAAAACCAAAAAATTTCTGCAGCAGCACATAGCTAGATGTCCATTTGTTGCAATCCAATCATTAGAAAGTAGTTTACTTTGTTCATAATTGTTTGAGAAGCCCCACGCCGATGCACGCCGATTTTACGCCGAATATTCGGCGCACACGTCTAATTGCATCGTAGTACGCTCATGCGTTAGTACCCTCTTCCAGGGTATCTTTTCCTATTTTCCTGCCTGTCTCCTTCCCCTTCCTAATCACTATCCCTTCCCAACATACATTATTACTGTACAACAGATGAATAAGCCGCTCTTGAGCTTGATTTTGAAAGTTTTGGCTGAATAAGCTGTTATTCAGCTGTAATCGCATTTTGTACTGGGCGGAGCTGTCAAGCAGTTGCCCAGCTGTCAAAAGATGATTTCAAAAAATCACTTTGAAGTTGATTTCAGGTATCAAAATGAAGTTCTAAAAATCTGAAAAAAAACCTAATTGGGTTTTTTAGGGCTATCCAGATTATTGCATAATCGGAATCTCCTTCCAAAAATTAGTCGAAATCCAAAATTTCATAATTTTTGGTGCCCGGGAACTATTTTTATAATGCATTTAAAGTTTGTATGTGGATTTTTTTTTTGATCGGGGCGAACTGTCACTTTATCGATTTTGAACTGTCATTCTTTCCACGGAAATTAACCGACGGTACATATTGCAAGAAGACGTGGAAAACCGCTATAGAATGGCATGGCAAAAAATAAGGCCAGCAATTGAATTTTTTTTTATTAAAAAAAAGTTTCTGAATTTTCTGCTCTTCTGCTATTCTGCTATTATCAACGCATCCCCTGGCTTTCGCCCATCTGCGTTGTCTTTTCACTTGGCAATACGTCTACCAATTGATGTTTATGGGCTTGCCGGACCAAGTCATGTAGCTAAGCCAAACACCCCACCTACTACTCTTGGGTAGGCACCATTGTCCCGCCCACTGGTCTTTTACAGCTAGTTGTAGGTGCATGTGTGCGTGTAAGTATTGGTGTATGTGTGTTAGTGTTGGTGTATTGTATGCGCCAACTCGTTCTAATCCACTCTGATTGCTAACACCCTATTGAACCATTACCCTTAAATCTGGCAATCTATGAAATAGAATGAGTTAAGCGCCTGTACATAACAGTCAGTTAAATCAAACAAGGAATACTAGTATTAAAGCGAAGATACAACGAAGCAACGCCCCGAATCTCGAGAGCACAAACCCCAAGAACCAAATGACAGGCAGCGCCGACAAGTCAATCAACTGGCCACCACCAGTGATTAACCAATCGAGCAAACCCTCCAGCACAAACCGCCATCAGCTCTCCCGACCTGCGCCCAAAAAATCCGAGGCACAGCCCAGCCATAGCTTCATCTTAAAACCAAAATCTAGATTGCAGAGCACAATACTTCCTAAGTAACCGCGCAGCTCGGGCCGCAAATCCCACACAACACGTCACAAATAAGCCAAACACTACCCCGTCCGTACAACCGAAACCGATCTAGGGTAGAGAAGGGTCTCTTTCCACTCCAACCCGGACTCAACTGCACCCACAGGGTAGCGCACCCCACACACACTGCACTCATGCATCCATCACGACCCGAGCCGCATGGTCACCTGGGTTGCTTCTATCTGCATGACCTCACCCAACCCGTAACGCAGAGTTTAAATCCCTCTCTTGCATTACAAAGCAGTCCCTCCTCCCAAAGTTTGTGCGTGGAATAAATGAGATTCTAAAGCTGAAGAAATCGTCACCAACACAACCGTCAACAATGAGCACGCAATGGTGTCGGCAGAATCAATGACGACCCCCTCAGTCCCAAACCCAATTATCCTACACTACCCAAGTAACACAATGCTGAGCCGTCAATATATGCACCCCACACACGCAACCCCCACAACCCAACAGTATGGTCACTTGAGTATCCCTGGGATTTTGATTACATGATGGTCAGGGATCACAGCCATCAAAACGTTCCACACTTTACCAGGGCTTGCGACCTGTAACCATCATGATTTCCGCTATGAGAAACCATGATGAAGTTTCTGAATTTTATAATTTATCCTAGTGCACACTTATTTTTTTTTCGCTGAATCTCGGCAATTTTGCTTGTTTTTACCGAGATTGGCTCCATCAGGCAGGGTTCAGCAAATTAGTTTTTCAACAAGGTCGCAGCAAACAAACGTCATTTTTTACCGATATTCAGTAAAAATATATTTGCTGATCCATGGCAGTGCCGGCATTTGGAGTCAGTTTGGCTTTATTCTTCTTCTTCTTCTTTGTGGCTCTACGTCCCCACTGGGACTTGGCCTGCCTCGCTTCAACTTAGTGTTCTTTGAGCACTTCCACAGTTATTAATTGTAGGGCTTTCTTTGCCTTTAGGGCCCGTATAGCCGAGGCGGTAAACGCACGGGTATTCAGCATGACCATGCTGAGGGTGACGGGTTCGATTCCCGGTCGGTCCAGGATCTTTTCGTAAAGGAAATTTCCTTGACTTCCTTGGGCATAGAGTATCTTCGTGCCTGCCACACGATATACGCATGCAAAATGGTCATTGGCAGAGGAAGCTCTCAGTTAATAACTGTGGAAGTGCTCATAGAACACTAAGCTGAGAAGCAGGCTTTGTCCCAATGAGGACGTTACGCCAAGAAGAGAGAGAGAGGCTTTCTTTGCCTGCCATTGCATGAATTTGTATATTGGGAGGCAAGGACAATGATACACTATGCCCAGGGAGTCGAGAAAATTTTCCCGACCGGAACGGGAATCGAACCCGCCGCCTCCGGATTGGCGATCCATAGCCTTAACCACTAGGCTAACTGGAGACCCCTTGGCTTTCTATTCAGCAGAATTGTTACTTGTTCGGTGGCTTAGTTGGTTAAAGCGCCAGTCTAGCGAATAGTCGTGGGTTTCAACCCAATCAGAAAGCGTTTTTTTTTTCACAAAATTTAATTTCATCTCTCAATTCGTCAATTAGAGTGCCTGTACCAGTTATCACACTACCTAAGAAAAACTATTTCTACAAAAAAAAAGAAGAAGACCGACGAATGTTGCCGATATGTCAAATGATTGATTTGTTTACACACTTTACAGGAACCTAAACCACCTTTAAGGACAAACTTCTTGAACTCCCGCTTTAACAGTGCATCAGAACTTCAGACGCACAAATCTCAAGAAGCAAGCTTCGAACAACAGTGCATTTTATTATTCTGGTCTTGCTCACTTGTAATAAGATTAAAATATGAAGCTCAGGTGCGCTGGTTTTGTTTACGAAGAGATTTGTGCCCTCAAAATCGTGAGTAGGTGCCAAAGTCGGTCATTGTGGCGGCCATTTTGGGATTCTAACAAGTCTGTCCTTAAGTATCTAGGACGGCGTGTGCCAATGATAGGAACCCTGTACCCATAGGCGCCATTTTGTGACGTAGTTGGGGGGGCGAAGCTCTCCAAAATTGGTCAAAATTCAACTTTTTTTAGCTCAATGCACTAGTTTTCATGTAAATATGCCTAAGCTAGATGAACTGCGTCGAAATTTTACAAATTTGGTTGATTTTGAGAGGCCTCGCCCCCCCAACTACGTCACAAGTTGGCGCGTATGCCTGTACCAGTTATGAATACATATTTTATTTCGGTTCCACTTCGCACCTTTTACATGCATTTCTTATGGGATTAGCCATAACTGGTACACTATGGCCCAATAGGGTGCAAGGAAATGATTTGTTTTTATATTAATTTGAGCATATTATGAAGTTTTAATGAGTGCAATCATCATTTGTGAACATGATCTATTGTTCACAATTTTTCTTCTTGTTAATTTGCATCATTAAAAGTTGAAAATCAACTAAGGTACACCGGGACAAGTTGAAACAGGTGGAGCAAGATGAAACAGCGGGTTAACTTGATGTTATCCAAAGATGGTGAACAGCTTGAATGCCATTACACATAGTTTTTGATTCAAACAATCTTTTGATGAAAGAAAAATTTCCAAATTGTATTGAAATCTATTTCAAAACTTCGCGTTTCAACTTGTCCCGGTGTACCTTATGACGAATTTGGGATACTATAGCCATAACAGGTAAACTGAGCCAAGCAACATTTCGTGCCTTCTAAATATCAAGTTTTTCCAGTATTTTTAAGACATACCGTAAACCGGGGTCAAATTGATCTCCGGGTCGAAATTGATCAAACGTTTTTCTGTTAGATAAAGCATACTTGGGATAGATTCCTTGCAAAAAACGTTTAGTATCGGATTCGAACAGCACGACACTTAAAAGGAAACCATTTAAAGTATGTTCTATCCAACAGAAAAACATCTGATCAATTTCGACCCAGAGATCAATTTGACCCCGGTTCACGGTATCAGCCAATGTGGTAAATGCCAGTAAAGGGAAATGTACACCGTGTCCAATAAGCTCTCATACAATATCAAATTGAATTCATTTCACATCTGTAATTATCCGAATAAAAAATACAGTAGAAAAACCGAACGTTGTATTGTAACAGTACTATTTAGAACCATATTTTTTACAATAGACACCACTGTAAAAATAAAAATACAAAAACAATAAGATTTAATGTAGACACCATATCGTGAATTGTAAATAAGATTTTTACAATATATTATACAGGTTGTTAAGTATCGTAACAATATAAAAAAAAAATTCTCCATATTTATTTTTTTCTAAAACCATACATTTTATTGTTAATGAATTGTTCTAAATACTGATACGTGGGTTTAAATATACCGTACATTGTATGGCACATGAATGGTTTCAAACAATCAAATGTACCGTAAATAAATTGTTTTTAATTGTAATTTCACTACTGGTCATACATTTAATCAAATGGTTTTGGAATGGTTCTCTTTTGTTATGTTGTATTGTTTTACATTACATAAACCATTTAATGTTATATTATCTTGTCATTTTCCTCCTGTTAATGGCATCTTAGGCTTGGCCGTCCATATACCACGTGGACAGAAAATTTATGGTTTTTGACCCCCTCCCCCCTCCCCGTGGACAAGCGTGGACTTTTCATTGACCCCTACCCCCCTCACCCAATGTCCACGTGGACATCCGAAAAAAAGTTTTTTTTTCATATTTCTAAAATAAATGGAAACGTGATTTTGAATTTTTTTTTTCAACATTGTTTTTTTTCTTCGTAACAATATGTTTTTCCTATAATTTAAACTTTATAAAATACAAATATTCTATAGCTTTACATATAATACAAACAAGTAGCACAAGTTTTCAACATTGTTTTTAATTCAGCACAAACATTAGTGAGAGTGTGGGTTCGATTCCCGCTCCAGTTGGTGAACAATTTTCGTCAAACGGAAAATTCTTCACTGGATGTGTTACGTGCTATGTCCATCGTGTAATGTTAGTGATTGTTCAATGTTCAGTCTATACAGCCTCTGGTTGAAGATGGTGTTTTTAGAATGTTTGTTCAATGTATGATTGTCTGATTGTTTTGTTGAGATAAGGTAATTTTAAATCATAGATTTTTGTTGAGATAAGATTATATTTCTTAGATTCTTACAAAAAACAAGATTTACCGCATCTAAATTGTATTGCTGGGGTTTGGACTTTAATATCCCTTAGAAACATCTTAAATTTTAAAGGAACCTATAAAAAAGAGTTGTTGATATAAGCCTGCAAATCCCTACATGTATTTTGAAACTTTGAAGTAGTTTAAAAATTGGATACTTCGGAAACTTTGGAAACTTCGAGAAATCCATACAGCACTTAAATGAAAATTTTCTGACTGAAACACCAACATTTGCATGGTCTACAGTCCATTTTAAATCTCCAAATATTCCGCGATGAAGGAAACTAAGTAATTAGAAACTATGAAATATGTATAAAACAATTTAGTCTTTGAATCAATACCATGGTTTTTTTCCTTGAAGAAGTAACTTACAACTAAAAGACAATGTATAATAAAATAAAATGTATGAAAGAACTGTTAAAAAGAATCTCATCAATAATGCGATATAATTTGTTTCGTTTGTAGATTACATACATTTATTTGTTCAACATCATTAAGACAAGACATAATCAACAATAGTACGCCACAATACTCGGTTCGTGGCTGCCGCTCTCCATCCTCGATCGCGCCCGATGCTCGCCAAGTCACGCTCCACCTGGTCCGCCCATCGTGCTCTCTGCGCTCCACGCCTTCTTGTGCCTACCGGATCAGTTGCAAACACCAGCTTTGCAGGGTTGTTGTCCGGCATTCTTGCAACATGCCCTGCCCAACGTATCCTTCCGGCTTTAGCCACCTTCTGGATGCTGGGTTCGCCGTAAAGTGCAGCGAGCTCGTGGTTCATCCTTCTCCGCCACACACCGTTCTCCTGCACACCGCCGAAGATCGTTCTTAGCACGCGTCGCTCGAAAACTCCGAGTGCTTGTAGGTCCTCCTCCAGCATGGTCCATGTCTCGTGCCCGTAGAGGATCACCGGTCTTATTAGCGTTTTGTACATGGTGCATTTGGTGCGTGGGTGAATCTTTTTCGACCGCAGTTTCTTCTGGAGCCCGTAGTAGGCTCGACTTCCGCTGATGATGCGCCTCCGAATTTCACGGCTCACGTTGTTGTCAGCCGTCAGTAAGGATCCGAGGTAGACGAATTCCTCCACCACCTCGAAAGTATCCCCGTCTATCGTAACATTACTACCCAGACGGATCCGGTCGTTTTCGGTTCCGCCTACCAGCATGTACTTTGTTTTTGAGGCATTCACCACCAGTCCGACCTTTGCTGCTTCGCGTTTCAGGCGGGTGTACAGTTCTGCCACCGTTCCAAATGTTCTAGCTATAATGTCCATGTCGTCCGCAAAGCACACAAATTGACCGGATTTTGTGAAAATCGTTCCCCGGCTGTTGAGCCCGGCTCGTCGCATCACACCTTCCAGAGCGATGTTGAAGAGTAGACATGAGAGTCCGTCACCTTGTCGCAGTCCCCGGCGAGATTCGAATGAGCTGGATAGTTCACCCGAAACCCTTACGCAGTTTTGCACACCGTCCATCGTTGCTTTAATCAGTCTAGTCAGCTTCCCAGGAAAGCCGTTTTCGTCCATGATTCTCCATAGCTCTGCGCGGTCGATACTGTCGTATGCCGCTTTGAAGTCGATGAACAGGTGATGCGTTGGGACCTGGTATTCACGGCATTTCTGGAGGATTTGCCGTACGGTAAAGATCTGGTCCGTTGTCGACCGGCCGTCGATGAAGCCGGCTTGATAACTTCCCACGAACTCATTTGTTTTAGGTGACAGACGACGGAAGATGATCTGGGATAGCACTTTGTAGGCAGCATTCAAAATAGTGATCGCCCTGAAGTTCTCACATTCCAAATGGTCGCCTTTCTTGTGAATGGGGCAGATTACCCCTTCCTTCCACTCCTCCGGTAGCTGTTCGGTTTCCCAGATCCTGACTATCAGCCGATGCAGACAGGTGGCCAACTTTTCTGGGCCCATCTTGATGAGTTCAGCTGCGATACCATCCTTACCAGCTGCTTTGTTGGTTTTGAGCCGGTGAATGGCATCCTTAACTTCCCTCAGCGTGGGAGTTGGTTCATTTCCGTCCTCCGCTGCACTGGCGTCGTCGTTCCTTCCGTTGCCGTGGGATCCCGTGCCTACGTTCTCCACGCCATTCAGGTGCTGATCGAAGTGCTGCTTCCACCTTTCGATCACCTCACGTCCGTCCGTCAAGAGGCCTCCGTCTTTATCCCTGCATATTTCGGCTCGCGGCACGAAGCCGTTGCGGGATGCGTTGAGCTTCTGATAGAACTTCCGTGTTTCTTGGGAACGGCACAGCAGTTCCATTTCTTCACACTCCGCTTCTTCCAGGCGGCGCTTTTTCTCCCGAAAGAGGCGGGTCTGCTGTTTCCGCTTCTGTTTGTAGATTATTGTTTCTTAATTTAAATGTCAATGTTGTCCACGTGGACATTTAACGAACCCCCATCCCCCTCTCCGTGGTCAAGCGTGGACTTTTCGCTAACCCCCTCCCCCTCCAAGCTGTCCACGTGGTATATGGACAGCCCCTTACTAGATTTATTAGAATTGGCTTTGGGAATTCTCCAGGGCGTTTTGGATAACCCTTCATATATAGGATCGCCTGTCTCTGATTGCATTAACAGTTGAAGCTTAGGCTCCCATGCCCCACCTGCCAGATAACCGGGTTTTGCAAACTAAGCATTTTTTGTGGCAACACTTTGAGCGGCATCATGGAACTATGCCGAGCGCGCTAAGTGTTATTAGACCACTAATGTAGTTGCATGAAGTGGGTGACGAGGTACATAAGTATCATTACAGCGTGCTTAACCATTATTGCAATATTGAGGCTAAAATTTGACTAAAGTTTGAAATACATAACAACACATGAGAAAACTGTCAAGTTCGATTCAAATATAAGTTAGGTTAAAAAGCAAACCCGCAGATGAACCTATATTAGAAGTAATTTCAGTGTTCAGTTCAGTCATATGTTAAAGATGGCTCTACGTCTACGTCAAAGATAAAGTTTGTCAATCGCATTTGATTCGATTGTGAATCGATTCACAAGAGAGAAGAGGAGAAAACTCCCCTAAATGCAAATACAGAAAGAATAGTGTTGAACTCATCCACTGATTTACAGTAATCTGATCTGCGTCTTTCCGGGTTGACCTACATTCGTGTTTCTCTCATCTTACTCTACATACCTAGTCCGCCATATCTCTTGTATCTGCAGTTCTAGGGACATCTGGTTTACCACTGATTTAAACATTTTAGTGACTTTAAATTGATGTTTCAACTTTTTCACTTTTTTCTCTTTCCTTTACTTTGCCTCAAAAAGTCACAAACATCAACAAAACAAGGCACAGGAAAGATCTTAAACTTAATAAATAATTAAAAATGAACAGAAAAATAATGTTTCGGATAAGTGAATGGTTCAAACGTAAGAAAAACAGTATAATATATTGTTACATAAAAATCTAATGTAAATGTATAGTAGCTACAATGTGCAAAGCTTTTAGCGAACCATTTCATTACAATACACTTTATTGTAGCTGGTACACTATATGATGCAGGAATGGTTTTCACAAAATACTCTATGGTTAGTTTTTATCCGGGTAGGATTTTCAAAGTACATGTATTTATTGAAAGGCCAACTAACACTGACCAAATGCAGTATATGTTTTGGGATGAACTGTCCTTTATCCTTCTCTGCTAATCGCTTATGTATCGTAAGTCCATTTCAGCTGGCACGCACGCCATTTCTTTGGCATTTCGTCACATTTTAACGAGTTATGGTTTAAAGTTGAAATAAATTAGGTTCCTGTTCTCACCATTGCTAGTAGTAACTATGACCAGAAGAGAAAAAATATGAGACTTTGTGAAAAAGTGAATTAAGTAAACAAAAATGTCCATTTACCTGTTTAAATGAGATTTGTTGTGTTAAAGACGCATGGCTGTATCTTATATTGTTGATTCACAACATTCTCACTTCTAAAACGTACTTTTATCCCTATTATGATAAATGTTGTCCAAAATTTACGTTATATGGTGTTTATCTTTAATATAACGAACATTTTCAAGAAAACCAGCTCAAGTTGAGCTTACAAGCAAATTTCTTACCATATCATCACCAAAATTGTATTGTTTTAGGCTTGTTTTATACATTTGGTACAATACTTGGGATAAAAACTCAAAATTCAACCTTATGGACTTTAAGCTACCGTAGAATGAAAAACATTTCGAACATTTTTCTTGCGTGCCGGAGCAAACGGATTCCTGAAGACAGAAGTGTACTGTTAGGCTTTTAAAAACAAATAGAAAATAACGTTATTCTAAACCGTATGCTTTATTTAATCAGTATTATGTGGCCCTCCTATACATGCATTCATTTTTAAAATATGAATCACAGATGTGAAATAAAATTATATTTTCTAAATTTGTATTTTGAATGAGAACTTATTGGGCACGGTGTACATCATTGAGTAATATGTTCTGTTGTATGAAATTATAAAATGCCTTAAATTCAAATAACAACAAACGAGTGACTCTCTATGAATGCCAAAATGCTTCATGTCATGCTAAAAATGTAAATATGCACTCAGGACACACGGTTGTTTACATTTACAAACTACAGCATATTCCCAAAACGAGGCTTACAGCCCCAAGACTAACTTCAAACCCTTGTCAACCATCAGTCCACTAGCTTTGGTCTGTTACCACGAAGGACATCGGTGACCACGACCGCACCACCAGCCAGGCTAGGGCCAGCTCTTAGAAAAAACAACGAAAGAGCTTGAAAGCTGTTGGTCGATATAGGGAAAAAAAGGAATTTCCTGCTGTCCTGTCAGCAACAGAAGAATGGCATTCTTGCTAAATTCCTAATGGAGAGTATGCCATCATATATGTTGGAAAAGAAATCCTGGGACAGTGAAAATAAAAATAAATGTTCCTGCTCGCACTTACATTATGTACTCGTAGCCGGGGAAAGAGAACGGCTGCCAGCCAAGGGAAAAGGCAGAAAAAAACATAAATCCTTATATAATGTACTAATGTCCTTGGAAGTCCGCTTGTTAGATCCGGGTGTGCAGAATAATAATAATACCATTAAAAACAGCAGGGATAGCACAGGCACAGGCACCAGCCAGCCAGCATGCATAGCATTTGAAATTTTTGCCCTCGATGCACCTGTTCCCGCTTCAACGTGCCATTTATCCTTTATTTTCACCGTTGATTGAGAAATGGAATAAGTTTCGTCCTTCGGCGACGGTGGTGCTGGCTGGGCTGGTTGATAATGGTTTCCCGTCGAAAGTCTATAATCTCTGCTTCCTGTACCCCACCCCTCGATGTTCTCCACCTCGTTCATCGTTGCCTCGTGACTTCCTGGTGGCGAGATAGGGCCTGTTACTGGGCACTGGGAAGGAAGTACGTTGTATATAGTCGATGATAAGCAGACAATATAAGCGCGGAAGCAGAACCGGGCTGAACGACTGGGCGCATGATGAAGGGATGGGAAAACAGCTCGACCCATCGCAACGGGAAAGATAGTTTGGAAAAGGGGTCCTGGTTGTAGGGCAACTATTGCGCAATACATGTGAGGCGTTGCAACGGAAGAAGTATGGGGTCGAGCTCTTTGTACTGCTTCCAGAATGTGATGCCATTTTTTCTAACTGGATTTGTGCGGAATTCATTTTCAAGGCAGAGAAGATTCATGAGATCTAGACACTAAGGAAATCTACATTTTATCATTTGACCCACGTGGCAGCTGTGGACAGACAGGCAAGCTTATAATATTTTATATGACATGTATGACCTTCCCTTTAGCTGTTCCGAGAAGCTTTTAGGTTGATAAAATCAACATTAACATGAAGGATTTCGGAGAATATTGTTTTTAGCTCGAACACTGCGACGTTGTAATACTATAACACTAGACTTCAAGTCTCAATTACAGCTCAAAACTTCAAGTAACTCTCAAACCAAATAGTAGCATTAGGGACAAATTAATCTGAAAATGGTACTCGTTGCTTACTAATTCACAATGAACACCGAGTAGCATTTTGAAACCAATTCGCTTGATGGGTCTTTAGATTTGTACTCAAGCAAACGCGAGGCAAAACGCATTGTTGGCAAAGTGAACGCTGGCGACCTTTACCTTAAAATTACCCTTTGTGCGATTCAGGGTTATTTACGCTTTTGTAGTCATTTGCATTTATTTTCTTCTCCATGGCGAAGCATACCTTTTGGGCCTCGCAGCTTAGTGCTCTATATACACTTCCACAATTAAGTTTCCTCTGTCAATGACCATATTTTGCGTTTGTATATCGTGTGCCAGGCACGAAGATATTCTACGCCAAAGCTAGTCAAGAATATTTCCATTACGAAAATATCGCGGATTCGAACCCCCCAAGTAACCAAAAGTTCAAATAAAAGGGTACTTTATAAGCTAAGCAGCTTGTTCAAGGTTGCTCGTTAGCCTTTTAAGCAGCTTCATTTTTAAGTAATTTTGGAACTTGAAAGTTCACATAAGCACGCTGGATAGCCTTCTAAGCAGCTTCTGACAGAACATTGACAAAATTCATGCAGAAACAAAAATGTGTTTTCAGAATCACAACTCTGTTGGTGGGTTTGTGATTCATGTCTGGAAATTGTTTTTGATAATTATATTTTCACACATGTCGCTGCCATGTAGATTTGAACTGGATCCTCCTGCGTGATAGCCTGCCGACTTACCGCTGCTCTGCTCAAGACACTTGGCAAAGTAAAGCTAACTTCACTACTGTACAAATGTGCAAAACTAGCTGCCGACAGAAAATCGATTCAAGTCAGACTTTACCTGCTGTGCACTTAATCGCAACCGTAGTACTGTGGTAGAGCGTAGGGCTCTCACGCAGCGACTATCGGTTCGAATCCCATGGGCGGCAATTTTTTTTTTGCTGTAGCCTAAAATTCATTGATTTGATAAATTCATATTTGTCTTTTATCCGTCTATGCTTAAACAGTTGTTTTCTGTAAAAGGAATAAATTTAACCCCATTGAAACACAATGCTACTGAACTGAACTTCTATGAACTTGAAAGTTCCGACAAAGTTCCGAGTAGCATCTTAAGCAGCTTTAAAGTTCCGCGTAGTTCAGATAAAGTTTCGAATGGAACTTTCTGGCTGCTTAAGAGGCTAACAATGAGCCTTTCCGGAACTTGTGACCGAAGTTCCAGCAAGGCTCATCGTTAGCCTCTTAAGCAGCCAGAAAGTTCCATTTGAAACTTTATCTGAACTTCGCGGAACTTGAAAGTGCATTTTATCATGGGAAGCGGAACTTTTGGTTACTTGGGCCGCCACCATCGGCATTGGGCTGCAAAACGGTGAGTCGATAAGGAGAGCGTCCAACATAGCTCTGGTCCTCACAAGTTCCTACCTCATGCTTCCACGGGTCAAGCGATGACAAAGACCGCCAGCTAAAAGTTGTGTGCTTAGCTGGTAGTGCCCGAGCGTCTGTTCACCAAGGAGGTGCGGCTCATACAGCGTCTGTTCTGGCATCCAGCGGCTGAGTAAGAAACGCTGCACCACGCCCCGCTAGATCCAAGGTGGTAGCCCTATCAGCGTGGTCGTCCCAGTGTTGGTTGGGACGTTTAACAGAACTGATACGATGGCCCTCCGGCGAGACAGCAGTGTTGGCGTAGGCCCAATAAGCCACCTGTAAAAATCCCCATTGCGAATAACATAGGATAAAATACGACTCGATACAATCGGCAAAGACCCACGCGACGAAATAAGGACTACGATTGGAAACTTGGTACATGGAATTGCAAGTCACTAGGTTTCGCAGGGCCCATATAGCCGAGGCGGTAAACGCACGGGTATTCAGCATGACCATGCTGAGGGTGACGGGTTCGATTCCCGGTCAGTCCAGGATCTTTTCGTAAAGGAAATTTCCTTGACATCCTTGGGCATAGAGTATCTTCGTGCCTGCCACACGATATACACATGCAAAATGGTCAATGGCAGAGGAAGCTCTCAGTTAAAAACTGTGGAAGTGCTTATTGAACACTAAGCTGAGAAGCAGGCTTTGTCCCAGTGAGGACGTTACGCCAAGAAGAGGAGAGGAGGTTTCGCAGGATGTGACAGGTTAATCTACGACGAACTACATCCCCGCAACTTCGACATCGTGGCGTTGCAGGAGCTTTGTTGGAAAGGACAGAAAGTGTGGAAAAGCGGGCATCGAGCGGCTATATTCTACCAAAGCTGTGGCACCACCAATGAACTGGGAACAGGATTTATAGTGTTTTACAGCCTTCCGTGGTATGGTAGTCCGAAGCACCTTCTTCCCCCGCAAAGATATCCACAAAGCCACCTGGAGATCACCCGACCATCAAACAGAAAACCAAATCGACCACGTTCTAATCGACGGCAAATTCTTCTCGGATATAACCAATGTCCGCACATACCGCAGTGCGAATATAGATTCGAATCACTACTTAGTCGCTGTATGCATGCGCTCAAAACTTTCGAAAGTTATCACCACGCGTTGAAGTCGAACGCCGCGGCTCAACATCGAGCAGCTACGTAACGTAGAAGTGGCTCAAGACTACGCGCAGCAGTTAGCAGTGGCCTTACCAACGGAAGAGCAGCTTGGCGAAGAGACGGCATCCCACTTGTCTTCCCCCGTACATATCCTTTCAACAATATTGTCTGGAGTGATATCTCTACCGCATACCTCCTACATACTCGACTTTTGCTCCACGAAGCGTGGGCATTCAAAGAGCACATAGTCCGCGGTCTCGTCGCAGTCTGCACACTCCGGACATGTAGGACATGCAGCCCATGGTCTGATATCGTGGCGTGAGAACAGCGTTTCCACGATCCTCTGCAGCGTCACGGGTGAGCGTTCCGGGGGTGCAGACGCTCACCTCGTTTTGGCCATGACTACTCTGTACGCATCGCCCCAGGGTGTCGTGTTGGCTGCCTGGCAGAGATTTTCGAAACACGCTTGTTTTCGTGTCTTAATCTCTTTCCTCAGTACCAGTTTAGCCGCCCTATAGGCCTCACCTCTTTCCACTCTACCCTCATCGCTACGAGCTCTTTGTATCCTCCTAATCGCTTTTAGGCAGGACGCTCTGAGCTCTGCGATTTTAGGACACCACAGTATACCGGTTTCCGTCCATTTCTGGGTAGCGCACGCCTAGGCATCGCGGCATCGCACGCACGGCTCAGAGATCCGACTAAATCTTCACTGGACAGATCGTCAGTGTTAGGCTCCATAAGCAGCCTTTCAACGAATGATGCCTTATCGAAGCGCGAGGTCAGCCATGCTTTATGGCTGTCGATGACCTTCGGCTGCGTCCTCCTTTCACCATGTTCCACCCTATATCGTACCGCCAGGTGGTCACTGTGCGTGTACCCATCGTCGACCATCCAGTTTGAGCTAGGGTTTAAACCCGAGCTCCAGAAGGTCACGTCAATGATGGACTCTGCACCGTTCCTACTGTAGGCCATTTTTTTCACCTATGTTCGCGTCATCCACATTCAGCCTTGCCATGGCTTCGAGTAGAGCCCAGCCTCTCGCGTTAGTCGATCGGCTACCCAACTCAATCGCCCAGGCGTTGAAGTCTCTGCCGATGACCACGGGACCTACTAGCGCGTTTGTTAACGCATCCAGCATTGCTGAGAACTGGTCCATCGGTCACCTGGGTGGGGCAAAACAACTACAGTAATACACCCCATTGATCATCGCTATTGCGAAGCCCTCGTGCAACCTGGAAATTATTTCCTGGATCGGGAAACGACCGGTTGTACAGATCCGCCGTGAGCGAAACTTAATCGGTTTAGACGGCGACGAGCTGGTAGCGGTGCTCTCACGTGCGTGTGATGCGACCATGCCTAGGCGAGTCCACCCTAGAAATGGGAGGCCACCGGCTTACTGGTGGACCGACGCGATTGCGGACCTGCGCCGCGCCTGCCTACGGGCTAGGCGGCGGATGCAGCGAGCACGATCAGAGAAAGAGCACGATCAAGAGGAAGAGCACGAACGGCGGGTGGTGTTCGCCGCTGCAAAAGCCGCGCTTAAGACCGAGATGAGAGCAAGCAAAAAGGCCTGCTTTGAGGGTCTCTGTCAGAGTGCCAATACGAACCCGTGGGGTGACGCCTACAGGATCGTTATGGCCAAGACGAGAGGTGTGATGGCTCCTACAGAGCAATCTCCAGAGATGTTGGAGGGGATCATTGGAGGACTTTTTCCGCGTCATGATCCTAATCCTTGGCCTCCTTTCGTAGGACAGCCGGGGACTGGGGCTGGCGATGAGGAGAGGGTCACCGATGTGGAACTTGTGGGGATAGCTGAGTCCCTTAGCGTAGGTAAGGCCTCAGGTCCGGACGGAGTTCCGAACCTGGCCTTAAAAGTAGCCATTGCAGAGGCTCCCGAGATGTTCAGGTCTGCTATGCAGAAATGCCTGGACGAGGGAGTTTTCCCAGAAGCTTGGAAGAGGCAGAGCCTGGTACTATTGCCAAAGGCGGGGAAACCACCCGGAGACCCGTCGGCATATATACCAATATGCTTGATTGACACGGCGGGGAAGGTGCTCGAAAAGATCATCCTCAATAGAATGTTGCGGTTCACCGAGGGCGAAAATGGTCTTTCGAGTAATCAGTACGGCTTCCGGAAGGGGAGGTCCACCGTAGACGCTATCTTGTAGGCACAGAGAACAGACATCCAAGTCCAGTTCCGAAACTGTGTAAGGAATTTAACGGCCATTTGAAATAGGCAACATAAGTGGCAATAGCGTGGCGCTGCAATCGGTTAATTTCCCATACTAATTTTATTCACCACTTGAAATGTTTCAATTCACCACTGATTGTGGCAATATGGTGTTTGGTGGCGTTAGTGTTGTCATCGTGTATTGGTTTGCAACTTTACTCAAGTAAAGATTCAAATCCTTACACAACCATCCGAATGAAATTTGTATTAGCCTGGATGTCTGTTCTCTGTGTTGTCGGTTACAAAAACCGCCGAGAAAGCACTCGAGTCTAAGAGGAGGGGAATTCGTTTTTGCGCGGTAGTGACTCTGGATGTAAGGAATGCGTTTAATAGCGCCAGCTGTTCTGCTATTGCCGATGCGCTCTTGCGTCTGGGGATACCGGAGTACCTGTACAAGATTCTCGGAAGTTACTTTCAGAATCGTGTATTAGTCTACGACACGGAGGTGGGTCGGAAGTGCTTTCACATAACCTCAGGAGTCCCGCAAGGTTCCATCCTGGGTCCGGTGTTATGGAATGTCATGTACGACGAGGTGTTAAGGTTAGAGTATCCAGTGGGAGTGGTGATTGTCGGATTTGCCGACGACATTGCGCTCGAAGTCTACGGTGAAACGATCGAGGAGGTAAAGTTGACTACCAACCACTCGATCAAGGTTGTGGAGGCGTGGATGCGGTCCAGGAAACTGGAGCTGGCTCACCACAAGACAGAGGTGACGGTTGTTAACAACCTGAAGTCGGAGCAGAAGACAGAGATCAGTGTAGGAGAGTGTACTATCCTGTCAAAGCGCTCCGTCAAACACTTGGGCGTGATGATCGACGATAAGCTAACCTTCGGTAGCCACGTCGATTATGCCTGTAAAAGAGCCTCCACAGCTTTTGCGGCACTGTCCCGGATGATGTCCAATAGCTCTGCGGTGTACGCCAGTAAGCGCAAGCTTCTGGCTAGTGTTGCTACGTCCATACTTAGTGTGTAGGGCTATTTCAATGAATTTCACTATAGAAAATATTTGACTAATAAAATAAATTTTTAACGAAATAACATTGTGAATACTCGATAAGCACATAGGAATCACCCAAGCGCCAGCCACGCGTAACCACGTCTTACCTTGTCTGAGGCTGCAAGTCGAGTGTGAGGATAAGATGGCGGCTGCTTGCACCGTTGGCTGGCTGTGAATAGGTATCACTCACACACCCACAGTGCTGATCGTCGGGCGAACAGAGGAGAGATGTGGCGTGATTTCGCCCGTGTTAAGCATCTGTTACACTTTAGTATTTATGGGCGAAACAGCCCTACACACTTAGGTATGGCGGCCCGGCGTGGGGCACCGCGCTAAGTACTAAATGCTACCGACGGAAGCTGGAAAGTACTTACAGGCTTATGTGCCTGAGGGTTGCGAGCGCATACCGTACCGTGTCACACGACGCTCTCTGCGTCATTACTGGTATGGTGCCTATCAGCATTCTTATCAGTGAGGACATGGAGTGCTTCGAAATGCGCGGCACAAGAGGCATACGCAGGACTGCCAGGATGGCCTCTATGGTCAAATGGCAGCGCGCGTGGGACAGTTCCACCAAAGGAAGGTGGACCCATAGGTTGATACCGAGGGTAGATAGTTGGATTAATAGGCGCCATGGGGAAGTTACATTCCACCTGACACAGGTCCTTACAGGTCATGGTTGCTTCCGACAGTATCTACACCGTTTCGGGCATGCGGATTCTCCCGAATGCCCAGCGTGCAAAGGTTTAGAGGAAACGGCGGAACACGTTTTGTTCGTGTGCCCGCGTTTTCGCACAATGCGTGACCGCATGCTTGCCACATGCGGGGAGGACACAAACCCAGACAACTTGGTCCAGAGGATGTGTAGGGATGAGTTTGGCTGGAACGCCGTTTCAACGGCTATCACCCATATCGTCTGGGAACTACAGAGGAGGTGGCGCGTGGACTCGGAGAGCGGCTAGTCCAGATGCAGTACAAGAGGTGGTCCAGGGGTTCGGAGTCGGCTTCGTAGGTCATACCGGTGCCCTGCGGTCGAAATCGACCCTTACAACGGTTAAGTGGCCGCGGAGAGGAAGTCCCGGTAGCGGTGCTGTCGTGGCGTCGGTCTACTGGGTTGGATCCGAGCCCGCGGTTGGAAAGGGGTCCCCGGCAAGGGTCGGGGTAGGTGAGATCCTGCTGTCTGCAACCTACGGGTGCATCTGATAGGGCCTGAAGGGTAGTGATAACCTTCCTTACGGGCAGGTCAGATCGGGTTGCACGTGGGCATCAGTTCTTGATGTCCGCTCAGTAGTAGGGCGCAGGCCGGGTTGACCCTGCCCGCCTTCCGAGGACAAAGGGAGTGGCGAGGACCACTCGGGAAACTGGCTAAGCGCCAGCATGCTACCGTGATGGACTCTCCAAAGCGAGTCATCGATGTTCGTTGCTGCAGGCTACGCAGCTAACCTTGTGGGTGCGATGTGCACTAGCCCCTCTCTGAAGCAATACCTTCTTGGTGGTTCCGGAGAGACGTAGGGTTTGGCGACCATAGGAATGGTTTAGTGGGTACGAGGAGAGAGTAGTCCTGGATTTTACTTTTGTTGTAGAAGACGGCCTGTCAGACCTACACTACCCTAACCTTCTGTTAGGGTGTCTGTTGAGCAGATTATCCCGCTATGGTTTAGAAGGAAAAAAAATAGCCTTATCCGCTACCCAATTCCCAGTTATCGGGTGGGATGCGGTACGGGTCAGCTAGCAGGGCGATGTCTGTACTTGACTCCAAGACTGACTGCCACAACAAATGCTGCGCAGCTTCACAGAGGTTCAGGTTTAGCTGTGTAACCTGCATTATCGTTTAGCACTTCGACCTCCTCGCATGCCTGGGCATTAAGGCCCGCCCGTCATGTGGCCCTTGTTTGCCGTGCAAATCAACCATTTTGGTGCCGAGTTGCACTCCTGGCGAAAAGTTCAGCTTCTAAAATGAGCTGTATGAAGAAATGACATTTTCAGCACTGGTCATGATACATAACAGCCCTTATGTTGTATTGTAAAATCGCTATTCACCATTAAATTAAACGTAGTAAACAATAGATTCAATAGAAAATTGACTTTAAAATTACCATCATATATAATTGTAATTGTATAATATTTTTAATCGGGGAACGACGTCGATAAACTTTCATATCTAGTTTCAAAGTGTTCAATATTGAGTCGTGTGGATTTCAAAAAACCAATGAAATTAATTTTAAAATACTTCGGCGCTCACTGTAATGTAGGGAGATTACTGTGCATGTTTATAACAAAGATGGATGTTTATTCACATGTCTAGCCGTAGTCTACATTCCTGAACATTTTAGGTATAAAAGACTCAGGGACAAAATGCGTCATGAATACTCCGGAGAAATGAGTTCGTAGCTTGCGAACAGTCCCTCGTGGCGTGCACGTTTCATCGAATTCTCTTCCTTGTCTGCCCTTTTGCTGTATAGTGGAGGCTTTGTAATATCCACGCCATGTGATTTAAATGCTAAGCAAATACTGGGCGAAGAAAAATAAAACACTATTCATGTGGGAATTTACACCGGCCACATCGATGGCGGCGATAGGAAAGGTAGGTATCCGCCGTCGTCGTGGGTGTATGTTGAGTAAACGCGTGAATAATAAATGCAAATTTTTGCTAATGCCGGCGCGCAGTGGCTTACATACACAGCGGGTTTAATTGAGAAAAGGCGGTAAACTGGAGGTATACCAACTCAAAACCGCAGCAAATGAAAGAGTGATGGTCTGGTCTTGGTTGGAAATGCATTCGATTCTTTAGTTCATGCAAAACCAAATACCAAAGCGTTGAAGAAATCGCTAGCATACTGACAAACGAAAAAAAAAATGCTTATTCAAGACCTTATGACTATCGGATTGAGCACGTGGCTCGAGGAGCTGCGATTACCTGGGTGTAATTACCTTCAGCGTGGTGTAAAAATGATAGCAATCAAATTTCCTGAGTACCGCTCTCTGCAGCGGAGGGTTTACTGCATCGGATATGAAGCTTATCTATTCGATTTACACGTGGAAGCACCAAGAGCACGTTTTTTAAATCGTCATCATATTGCAGTGTAGCGGTGGTTTCAAGTAACACGATGATGCATCTGAAAACCAACAATCATTACTTAAGTTTTTAATGCAATTGAAAAATTATATGGGCCACTTAGCTCAGTCGGTGAACGCGCAATTGACACATTCCAGCGTAACGGGACACCGCGAGGAACTAACTTTCGTGAACAAATGACCTCTGCAATCGAATATAATGATCATGACAATATGGTTTAACAGGTTTTATAACAAGCTTATTAGATGTACTTCCTGATGCAATACTTGTTCTATGGGGTTTTGGTCCCAATTTACTTTATATAACATGTTACATTTCGTAACGGGACACCATCGCAGAAATCTTGTTTTTAAAATTTTCAAACTGAAATGCGTATGTCAGCTCTGTTATGAGGTTTTGAATAATAGAGTCTTCTAGACATTTCTTCTTTGGATTGATGTGAACAAGATTGCCGAACTGAGTTTTACTGAGAAATGTATAGTTTAGGAAATATTCTTGATTATGTTTTGGGAGCGCAGCGTTACGCTCGCGTAAAAACAGTGTTTTGAAAATGGTGTCCCGTTACGGCTAAAGACATCTAGTTGTATATCAAATGCTTTGCTAGATAGAATGTTGGTGTCTTCGGCAATGTTTTTCAGACAGATGGTAGCTGTCCGGCAGGACACAAATAGGCCTTCAAATCCGCTCTGGCCCTATGGTGGCCATCGGAATGGGCCCTGGGGAACCTGTTTCGAGGTTAATTTAACCTTCACGTAACCGACCCCCGACAATCCATTTTCAAAATGCTGTCATTTTGTCAATTTTCTTCCGATTTTTCTGAAGTCGCCCTCAATTGATCATGAATTGGTGCTAGTTTATTACACTCAAGTGGCCATGCAATATCCGGAACCATCTCGGCGATATTCCGGATTATACTGGGGTCAGGGGGTTGTCAAAATGGCTAAAAGTGTTTATTTCGTGTGTTTGCGCATCGATTTTCAGCGAAATTTTTGTTGCGAACACTGAAACATAACTGCGATAACCAGATTTGAATAAGTTGGCCCATCCGGATTTCCGGGACAGGTTCCACAGGGCCTCATTGGGGACACTTCTGGTTTTCAACCTAAACATGCCGTGCAACATAGAGTAAAGTGGGGCAAAAGTTCGAGTGGGGCAAGAGTTTCTTTTCAAGTTTTTGAGCTCAACTCAAATTATTTCTTTCGGGTGTCAAGGTTGTTCAAACCCTTTTTGAAAAAGAGTCTTTCACTTCAAAAATTATGAAAATTGATCAATATTTCGAGAAGTTATGACAAAATGTTGGTTTTTGATCAAAATATTGTAACATGCGATGGCCCTTCCAACGCATGGAATGAAATTTTAATGAAATCGAATTCGATATTTTATTTTGGGGCGTAACTAGGTATATTTTGAAAATGCTCTAGCATGTATAACTTTTTGCAAAAAAGATTTAGAAATCGTATTTTACACATAGTGGGGCAAAAGTTCGAATTGTGGGGCAAAAGTTCGAGTCATGTGGCAACTTTAGGTATAAACCTAAAATTCTGCAAAATGTACATATTATCTCTAAGAGTGATGGAATTAGTGAGAAAATTCGATTAAAGTTGAAAAAAATGTTGTTTTATCTGAATTTGGCGGGAAACTACTAATTTTTGGTGCAGTAAATTTAACTCTGATTTGGGTAAAATCCAAATCGAATTTTAAAGTGTATTCCAGTTCTAACATCAAATATTAAGTGGTTTCAGGTATTCCTATTACCAAAGTGTCAAAACAGTGTGCTACGGTTAGCGAAATTCCACAAACACTAGATTCGAACTTTTGCCCCAGTGGTGGGGCAAGAGTTCGAATAAAACACATACATACAAAAAGTGTTGCAACTCAAAATTGAAAAGACATTTGGCGTAACTTTGTTCAGCAAAATTTTGGCTCATGAATGGTAGAATCACCACACGGTATTTATTTATTTTTATTTGCTTCGATTTTTTGAAATAGGTTGAATTTTCAACTAAGGTCGAACTTTTGCCCCACCTTACTCTATCAATCTTCATGATTTTCATTGACTGAGACGATAGACTGAAGTATGTATCAACTAATATGGCCACTCCGGAACACATAGCACAGGTTCCACGAGGGTATCATCGGCATTGGCGTAAATAGGGGGTGGCCAGGGGGGGCCTGGCCCCCTCCAGAATAATCCATTTCGGAAAAAAATCACGCAATTCGGGCGAAAAGTATCTTTTCAGTATAAAAAATCTATATCGATATGGCCTTGGCCCCCCCCCCTAGTGCTATGACCTAGCTACGCCAATGATCATCGGCGACATTTCTGGTTTGCAACCAAAACATGCCGAGCAGCGTATCAATCTTCATGATTTCGAAAGAATGGGACAGAAAAAAATGACTTAAGTATGTATCAAGGTATGTATCAACTGATATACATACGAAATAATCACTTTTAATCATTTGGCAAAACAGACCTCTTTCCCACTCCCTGACCCCAGTACAATCCGGAATATCTCCGAAATGGTTCCGGATACTACATGACCCGTTGAGTGTAATAAATAAGCACCAATTCATGATCGATCGAGGGCGACTTCAAGAAAACTCGGATAAAAATAGACGAAATGCTAGCATTTTGAAAATGAGTTGCCGGGGGTCGGGTACGCGAGGGTTAATTGTATCTCCAAAACTATGGTTGTGCGACGTATCTATCTTCGCGGTTTTCCACATTCTATATTATAATGATCCGAAGAAGATTCAATGATATCTATAGTACATTCATCCAAAACAGTCTTTTCAAGCATATGTCGCATGTTGCTTTAATAATCCTTTATTTGAAGGCTCATGCGCCTTGGGAATAAAGGAGCCAATTCCATTTGAAATAAATTTTACATTTTTAAGGGGATTTTTCTTTTATACTATGTTAGTTTTGGGGTACCGGTAAACTAGCCTTTTGGTCGAGGTTAGAGACAACAATATATTTTTCTGAAGGGATGGGATTATAAGAGCTTTCCGTTGATATTTAGCTAACGCCAACCAGTAACGATACAAACAAACGAATTTCGAGAAGAAAAAAAGTTACACAATCAAAACGACAAGAGGGAGGTTGTTAGCTTCCAATCAATGGTTTATAATTTATGTTTTCACAAAAAGTAATGCAACGCCATTGTCGTGATGTATTTTACACTTATGTTTGTCGTTATAAAAGTAAATTATACGATGATTAATGGGGTAAAGAAGGAATGCCAACCATGACTTCGGGATCTTCAAGCTTTGAACGTTGTGTGATTTTATAAACCTTTTTATACACCAGGTGGTAATTTATAGGACATGTTAAAAAGGGTATAGCATTTAAGGGGCCGTGCACAAATAACGTCACGCTTTTAGGGGGAGGGGGGAGGAGGATTGCAAAACGTGACCACCCATACTAAAATATTTAGGTCCCATACAAAAGTGTGACATAGGAGAGAGGCGGGGGTTGAAAAAGGTTGATTTTTGCGTGACATAATTTGTGTATCATCCCTAAAGAGTATGCTGTCACCACAAAACTTCATAAAATATCACTTGTTATACTGATCCACAAGAATACCTGCCCTTTGTTTACGTAGTTTCCGTAAAGCTGAGAAGCGGGCTTTGTTCCAATAGGGGCGTTACATCAAGAAGGATAGTGAAAATATATACACCCTGTAATATAATTTCATCATGGTTACTGATTTTTGGTTAAATATTTGATCAAACCAAACTTATTTATTCACTTATGAATGTCTTAAAAAATTTCGTAACGGGACACCATTTCTACGTACCCATTGTAACGCCTAAGATAACGCGTCGATCAAGGTAACCCATACGTTGCAAAAGAGGTCTCCACGAGTACTAAGAGAATCCTGAAAATCATTTTTCTAAAGTTCGTAATAAATTCGTTATTACAACAAATGTGCTATTTTCGTAACGGGACACCATTAAATTGCGGCTATTGCAAAAAGTGCTTAAAACATATCAAAACTAATTTTTATGAAAAGTTTCCTTTGGGTGTTTAATATATACATTATTATGATACATTAACAAAAAATAGGTATAATGTTTTCGAATTTTAACATGCAAGTAGGCATATTTGGAAATAATCAATGAAAAATTTCATTTTTCTTACATAAAATGCTATTACTTCATCTAGCTATTTGAATACTTTACCAGTCAAATTTTAAGTAAAACAAATGGTTTTCATAAGATTGAATCTATCATTTTTCATATGTTGGAAAGCTTGGGGCAAAACAATCAGTTTGAAATTTCACACCCTTGGCGTAGAAGTGCGTGGAATGTGTCAATTATTCAGCAAAACTATGCTAGGGATCTCAAGTAACATTTTGAACCAAATACCTTTTATTTTGGTTTTATGATGATTCTACGAATCTTTTCTAGACTATTCGAAAGAAAATTGTTTAATGGGGATGTCTGGGTTCGATTTTCATTCAGACTTGGTTACAGTTCAAAGAGGTATTTATTACTCACGTTTCTGACATCTGTCCCACTACCCTTTTCGTAGACTTAAGGTGAAGATATAACGAAGCCACACCTCGAATTTTCAAGAGCACAAATCTGCAGAACCGAATGTTGGATTTCGCCACCACCAGCGGGTAACCAATCGATCAACTTTTCAGCGCAGGCTTTGTTATATATTCACCTTAATACGAAACTAACGAACATTGAACTTTTTTTCAAATTTTAATCATACAATTAAAAGTTAATTGGGAGTTGATTTCAAAAACATTCAAATGTCATGCTCCACAGTGAGTAACAGTTACTCATGCGATGAGTGTAGCAGTTTAAGCGTGAACGGTTGTCGAACTAACATTCCTTCCCCTTCCTAATGACCGTAAGGACGTGGCCAGCGCCGTTATTGACTGTAAATTGCTGAACTCTCGAATTGTGCACATTGAGAATGGTTAGCTATAGTCCCAAGCTTTCACATTCATTGGTTCTCCGTGCAACTTCGATTGCTCTGGTCAATCACGGAGTAGCAACTACGATGTGTACGGTTGTTTTTGCTTTTGCTTTGCTTTCAATTATGAACCTAGATGGAGTATATTATTTAAGCTGAATACCCAAATTAGCGACTTTGATATTTACATAGTTGAATAGGTGTGTTTCAATCATGTTATTTTAGCTGGAATTTTCAAACACTACTTCAAACTGAAAACGACTTAGATGACTCACTCTACCTTTTCAAGAAATGACAATAATCATTGTTGACATTTTGAAACGAGTACTCAGACACGAGATCCATATATGTTTTATATTTGAGGGACGTGAGACCTGTTGTTAAACGTTATACTCTCACTTGCAATAACTAGGGTCTGGGACCATTTGGGCAGGAGCACCTATTTTGGGCACTTGCAGCTATAACTCAATTTCAAACCGAATGACTTGAATTTTTAAACATGGCAAGATACTGTGCGTATCTAATCATGTCATTCGAATGTAAATTGACAGAGTTATAGCAGCAAGTTCACAAAACAGGTGCTCCCCTGATAAAAAATATCATAAAAATACAATAAATTTTATTGTTACAACACCATTTTTTCGAAAAATATTCACCATTAAACATATTGTAATTTGCACAGCACACCCACCATTACCCCTTTTTATCTTATACCATTTGGCGAATGGTAAATGGCAGTTTTACAATAAAAAATGGTGGTCGTTATGTATATTAACCATAAAATTTTGAGAAAATTTTCATACAAAAACAGTAGAATGTATTGTGTTTTTATGAGACATTTTTGGGGCATTTTTCAAAAGAAAGCAATATATCCTAATGTTTTTTCATTGTTCTTACAATACAAATACAATAAATTGAATGACGTCAAATGAATCGTTGTTACAATAAAAATACAATAATATTTGTTGTTATTTGTAAGCAGTTTTCGCTTATGAAAACCCATAGAATTTATATTTCCCGCATTAACGAGCACTAAAGGTCGCCAGAATGATATGCACAGTTTATGATAAGAATTAAACACTCTGATATCTGGTATTTATTGCTAGGCAGCTGTTGTTCATCTTTTTCTTGTCGTAACGTCCTCACTTGAATAAACCTGCTTTTCAGCAAGTGTTCTATAAGTACTTCCTCAGGTTTTAATAGACAGCTTCCCTTGCCAATACCTACTGTACTCAAATTTAAAACGAAAACTAAAAAAATATATGTCAAGTGATTTTGTATTTGATTATACAGAATAGAATAACATGATCCAAGCAACAATAATATGTATTGTTATTAATTTGTGACGAATTTTTTTTAAGTGTAATTGAGAAATAAACTCTTTTTTAACCGTAGTGTGGCCAGCAAAAAAAACACCCGTAGAAGGCCGGCAGGGTACCCGGGTACCCACGAAATGGAAATGATCATATCTCAGCGATTTTTCCACCGATTTTAAAAATTTTTGCCTCATTCAACTCAGAAACTCATTATCTATCGATATCGTATTTGGTTGGACCGGTCCGATCACCATAGGTACCGGAAAATCCGGATTTCCGGATCCATGTTTTTATACAATACAATATACGGGATTTTCGGTAGGTTAGTAGCAATTTCGGTACCAAGCATCGTAAAATTGCTTTGGCATATAGTATCTGACCGGCCTGAAATCATAAAACGTGTTGACTTTGAAACGGTGATTTCGGAACACGCTTCCCGTGGAGCCATGGTTGACCATAAACACTTTAACGTATCCTAGTCTTAACAATGTGGGTTTCAATATGGTATAAGGACATGCTCCCAAAAATATGGATTTTCCGAAAACCACGGTGATTAGATCGGTCTAACCAAATATTTTCCCGATAGATGATGAGTTTCTGAGTTGAATGAGCTAAAAATTTCCAAAATCGATGAAAAATTAACGGAGATATGTATGATCATTTCAATTTCGTGGGTACCCGGGTACCCTGCCGGCCTTCCACGTAATAAAAAAATGCAGGAGCCCCTCCCCCTGCCCCTCCTCACTTTAAAATTCGGTCAACCCCATTAATAGATGTATATTCACGAGTTCTAAGATCTAACAGAGTTCCAACATCCTAGTCTCAATAACCATTAAAATATCGAGATTTGAAATTGAAAAAGGTACCCGGGTACCCTGCCGGCCACATAAGTGTTAATAAAAAGTCCATGAGAACTTTGCAGGCACTTTTCCAAATGTATAAAAACAACTCATTTTTTTTTTACTAATAGTAACTTTAAATTATTAAAGAACGATTGAAAAACAATCGAATCAATTAGTCACTAATAAAGCTAATGTTCACTTATTGTACGAACTATATCGGATTGATTTCTATTGTAAAAAGTAATCATATATCTACTGTGTGTTTTATTGTGAACAATAAAAGCAGTCATATGACACATTCCACGCACTTCTACGCCAAGGGTGTGAAATTTCAAAGTGATTGTTTTGCCCCAAGCTTTCCAACATATGAAAAATGATAGATTCAATCTTATGAAAACCATTTGTTTTACTTAAAATTTGACTGGTAAAGTATTCAAATAGCTAGATGAAGTAATAGCATTTTATGTAAGAAAAATGAAATTTTTCATTGATTATTTCCAAATATGCCTACTTGCATGTTAAAATTCGAAAACATTATACCTATTTTTTGTTAATGTATCATAATAATGTATATATTAAACACCCAAAGGAAACTTTTCATAAAAATTAGTTTTGATATGTTTTAAGCACTTTTTGCAATAGCCGCAATTTAATGGTGTCCCGTTACGAAAATAGCACATTTGTTGTAATAACGAATTTATTACGAACTTTAGAAAAATGATTTTCAGGATTCTCTTAGTACTCGTGGAGACCTCTTTTGCAACGTATGGGTTACCTTGATCGACGCGTTATCTTAGGCGTTACAATGGGTACGTAGAAATGGTGTCCCGTTACGAAATTTTTTAAGACATTCATAAGTGAATAAATAAGTTTGGTTTGATCAAATATTTAACCAAAAATCAGTAACCATGATGAAATTATATTACAGGGTGTATATATTTTCACTATCCTTCTTGATGTAACGCCCCTATTGGAACAAAGCCCGCTTCTCAGCTTTACGGAAACTACGTAAACAAAGGGCAGGTATTCTTGTGGATCAGTATAACAAGTGATATTTTATGAAGTTTTGTGGTGACAGCATACTCTTTAGGGATGATACACAAATTATGTCACGCAAAAATCAACCTTTTTCAACCCCCGCCTCTCTCCTATGTCACACTTTTGTATGGGACCTAAATATTTTAGTATGGGTGGTCACGTTTTGCAATCCTCCTCCCCCCTCCCCCTAAAAGCGTGACGTTATTTGTGCACGGCCCCTTAAATGCTATACCCTTTTTAACATGTCCTATAAATTACCACCTGGTGTATAAAAAGGTTTATAAAATCACACAACGTTCAAAGCTTGAAGATCCCGAAGTCATGGTTGGCATTCCTTCTTTACCCCATTAATCATCGTATAATTTACTTTTATAACGACAAACATAAGTGTAAAATACATCACGACAATGGCGTTGCATTACTTTTTGTGAAAACATAAATTATAAACCATTGATTGGAAGCTAACAACCTCCCTCTTGTCGTTTTGATTGTGTAACTTTTTTTCTTCTCGAAATTCGTTTGTTTGTATCGTTACTGGTTGGCGTTAGCTAAATATCAACGGAAAGCTCTTATAATCCCATCCCTTCAGAAAAATATATTGTTGTCTCTAACCTCGACCAAAAGGCTAGTTTACCGGTACCCCAAAACTAACATAGTATAAAAGAAAAATCCCCTTAAAAATGTAAAATTTATTTCAAATGGAATTGGCTCCTTTATTCCCAAGGCGCATGAGCCTTCAAATAAAGGATTATTAAAGCAACATGCGACATATGCTTGAAAAGACTGTTTTGGATGAATGTACTATAGATATCATTGAATCTTCTTCGGATCATTATAATATAGAATGTGGAAAACCGCGAAGATAGATACGTCGCACAACCATAGTTTTGGAGATACAATTAACCCTCGCGTACCCGACCCCCGGCAACTCATTTTCAAAATGCTAGCATTTCGTCTATTTTTATCCGAGTTTTCTTGAAGTCGCCCTCGATCGATCATGAATTGGTGCTTATTTATTACACTCAACGGGTCATGTAGTATCCGGAACCATTTCGGAGATATTCCGGATTGTACTGGGGTCAGGGAGTGGGAAAGAGGTCTGTTTTGCCAAATGATTAAAAGTGATTATTTCGTATGTATATCAGTTGATACATACCTTGATACATACTTAAGTCATTTTTTTCTGTCCCATTCTTTCGAAATCATGAAGATTGATACGCTGCTCGGCATGTTTTGGTTGCAAACCAGAAATGTCGCCGATGATCATTGGCGTAGCTAGGTCATAGCACTAGGGGGGGGGGCCAAGGCCATATCGATATAGATTTTTTATACTGAAAAGATACTTTTCGCCCGAATTGCGTGATTTTTTTCCGAAATGGATTATTCTGGAGGGGGCCAGGCCCCCCCTGGCCACCCCCTATTTACGCCAATGCCGATGATACCCTCGTGGAACCTGTGCTATGTGTTCCGGAGTGGCCATATTAGTTGATACATACTTCAGTCTATCGTCTCAGTCAATGAAAATCATGAAGATTGATAGAGTAAGGTGGGGCAAAAGTTCGACCTTAGTTGAAAATTCAACCTATTTCAAAAAATCGAAGCAAATAAAAATAAATAAATACCGTGTGGTGATTCTACCATTCATGAGCCAAAATTTTGCTGAACAAAGTTACGCCAAATGTCTTTTCAATTTTGAGTTGCAACACTTTTTGTATGTATGTGTTTTATTCGAACTCTTGCCCCACCACTGGGGCAAAAGTTCGAATCTAGTGTTTGTGGAATTTCGCTAACCGTAGCACACTGTTTTGACACTTTGGTAATAGGAATACCTGAAACCACTTAATATTTGATGTTAGAACTGGAATACACTTTAAAATTCGATTTGGATTTTACCCAAATCAGAGTTA